>NC_092342.1:42797500-43152500 GCF_046630445.1 Rutidosis leptorrhynchoides | reverse complement strand
GCCAGCCAAAAAGAGGCCCGCTGAAAAAGATGAAAAACACCCGGAACCACCGCGCCACTACGATCTCGGAGACATCTGCCAAAAAACCCAGCACCACCATACTCAGAAAACCAGAGTGCCAACGGGGCACTCGTCGCATGGTCATCGAAAGGAGCAGAACCAGAAAATCAGAACTCCGGCAAATACGCAAAAATTCCAGCGAATTTTCAAACCCACCGGAACCACGATGTGACGACCCAGAAATTTCTGACCAAATTTAAATTTGATCTTTATGTGATTCGACCCGATAAGCAAAGTCTGTAATGTTGAGTCTCAAAAAGTTTTTGAAATTATATTCATGTAATCAGTTACCCTTTTGACTGTGCTCGACGATTCACGAACATTTATATATATATATATATATATATATATATATATATATATATATATATATATATATATATATATATATATATATATATATATATAAATAAATGTAGGTATATATAATAATTTGAAATTATAAAACATAATTTGAACATTAAAAATTTAAAAATGTGAATTAAGATGTAAAATAATTGAAAGGACCCGTCCTAATCCATCTGGACGAATACATTACATTTAGTTTCATCGCGAGATATTTGACCTCTATATGAAATATTTTACAAACATTGCATTCGTTTTTAAAAGACAACCTTTCATTACATCGAAAGTTGACGGCATGCATACCATTTCATAATATATCCAACTATAATTTACTTAATAATAATCTTGATGAACTCAATGACTCGAATACAACGTCTTTTGAAAAATATCATGAATGACTCCAAGTGACATCTTTATAATGAGCAAATGCATAGCGAAAGATTTCTTTCATAGGTTTATCATAAAACAATAAAATTCGTCATTTTGATAGACCACAAGATTTAAATCCTGCATGGTACAAATGTGCCCGAATCCTATACCCACCTGTAATGTACATGCGATATCTTTTAAATACAGTACACCTTTCTCGTGTACGAAATCATCTTTCATAAATCTTTGTAACCGTACACATATCTCGTGCACAAAAATAACATACACATAACCTGTGTATAAAATCATTCTCTCGATACATAACATTCACTTTTCATTGCTTTCATAGCTTGGCTTGGTAACCGACCTTAACATATAATGCGCATAAATAATATCCCCAAAACAGAACCTCTCGTCTGTATAATATATAAACTTTGAAGTACTATAGCAGTTCAAATTCTCTGACTGGGGCTTGTCAAGGCCCATAGATCTATCTTTAGGATTCACGTGAATTAGAGCCATACCCGATTCTAATTCTTAGGTTACCAAGCAATAATAATCAGGGGAAAATATTCATATCAATTGGTGGCAATTATCACGTCCACATAATTCAATGGTGGCAATTATCACGTCCACATAATTCATTCGAGGAATGTTTTACTTGTGTCTATCTCGTCAAACATTTATAAAAGCATTTCATGCATTCGCAGTTCAAAATATATTTCAAAAGCATTTAATAAGACAGTTATAAAAACGGCGCATGTATTCTCAGTCCCAAAAATGTACAGAGTAAAAGGGAATCAAATGAACTCACCATACTGTATTTTATAGTAAAAATACATATGACGATATTGAACAATGCAGGGTTGGCCTCAGATTCACGAACCTATATCATTTGTATATTTATTAATATACATAATTGTATTTGAACACACATACATATAAATTTATAAGTTATATCCTTTTTATATTAATAGTATATATATATGTTTTATATATTCATTTTTGTATATATAAAAATATTAATTTTTGTTATGTTATATGTATTAAATATATCATTTTTATATTAATAATAATAGTCATAATAATACTAAAATAATATTAATAGCGGTAAAAATGATTATAATACTTAATATTATTAAATAGATAATAATGTTAGTAATTCTATTATTAATAATGATAATGATATTAATGATAATAAATGTAAAAATATTAATTTTATTTGTTAACGATAATTATGATAATGATTTTAGTAACTACATAACATTTCTGATAACGATAATAATAATAGTTTTAGTGATATCAAACATTAATTTTTGTAAAACAAATGATAATAATAATAGTAGTAGTCATTTTTATAATAACAATACTAATAATTATAATCATATTAATAATAATGTTAATACATATGTTAATAATAATAATAATAATAACAATAATAACCATAAAAATAATAACTTTGATAAATAAACTACCTTCCAAGCTTTTCCTTAAAAAAAAAAAATGGCAGATACCGGGCTCGAACCCGTGACCTTCTGAACACCCGCAAACAACCATAACCACTCGACCATCTATGTTTTTCTGATTAAAACCGCCGACCATATTTATTTAACCATTACTATTTCTATTTCCTTTTCTTCCTTCTTCCTCAAATCCACATCGACTGGAAATCGACTCAGCTAATTAAAATTTTAATTTGTGACATGAAACTTGAATAAAATGACCAGCGTGAGTGACCTATAATTAACAGACACAAAAAAATAAAATAATAATAATATGGAATAACAGCATAGCTGTGTTCAAAAAAAAATATATATATATAATCTCAACACTTGATTTTGAAATTGAAAACGTATTAGACAAAATTTACAACACCATTTCTGTTTCAAATCACCTTTACTAAGTTTCTGGATCATCAATTTATTCAAAAACATCCACACGATTACGAATTTTCTGATGAACACAAGATTTGACTTTTTGAAAAATTATGTTTGACTCGTAAATTAAGATTCGATATTACGAATTGAGGGACGAAAATTTGCAGAAACAATCACTATGGGATTCCTCACAAGACTGCATTCATAATTTTTTTTATTCTGTTACGAAATCAGGCTGTTGGTACTTTCACTCAAGAACAGAGAACGGGTCTGTTCTTTGTTCTTACCTTTTGAATTTTTTTATTAGTATTGACTAATATCACTATATAATCGATAATGATGAATAATTGAAATAGTATAAACGCTTGTTATTTAGTAAACGTAGTCAACAAGAATCTGTACTCAGAATTAGAAGGACAAGAAAAACAGATAAAAAAATAAAAGGAAAGTTGGAAGTCGATTGCTAACAAGAACTTTTGGGTATATCTGATTGTTTCCGAATTTTTTTACAAGATTATAGACAGGAGAAGATTCATGGATTGTGATGTTACATAGACTACATATTTATCTTTATATTTATATGTATAAATAAGTATTTGTGTATTTATATATAATATATATATTATGTATATGTATTTATATATGTATACTTGTATTTATATAATTATATATTGATTATATATATATATTTTTTATATTAATCATACAAAGAACCTACTACCATTAATTACATATCTATTACTATTTAATATTAATAATAATGAAACTAATAATAATTAGTAACGATAATAATAATATTAATGGCAATACTTGTATAAATTACAATTCATATAATAATATTAATAATACAAATATTTATATTAATAATAGTAATAATAATAATATTGATATAACAGTTTATACATATCAAATCTCATATATATATATATATATATATATATATATATATATATATACTATATATTAAATTAATCTATTAATAATACTAATATCAATATTGATAATGAAAGTAATATTATATTCTATCTTGTAATTACATATATTAATTATGTAATATTTCATATATATTATATATATATTTATTATTTATACATTTTAACAATGTTCATATAGTACTAATTATGTATAGAAATTATATACATATTCAAACTGCTGTATATATAATTATGTTTTATATATTAAGTTTTATTACTTAGATAAATATGTTAATTATATATATTGAAACAAGTAAACTCAAAGTATAACATTATACATTTAATACTTTGTTAACGTTGACAAATTATATTCGAAATCATTTATATTCAATATAAAATAACAAGTTTTAGTTATTTTCAAATTATCTTTCATAAAGACTAGATCACATAGTAGCTCATTAACATATTTAACATATTATATATAATTATTTACATATATAATTATTTATATATATATATTTCTATTTACAGTTAAAAGTTCGTGAATCGTCGAGAATAGTAATAGGGAAAATGTATTCATGTAACTGTTCTAAAATTTTGAGACTCAGCTTTACAAACTTTGCTTATCGTATCGAAATCATATAAAGATTAAGTTTAAATTTGGTCAGAAATTCCCGGGTCGTCACAATAATTAAGTCGTAATTAAAATGAATATATATAAATATATGATTTCTATAATTATTATTATATGTATAACATATATAACATATGTTGAAATGTACAAAAATTTAATACGCAATATTAGTTAATATATAATATATATTATAAATAAATGGTATTATAAATTTAATTACAAGTTTGAATATATAATTGTTATATTAACATTATTATCATTACTTTCATTATCATTATTGTTAATATTAATACGTGTATTATTAATATTAAACAATTCCAAAATAAAGTGTATATATATATATATATATATATATATATATATATATATATATATATATATATATATATATATATATATATATATATATATATATATATATAATTTGAGATGTATAAGTGATGATATTATTAATATTATTATTATCATTAATAATACCAATATTATTATAATCAATAAGATTATTATTATCATTTATGTTATTATTAACATTACTAGTAATTAAAATTAGCATTATTGTTAGTATTAATATTATCATATTATTATTTGTCATTTATTATTATTAGATTTTGTTAATAATATTATTATTAATAATATTATTATTAGTATTATTAATATTAATAGTATTAATATAATTATACTAGTTAATTATATATAAATACATATACATATATAAAATACAGAGATACGTATATATAATTACATATACGATTAAATATATATATAAATGTTGTATATACATATATAAATACATATAATTACGTATTCTTTTTCCAATCTTTGTCAAACTGTGCTATAAATCGATTTCTGTCTACAAACTGGTTCAACGAATTCAATTAAGTCATATTAGCAAACAAATTTGTATAAATCAATGTCAATTTATAGTTTTGTTTTATCTCAAGTATTTCCTGATTGAAAATAAAGGTGTCGACTAATTTTGCTTTATAATCAAATCGATTCTAGTTGTAAACGATGTCAATTGATATTACATTATCAACTATCACTTACAAATACCCTTTAAAGTTTCTAAATTGATGAATTTAAATAAAAAATATGAAGAACACAGACAGTTACCCTGTTCGTGTTAATTTTTTTTAAAAAGGTTCGACTTCGAACAAATTGTCAAAATGTAGAATTGCAGTCTTGTTAGGAATCTTTCAATCAAACTATCTGCAAAGTTTCATATCCCAATTCCTTATATCAAGCTCTAATTTACGAGTCAAAGTTAAATTTTAAAAAAAGTCAACCATCTTGTTCATCGGTAAATTCGAATATGTGTTAATGTTTCTGTTAAAATTGAGGATTCCTAAAGTTTCTAGGAGTAATTTGAAACGTATTTCGTGTTCTAATTTTTGCCTAAAACGTCCTTAAATTTGAAATCAAATCTTGAGTTATATATTTTTTTTCTCTCTTCGCGTACCAGCTACTATCTGTTTTAATTTTTTTTTTGTCTGTTAATTAAAAATCACAATTTTAAGTTATGTACATTTCTGTATCAAATCCTCAGTCAAAACATACTAATAGCTGTTACTTGGTTTGGTTCTCTGGTCGATTAAATGGAGAAGAGGGGGAAGTAAAACAGAAACGGGTTAAAAAATTTTAGTGTAGGGATTAAATCAGAAAAACTGGAAATGGAGTATTGGTTAGAGGATGTTTGTGCAACCGAGAGGTCTCAGGTTCGAGTCCGTCTGGAGCAATTCTTTTTAGAAAAACATTTTTAGAAGGGTATACATTTTTTTATTCTTATTTCCATTATTATTATTATTATTATTATTATTATTATTATTATTATTATTATTATTATTATTATTATTATTATTATTATTATTATTATTATTATTATTATTGTTATTATTAATGTTGTTATTATTAATTAGTGTTATTACAAGTATTATAATTATTATTATTAGTGTTATTATAATTATTATTTATATTAATTATGAACTACTAGTTATTATTATTATTATTGTTATGATTTGGATTATTAATATTGCTATCATTATGAAATAATACAAATTGTTAATATTTTCATAAATATTATTTTTAGTATCATTATTATAAATACAAGTAGTATTATAATCATTATTATTAAAAGAATCATAACTTTTAAATTTATCATTTTTCTTAAAACTATTATTATTACTATCATTATTATGATCATGATTATTATTATTATGAAAATAATAAAATCTATTATTATTATTAGTAACATATGTACTATTATAAATATTATCATTATTATTATTATCAGTATTGTCTATGTCATTATTATTAAAAAATAATTACGTTTATGAAAGTAAAAGTTTTGAAGATATTATTAAGGTTATAAGTATGTTTTAATCATATTAACAATATTTATATAAATATTCATATATAACAAGTTAGGTATTTTATTAAAATACTAATCAAATATATATTTATATAACTATATAAATATTGAACATTTTGAATATATATACTAACAAAGTATATATAATATATAATTTAAGATATAATATATAACCTGTTCGATTACAAGTATATGTTTTAATATATACATAATTAATATAGGTTCGTGAATCCGAGGCCAACCCTACACTTGTTCAGTGCCCTCATATGCATAATTGCTACGAAATACAGTATTGTGAGTTCATTTGATTTCCTTTTACTCTTTACATTTTTGGGACTGAAAATACATGCGCTGTTTTTATAAATACTTTATTAAATGTTCTTGAGATATATTTTTGAACTAAGAATACATGAACTGCCTTTTTAAATGATTGACGAAATAGACACAAGTATTCAAAACTACATTCTATGATAGAATTATTTGGATTCGGAGGTTCGATTTCTATAAAGATTGTATTATCGACCATCGCTGAGATGATTTTGCATTGCACTACGCACTAGCTACCGAAATAGTTCGATTTAGTAGTTAGTAATGGTGAGATGATTTTGCATTGCACTTGATAACGCCATTTTTATACATATATTTTGGGCGTTATCTTGTTCCATTTGCTGGTATTTTGAAGACTTTGATTAAGATATCGAGTTATTTGAGTTTAAAATGAAGAAAGTGTCAAGATATGGTTCGTTGGTTCATTATTGTTGATTTTATTGAAGATATAGCCAAAACGAAGTTAGAGTTGAAGATAAACGTGCCTCAGGTGAAAAAAATCAGTTTCCATCGCTTCAGGATGAGGTTTATCGCGTTTTGGTCATCGTGATACGTGATAAAGTGCATTAGAACACGACATGGAAAAAAGGGCAAACTGACCAATCGGTCGCGTCTGAGGCTGTTATATCGTGTCCTGGCCCATCGCGTATCGTGATGGGTTGTCGCGGATTGCGACACGAGTCGGTTTCAGCTGTTTTCCCAGCTCCTATAAATAGACGAATTTTACCCCAATTTAGGGCATGCAGTTTTATTTTACGAATTTTCTTTCACAGCAACATTAGTTACGAATTTCTTTGTCTTTCTTCATTATTTTACAAGGGTTTAAGCTATAATATCATTCTTGGTTAGTTTTGATCTTAAATTTACTTTATTTGCTTTTAATTTTAATTATGACAATGTTCATGTTTAATTGTTCTTTTTATTTATTTGTTATTTGCTTTACCATGAGTAGCTAAATATTTAGTATTCGCTTAGATACATGAACCTAGGTGATGGATTGCGAGCTTTTGGTTAACGACAATTAATTAAAAATTACACAATTTTATGTCTAGCTAAGATCCACCGTTATTAAAGCTTATTGATTGTTAGAACACGGAAGTTATTGATTAACTAACGATAGTTAAATTGATTAATAGCTTTTACTAGATTATTGAACGTGAATAATTTAGGAATACGTGAGATTTTATGAGGGACACCGATAATAAAATTAATCGTATAGTGGTTGAGCTTGAAATTAGTTGCAATAATTGTGAGGTTGTAAGGGACACCAAACCAACCTAAGTTAGATTATAATCTTGAGTAATATCATTGTGAATTAGTTAGTAATTTTAGGTTAACGACAGTTATACTTAGGTTGCTAGTCTTAAACTGTAGGAATCGACAGATAAATACAGTGTCAGATCATTGTAATTGTTTACTTAACGAGTTTAACCGAGCAATCCTAACCTAGGGAATTGTAGCTAAGTGGATACCTTTGTTTCTTTTTGAGTTAAGTTTAATTTACTTTCGCGTTTAATCAGTTTTACAACAAAACTCCCCTTTTAAATCTTAGAATAATTAATAGTTCAAGTTTTCAATTACCCGCTCTCTGTGGAACGATTTGGTCAAATACTTGTTTAATTACTACACGAACTGGTTATAGTTGCCTGTATTGTGTGATAATCGATATGTATTTAGCTAATAATTTAGAGTACGAAATTACACACAATTTTTTTGGCGCCGCTGCCGGGGAGCGGTGTAATTATTGGAAATTTGGTTAACCTTTTGATTATTCGATCCTTTTGTGGGAAGCAATTCTTGCAAAAGTTCCTTTTCTGTTATTTTTGTTTGATTTTACGCGCGGTTTTGTTGTGGTGTGATCGCAGGTTAGGTACCAATAACTCTGGAACCGTCTAGAGTTTACTACACACGCAACAAAGCTAAAGAAGAACAGGAAATCGCCAAGGATTTCGCTGAGTTACCTTTTTATATTCCGGATTTTGAGTATATTAAGGAAGAAGTTAACATGGCTGAAAAAGCAGCAGGGCAGACTATGGAAGCATTGATGAAAGCCACAAGGGCTGGTAACGGACATGCTATCAGGTAACCACCAGTCACTACAGATTTTGAAGTCAAGGGACAGATTCTTAATATGATAACTCACCAATGCCAATTCAGAGGTACACCGAAAGAGGATGCATTCGAGTATCTCCGTTCCTTCAAAAGCATTTGCAACTTGTTCAAGATTGCAAATATCGCGGATACAGTTATCTATTTAAGGGTTTTTCCTTGGTCTTTGAAAGATGACGCCAAGGATTGGTTAGACTCATTGCCTGAGGGTGAAATTGATAGTTGGACTACAATGGAAGATAAGTTTTTGCAACGTTTCTTTCCAGCTGCAAAGGCCGCTCAACTGCAGAGCGACATTAATCACTTTGTTCAGAAGCCACATGAGACACTTTATGATGCTTGGACATGATTTGGAAAAATGTTACAAAATTGTCCTCAACACGGGTTGAACAACTTCAATAAGGTCCAAATTTTCTACAAGGGGGTTAATGTACTGATGATGTAGCGTGAGGGTACGAAATAGTATTATTTTTAATACAAAATACTACAAAATATGACACAAGTTTTATTAATTTACGGATGGGATATACCTAAACCTTGCTACAACACTATAGGCAGTGTACCTAATCGTAGAGTAGTGTAGTTTTTAGTAAGTCCGGTTCGTTCCACAGGGAGCTGGTGATACTTACTATATTTTTAACTATATTTATACAAAATATATATAATTATATAAGTAGTAATATTATTATAAAAGGGGGGTTTTACCGTTTAATGACCGGTTTGTCGATTCTATATTTTAAGCGTAAAGATAAATGACGATAATTAAAGTGCGTAAAATAATGACAATAAATAAAATGACAGTAAATAAAATTGCGAGTAATAAAATGACAGTAAATAAAGATACGATGAGAAATATAATAAAAGAATTATGCTTATTTAAACTTCCGTAATCATGATGTTTGACGTGTTGATTTTAATTTATTACCATGGGTTAATTGTCCTTTGTCCTGGTTTATTTGATACGTCTATCTGGTTTTTATCCATAATAGTCCATCGGTCATAAAAATAAAGTGCGAGTATCCTCGTCAAATTACCCTTATACCCGAAGTCAAATATTCCAACTGATTAAGGATTTAAACTGTGACGCAGTTATCACTTCTGTCAACAATTACACCAGTTATCACCGTATGTAATCCACCCCTGTTTTAATTAGTTTATGAATATTAATTCATCCACTTGATCAGAATGAATAATCAATTACCCAACCCAATTGATTAATTAAATGATTATAACAGATTCCATATGAACATCACTAAATAGGACAACCATAATCATTATTAATTATTAGGTTAATTAATTTGAAGATAGGTTTGACAGACTCCAATGAGTTGTCACTCAATTAGAGAATACCCCCCATCTATTAATAGTCAATAGTTCAATTTCCACAAGTGTCGGTCTTTTGCCCAAACCTTAATTATGGTCCAAAGTTCAATAACCCCTTCTTAATATTTTAGCCCAACATCACGATTACTTCGGCTCAAATAAGCATAATAATAACTTAGTTACGATACATTAATGTAAAAAGGTTGAACATAACTTACAATGATTAAAAATAGCGTAGCGTTACACGGACATAATTTCGACTTACACACTCAAACGATCTCTATCATAAATCTTATTATTATCATAATTTAAAATTAAAATTAAGATTATTGTTATATCTTATTAAGTTAACATTATGATAGAGATATAGAATATAGATATTGATAATTGATATTGATAAATAAGAAAAAGATAGAAAAAGGTGTGTTTTTACATTACGATTACAAAGCCTTTTATAGGCGAATTTAGAAATTGAATTTTCACTTATGACCCCTGAACTATGCTCAATTAACAACTTTTTATTATTTAATATTATTCTTATTATGAATTATTTAAATATTATATTTTATTCTTGTGCATAGTTGACTCGTAATTTTTACACCGTTGCGTCGAGCGTTGAGAGTTGACTCTGGTCCCGGTTCCGGATTTTCGAACGTCCTTGCGTACAATTTTATATTTTGTACTTTGCGTTTTGTAACTTGTACTCTTGTCATTTTTAGACGTTCCTCATCAATAATTTGAACCTTTTTGATTGTATCTTGTACTTTTGAGCTTTTTGGACCTTTGTGTCTTCAATTCATCGTTTTCGCCTTTTGTCTTCGCACTTATTTAAAATAAACGAATATTACTTGAAAATGGAACAATTGCAACTAAAATCTTGTCTTTCTTGGGGGATTTTGCTATGAAATATATGTTCCTTTTTAGCCTTATCAATATCCCCACACTTGAGCGTTGCTTGTCCTCAAGCAATACAGTCTTGAAATAATATAATACATCACACGAATCACTTCTTTATTCTTCACACTTTGTACATCAGTGATTTTGATAGAGTGGTATAAACAATGATAGTAACGATATGGTTAAAGGTGGGTGTGTCATCCACAGTTGCCTTGGGTTTAGGACAACGACACTTGCAATCAAATAGCCGATTTACTTTCGGTTTTCAAAGCAAAGTGCACATTTGAAAGGCGGTTTACAGTCCCACATGACTATAAAAATTTAGATCCTTTAAGGAAATTGGATCTTTATGAAAACATTTGATCTTTTGAAAATTCAAGCTAGATTTTACCCTAGACAAGTTTTCTGATTTGATCCATCATCGGTGTTGCAAAATATATTTGTGGATCAATATTTTGGCTAAAACTTTTAGGTTCGTGTAATCCACTGCTATCCCGGTATCGGAAAGTACACATCCAGTTTACTTGTTCCGTATATTATCTTTCGGTAAACTACCGTCCGGTTGTAAAGGAAAGCGATGAACAAGAAACTGTTAAGGCAATGTCCCGTGACATGCAGATGATTATGGTCTTTTAACGTGTCGGATGCTAGAACTATCCTTGGTAGGAGCGATAGTAAAGATCATCCTATGATTTTTCGGTCTGGCACAAGGTCCTGTCTCCGACCATGCTATGCAACCACCGTTCTTACGGTTAACACCCGATTTGGTTCAGGTGACCTAATGAATTCCAGGTGAATTCCTAGGATTTTACGTTCAATGGTAATGAACGCATTGAAAATGGGTTTTCAGAAAACAAATCGGTTTGTATTTTTGATCAAAATATTTTCTCGTTCAAGCTCGAGTTTAGATATCATTGAATTCCATGAGTTTGAATTCTCAATCTTTAAGGTCAATCTCAAGGATTGAGTAATATCAGTCTTAAAAGCTGATTTTTAATCTTTAAGGAGATTATCCTTTCTGGGGATCTGATTCATTAGTCTTATCAAGCTAATTTGCACGGTGCCTCCCCATTGTACGAGATAAATCCTTCTCATGGTTAGGATAAATCTGACCACTTGGCGACCCTGTTTGATGCTGAGGTCCGTGGATTTCCTGCTGATTTTAGAGATGACTTTTCTAGATTTTTCGTCAACCTACAGCTGGTCTGGACGACAACTTCTTGACCTAAATCAAGAAGCGCGTGTCTTTTTCGGAAGACTTTACTTCCTTTTAATGATGGAATTGATTCATCGTGTAGATCCATCTTTCTTTCAAATATATTACAGTAAACCGGGTAAAACTGATTAGTATCATCCAAAACAAAAGTACCTGCAATAATCTTGTACAAAGATATGTGATAGATAATTTTTAATTGAATAACTTGGTACATTCTCCCCACACTTAGTTTCTTTCTTTGCCTTTTTATTCTCCTTTATTCCATTTTAAATGAATTCAAGCATTTTAGGTTGTTTCTCAATTTATGTCCTTTCCGAGGTAACGATAATTTCGGCATTAACACCTAGTTTTATCGTTCATAAATATGTATAAACATGATTTTGAATTCATTTAGTTAAAAAATTTTAAAATTTTCATAATATTTAGAAAATAAGCCAAGTATAAACCCGAGAGAATTTATAACCCTTCCCCACACTTGAGATCATGCAATGCCCTCATTTGCATGAAATCAGACTATAATTATTAATTCATGAGGGTGATTAGTGTAGAAAAGTGATTAAAAATACCCAGTTTGTAATTACAAAGCTCGTCGAATGATAGATGGCGCGCCTCATCGTTCATTCCTTCATTTATTATATCACATTTGTTGTTTTGCATCTTGTCGTCAAAATCAGTACCTTTTGTTGAACTTAATGTTAGTCTTTGAAAGTGCGTTGTTTTACCCTGTTGTTTACATGATAAAATACGAACATATATACATATTTTTAAAGTTGGGTATATTACCCCACGTTCAAAAATTTATAAAATCAAATATATTTTTTTTTGGCATACTTTAAATCAATAAAATTAAAAATAATGATGAAAAATTTTTTCGCCCCGCCCTCGGGTAAAGTAATTTCGGCTCAACGGCCTAGTCTTCAACTCACGACGAATTTTAGAAATCATTTTTTTTCAACTTAATGAAATAAAGTAAATTTTTGTTTTTAAATTCACACAAAACTTAAAAAGAAAACATATTAATTTCATATAAAACCTAAAAAACAAAAAAAAATTCAGAATGGGGGGAGAAAACTAGTTCTTTAGTGTCTGCTAGCGGAAAAGACCAATCGAATTCCATTCTCGGAACTACACGAGAACAGAACAACTAACTCCAAACAGCATTTTCTTTTTAGAATATTTGAATCTCCTCACACTTAGGTAGATGTGGTGTCGAAATTGTGATTAACTTCATCGTCAATTTCTCTTGGACCATAATCAACTTGCATATCTGTGACTTTTGCTTTAAGCCAGTGACCAGCTTTTTCCGTAATATCCACAAATTCAACTAGCTTCGCCTTTTCTTTAGGCGACAGATTGGATACTAACCGGTTATATAACCTAAAGTTTCCCTTACTTTTAGCATCAATAACCCGTTTAAAAAGTTTCTTCATTGAACTGTTAATAACGGGGTTATTTAATTTCGTATCAACTATGGGGTTCTTTATTATCAAGTCATCATTAGGTGTTACTTCATTTTCCCCACACTTAGGCGTTCTATTATTGTTAAGCATTACCGTTGGAGTTGGTAAAACAACATGGTTCTTACCAATCGTTTTTGTCGGTTCAACGGTTTTGGTTTGTGGATATTTAGACTTTCGAATCATAAAGGTGATCGATTTCTCATCATTACTAAGTGTCATTCTACCCTTTCTTACATCAAATAACGCCCCGGTGGACGCTAAGAATGGTCGACCTAAAATTAGAGGAACGTTTGAGTCCTCTTCTATGTCAATGACAATGAATTCGACTAGAAAGGTTAAATTACCTACTTGAACGGGTAGGTTGTCAGCAATTCCAACTGGGTGCTTAATGGTTTGATCAAGGAGTCGAACACTCATATCCGTTGGAGTTAACTCACCTACACCTAATCTCTTATATAATGAAAGAGGCATAACACTCACACTTGAACCTAAATCTGCTAGTGCATCATACATGACACAGTCACTAAGTAGACAAGGAACAATAAATTCACCCGGATCACCTACCCTAGGTGGAGGATTTGGTGGAACTGTCTTCACCGGGTTTACTTCTACTGTTTTTGTTTCTTGCACTTTTTTATTCTTCTTCTTCTTCTTTCCAGAGGTATCACAAACTTTATTACCTATTACTTGCTCATACTCAACTCCTTTTCTTGGAAACGGGATGGGTGGTCTGTATGGTGCCACCACTGGCTTTACATACTCGGGTGGTGGTGGTGGTGTAACTTCTTCATTGTTACTTACATCTAAAACTTTCCCATCTTCTGGTATTGGTTTTTCAGAATTTGTTGATATCATGTTAACATTTTCATTCCGAGGATTTACTTCATTATTACTCGGTAGCTTTCCTTGTTCCCTTTCACTCATCAATCTAACAAGAGTACCTACTTGTTTTTCTAGATTCAAAATGGAAGCTTGTTGAGTTCTAAATGACTGCTCAAACCTCTCATTCGTTTGGGTTTGAGTTTCAATAAATTGTGTTTGAGATTCAACTAGCTTAAATACCACTTCTTCCAGATTTGACTTCTTCTCGTCGGTTTGTTGTGGTGGTTTATACAAGCCAGGTCTTTGTTGATTGAAAGTGTTGTTTTGAGTTGGTTGGTTATTCGGACCTTGTTGGTTATACGAGTTATTGTCGGGTCCTTTTGGATTGTAAAGAATGTTTTGATTTCGATTGAAGTTTGGCCTTGGCGGTTGATAATTATTCTGATAACTATTTTCCAGCCTTTGGTTCATGTAGACAACATTCTCACGTTGTTCCATCGTTTGTTCAATGTGACAGTCTTTCATTAAGTGTGGTCCACCGCATTGCTCACAACTGATTCGTATTGCGTGAATATCTTTATTCATCTTTTCCATTCGTCTTTCGAAAGCATCTATTTTTGCGGAAACGGAATCAAAGTCATGGCTAGAATCGGCTCTAGCCGCTTTAGATGAACGAAAAATATCTTTTTCTTGATGCCACTCATGAGAGTGGGAGGCTGTGTTATCAATAATTTTGTAAGCTTCAGTTGCGGTTTTCTTCATAATGGAACCACCAGCTGTTATGTCGATGTCTTTTCGTGTAGCAACGTTGACACCTTGGTAGAATATTTGTACTATTTGATAAGTGTCTAAACCGTGTTGAGGACATCCTCTCAACAACTTTCCAAATCTTGTCCACGCCTCATATAGAGTTTCATTTGGCTTTTGCGCGAACGTAACAATTTCTCCTTGAAGTCTCACGGCTTTGGATGCCGGAAAGAATTGTTTAAGAAATTTTTCAACTAAAACATCCCATGTGTCAATCGCCCCTTCAGGTAACGATTCTAACCAATCTTTGGCTTCTCCCTTTAAAGTCCAGGGAAACAACATGAGATAGATCTGCTCATCTTCCACTTCTCGGATTTTGAATAGTGTACAAATTCTTTTAAACGTACGAAGGTGTTCGTTAGGATCTTCATTCGGTGCACCACTGAATTGGCATTGGTTAGTTACCATGTGTAGAATTTGTCCTTTGATTTCATAATCTGGCGCATTAACTTCTGGCTTAATAATGGCGTGACCTTGGCCCGTGCGTGTGGCTCTCATTCGATCTTCCATACTTAGAGGTTCCGTTACTTCCATAATTGAATTTGTTGAATACGAATCACTAGAGGATTCTGATTTAATGGTTTGTGGCTCAGGAGGAATAATTAGTGGTTCAGGATCTTGGAATTGTCCTTGAATATGCTCCGGGTTCTTAATTGTGAAGTCGGGTTCAAAAGATGGATTATCGGAAATTTGAGTTGGAGTTCTTGTTCGACTAGATGACGATTCTAAAGAAAAATCAACGGCGACAATATTTTTGCTAGATGTCTTGATCGAGTTACAGGTGGTGAACGTATGAAAGGTGGTGAACGTTTTGCTCGGTGCATTCACAGAATATCCTATTAGTTATAAAAATAAGAAAAACTTATATAAGTTGTCCAATCAATAGACTTTTCTGATTTTGCCCACGTTTCGAATAGCCAAAAGATGCAGCAAAGGGGCAGGATTCGTTTGGTCTCAATATAATTGAGTACTGTTTGGCTCCAATAACCCGGTCCACGTACAAATCCAACTATTACTACGAACCAGAAAATTTTGATGTCTATCAATTTCACCACTTAAAATAAATTTTCGTAATTTTAAGAAATTTAGAGAAGAAGTAGAAAAAAATCTAAGTCCTAAAAACTAGAATGGCGAGAAATAAGAAAGAAAAAGATTGCGCGTCGAAAAAGGTCGAAAAATAAAAAGGTCGAAAAATAGGCGTCGAAAAATAAAAATAAGAAAGTAGTGCGAAATACGGCGTCGTAAAATTCTAAAGCACCTAAAACTTAATCTAAGGAATAAGCACTTAAGGGATTTTACGGCAACGCCTAAAAATTCTAGAAGTAAAAATAACTATGGCAAAACTAAACTTAATACTAAAAGTTGCGACTATAGTCTAAAAATCTAAAGGTAATAAAACTAAAAAAAACAATTTTTTTTATAGACAAAATCTTAAAAAATATATATATTTTTTTTATAATTTTTTTTTTTTTTACGTTTTTTTTTTTTTTTTTTTTTTTACGTTTTTGTTTTTTTTTTTACGTTTTTTTTTTTTAAGTTTTTTTTTTTTTTTTTTTTACGTTTTTTTTTTAAAAACGAATTTTTTTTTCTAAAAAAAAAAACGTTTTTTTTTTTACAATTTTTTTTTTTTTTTTTAAAAAATGATTTTTTTTACAAATTAATACTTTTTTTTATAATTATTATTTTTTTTTCAAAACTTTTTTTTTTAATTCATTTACTATTCATGAATAGTAAATGAAAAGAAATTAATTAATTTACTATTCACATGAAAGCGATATGATAGAAATTATTAATTACAATTTACATAATATACCCCTGAAGTATTTAATAAATACGAATTTTTAAAACTTTTACGATTCAAAATATATTCTAAAATATTATTATATTATTATATTCTATTTCAATATTATTATATTCTATTTCAATATTATTATATTATTATATTTTATTTCAATATTATTATAATTAAAAATATAGCGTTTTAGCGCTCCCCGGCAGCGGCGCCAAAAACTTGATGATGTAGCGTGAGGGTACGAAATAGTATTATTTTTAATACAAAATACTACAAAATATGACACAAGTTTTATTAATTTACGGATGGGATATACCTAAACCTTGCTACAACACTATAGGCAGTGTACCTAATCGTAGAGTAGTGTAGTTTTTAGTAAGTCCGGTTCGTTCCACAGGGAGCTGGTGATACTTACTATATTTTTAACTATATTTATACAAAATATATATAATTATATAAGTAGTAATATTATTATAAAAGGGGGGTTTTACCGTTTAATGACCGGTTTGTCGATTCTATATTTTAAGCGTAAAGATAAATGACGATAATTAAAGTGCGTAAAATAATGACAATAAATAAAATGACAGTAAATAAAATTGCGAGTAATAAAATGACAGTAAATAAAGATACGATGAGAAATATAATAAAAGAATTATGCTTATTTAAACTTCCGTAATCATGATGTTTGACGTGTTGATTTTAATTTATTACCATGGGTTAATTGTCCTTTGTCCTGGTTTATTTGATACGTCTATCTGGTTTTTGTTCATAATAGTCCATCGGTCATAAAAATAAAGTGCGAGTATCCTCGTCAAATTACCCTTATACCCGAAGTCAAATATTCCAACTGATTAAGGATTTAAACTGTGACGCAGTTATCACTTCTGTCAACAATTACACCAGTTATCACTGTATGTAATCCACCCCTGTTTTAATTAGTTTATGAATATTAATTCATCCACTTGATCAGAATGAATAATCAATTACCCAACCCAATTGATTAATTAAATGATTATAACAGATTCCATATGAACATCACTAAATAGGACAACCATAATCATTATTAATTATTAGGTTAATTAATTTGAAGATAGGTTCGACAGACTCCAATGAGTTGTCACTCAATTAGACAATACCCCCCATCTATTAATAGTCAATAGTTCAATTTCCACAAGTGTCGGTCTTTTGCCCAAACCTTAATTATGGTCCAAAGTTCAATAACCCCTTCTTAATATTTTAGCCCAACATCACGATTACTTCGGCTCAAATAAGCATAATAATAACTTAGTTACGATACATTAATGTAAAAAGGTTGAACATAACTTACAATGATTAAAAATAGCGTAGCGTTACACGGACATAATTTCGACTTACACACTCAAACGATCTCTATCATAAATCTTATTATTATCATAATTTAAAATTAAAATTAAGATTATTGTTATATCTTATTAAGTTAACATTATGATAGAGATATAGAATATAGATATTGATAATTGATATTGATAAATAAGAAAAAGATAGAAAAAGGTGTGTTTTTACATTACGATTACAAAGCCTTTTATAGGCGAATTTAGAAATTGAATTTTCACTTATGATCCCTGAACTATGCTCAATTAACAACTTTTTATTATTTAATATTATTCTTATTATGAATTATTTAAATATTATATTTTATTCTTGTGCATAGTTGACTCGTAATTTTTACACCGTTGCGTCGAGCGTTGAGAGTTGACTCTGGTCCCGGTTCCGAATTTTCGAACGTCCTTGCGTACAATTTTATATTTTGTACTTTGCGTTTTGTAACTTGTACTCTTGTCATTTTTAGACGTTCCTCATCAATAATTTGAACCTTTTTGATTGTATCTTGTACTTTTGAGCTTTTTGGACCTTTGTGTCTTCAATTCGTCGTTTTCGCCTTTTGTCTTCGCACTTATTTAAAATAAACGAATATTACTTGAAAATGGAACAATTGCAACTAAAATCTTGTCTTTCTTGGGGGATTTTGCTATGAAATATATGTTCCTTTTTAGCCTTATCATGTACCGACGAGGAAAGAACTTGACATTGCTGCAGGTGGTTCTTTGATGAAAAAGACTCCGGAAGACGCTTATGAAATCATCTCCGATACTGCCACGCATTCGTATGATTGGCATCAAGAATTAGATCTTTCTCGCTCTTCTTATGTTGCTAGTACCGAAACTAGTGACGAGCTAGCTGCAGTTAAGGCTCAACTTGCGACTTTTAAAAGACAAATGGAGTCAATGACTAAAGATATGCACGCTATGAAAGTGGGTTGTGAATTTTGCCAAGGACCGCATCTGACCAAAGATTGTGATCAAGCATCAATGGAGGAACAGGCTAATTATCTGGGTTATGTTAAGAAGGGTGATTTTGCCCTTAGTGAATTTCCGGATGGAAGACAGTTTTTCAATCAGGCGAATAACATGGGTGGTAATAATTATCAGAGTGGTAATCAAGTTTATCAAGGTAATCAGGGTTATCAGGGTAATCAGAAGGTATATCCGTACAGGCCGCCTGGGTATAATAACAGAAATTAGCAAGCACCACCTAGGAATTTCCAGCAGCCTATGCCACCAGTTCAGCAGCCAGAGAATAAGATGCCTCCTTTGGAGGAATTGCTACGGGGTTTTATCATGAAAACAGATGAGAATATCACTGCTTTGAGGCAAGATGGGAAATCTACAAAACACCAAGTTAGAAATTAGCAGGCTTTGATTCAGAACTTGGAACGGGATGTGGGGCGTATT
Source organism: Rutidosis leptorrhynchoides (assembly GCF_046630445.1). Taxonomy (NCBI): domain Eukaryota; kingdom Viridiplantae; phylum Streptophyta; class Magnoliopsida; order Asterales; family Asteraceae; genus Rutidosis; species Rutidosis leptorrhynchoides. Next base: position 43,132,409 of record NC_092342.1, on the reverse strand, counting down.
GCTCAATCTTTATCGGAGAGACCACCGGGTGCTCTCTGAAATGTTCTGTTCATATTGATTATAAACGTTCCATATTAATTGATTTCGTTGCGAGGTTTTGACCTCTATATGAGACGTTTTTTAAAGACTACATTCATTTTTAAAACAACCATAACCTTTATTTTATCAATAAAGGTTTCAAAAGCATTATGTAGATTATCAAATAATGATAATCTAAAATATACTGTTTACACACGACCATTACATAATGGTTTACAATAGAAATATATTACATCGACATATGTTTCTTGAATGCAGTTTTTACATAATATCATACAAACATGGACTCCAAATCTTGTCCTTATTTTAGTATGCAACAGCGGAAGCTCTTAATATTCACCTGAGAACAAACATGCTTTAAACGTCAACAAAAATGTTGGTGAGTTATAGGTTTAACCTATATATATCAAATCGTAACAATAGACCACAAGATTTCATATTTCAATATACATCCCATACATAGAGATAAAAATCATTCATATGGTGAACACCTGGTAACCGACATTAACAAGATGCATATATAAGAATATCCCCATCATTCCGGGACATCCTTCGGATATGATATAAATTTTGAAGTACTAAAGCATCCGGTACTTTGGATGGGGTTTGTTAGGCCCAATAGATCTATCTTTAGGATTCGCGTCAATTAGGGTGTTTGTTCCCTAATTCTTAGATTACCAGACTTAATAAAAAAGGGCATATTCAATTTCGATAATTCAACCATAGAATGTAGTTTCACGTACTTGTGTCTATTTTGTAAATCATTTATAAAACCTGCATGTATTCTCATCCCAAAAATATTAGATTTTAAAAGTGGGACTATAACTTACTTTCACAGATTTTTACTTCGTCGGGAAGTAAGACTTGGCCACTGGTGGATTCACGAACCTATAACAAATATGTACATATATATCAAAGTATATTCAAAATATATTTAAAACACTTTTAATACATTTTGATGTTTTAAGTTTATTAAGTCAGCTGTCCTCGTTAGTAACCTACAACTAGTTGTCCAACGTTAGATGTACAGAAAAAAAATTGATATATATTATCTTGAATCAATCCACAACCCAGTGTATACACGTCTCAGGCTAGATCACAACTCAAAGTATATATTTTTGAAATCAACCTCAACCCTGTATAGCTAACTCCCACATTAATGCATATAGAGTGTCTATGGTTGTTCCAAATAATATATACACATGGGTCGATATGATATGTCAAAACATTTGCATACGTGTCTATGGTATCCCAAGATTACATAATATATTAGAATACATGTATAATACAATATAAGTTAGCTAGGATATGATTAATATAGATTTGTTACCAATTTTCACGTTGCTACAACAAGAAAAATTATCCAATCTTGTTTTACCCATAACTTCTTCATTTTAAATCCGTTTTGAGTGAATAAAATTGCTATGGTTTCATATTGAACTCTATTTTATGAATCTAAACAGAAAAAGTATAGGTTTATAGTCTGAAATATAAGTTACAAGTCGTTTTTGTATAGGTAGTCATTTCAGTCGAAAGAACGACGTCTAGATGACCATTTTAGAAAACATACTTCCACTTTGAGTTTAACCATGATTTTTGGATATAGTTTCATGTTTATAAGAAAAATCATTTTCCCAGAAGAACAACTTTTAAATCAAAGTTTATCATAGTTTTTAATTAACTAACCCAAAATAGCCCGCGGTGTTACTACGACGGCGTAAATCCTGTTTTACGGTGTTTTTCGTGTTTCCAGGTTTTAAATCATTAAGTTAGCATATCATATAGATATAGAACATGTGTTTAGTTGATTTTAAAAGTCAAGTTAGAAGGATTAACTTTTGTTTGCGAACAAGTTTAGAATTAACTAAACTATGTTCTAGTGATTACAAGTTTAAACCTTCGAATAAGATAGCTTTATATGTATGAATCGAATGATGTTATGAACATTATTACTACCTCAAGTTTTTTGGATAAAGCTACTGGAAATGAGAAAAATGGATCTAGCTTCAAAGGATCCTTGGATGGCTTGAAAGTTCTTGAAGCAGAATCATGACACGAAAACAGTTCAAGTAAGATTTTCACTCGAAATAAGATTGTTATAGTTATAGAAATTGAATCAAAGTTTGAATATGAGTATTACCTTGTATTAGAAAGATATCTTACTGTAAATAATAAAGATTTCTTGAGATTGGATGATCACTCTACAAGATTGGAAGTAAGCTAGCAAACTTGGAAGTATTCTTGATTTTATGAAACTATAACTTGTAGAATTTATGAAGAACACTTAGAACTTGAAGATAGAACTTGAGAGAGATCAATTAGATGAAGAAAATGGAAGAATGAAAGTGTTTGTAGGTGTTTTTGGTCGTTGGTGTATGGATTAGATATAAAGGATATGTAATTTTGTTTTCATGTAAATAAGTCATGAATGATTACTCATATTTTTGTAATTTTATGAGATATTTCATGCTAGTTGCCAAATGATGGTTCCCACATGTGTTAGGTGACTCACATGGGCTGCTAAGAGCTGATCATTGGAGTGTATATACCAATAGTACATACATCTAAACGCTGTGTATTGTATGAGTATGAATACGGGTGCATACGAGTAGAATTGTTGATGAAACTGAACGAGGATATAATTGTAAGCATTTTTGTTAAGTAGAAGTATTTTGATAAGTGTATTGAAGTCTTTCAAAAGTGTATGAATACATATTAAAACACTACATGTATATACATTTTAACTGAGTCGTTAAGTCATCGTTAGTCGTTACATGTAAGTGTTGTTTTGAAACCTTTAGGTTAACGATCTTGTTAAATGTTGTTAACCCAATGTTTATAATATCAAATGAGATTTTAAATTATTATATTATCATGATATTATGATGTATGAATATCTCTTAATATGATATATATACATTAAATGTCGTTACAACGATAATCGTTACATATATGTCTCGTTTCAAAATCATTAAGTTAGTAGTCTTGCTTTTACATATGTAGTTTATTGTTAATATACTTAATGATATGTTTACTTATCATAATATCATGTTAACTATATATATATATATCCATATATATGTCATCCTATAGTTTTTACAAGTTTTAACGTTCGTGAATCACCGGTCAACTTGGGTGGTCAATTGTCTATATGAAACCTATTTCAATTAATCAAGTCTTACAAGTTTGATTGCTTAATATGTTGGAAACACTTAATCATGTAAATAACAATTTCATTTAATATATATATAAATATGGAAAAGTTCGGGTCACTACAGTACCTACCAGTTAAATAAATTTCTTCCCGAAATTTTAAGTAGTTGGAGGTGTTGACGTATCTTCTGGAAATAAATGCGGGTATTTCTTCTTCATCTGATCTTATCGTTCCCAGGTGAACTCGGGTCCTCTACGAGCATTCCATCGAACCTTAACAATTGGTATCTTGTTTTGCTTGAGTCTTTTAACCTCACGATCCATTATTTCGACGGGTTCTTCGATGAATTGAAGTTTTTCGTTGATTTGGATTTCATCTAACGGAATAGTGAGATCTTCTTTAGCAAAACATTTCTTCAAATTCGAGACGTGGAAAGTGTTATGTACAACCACGAGTTGTTGAGGTAACTCAAGTCGGTAAGCTACTGGTCCGACACGATCAATAATCTTGAATGGTCCGATATACCTTGGATTTAATTTCCCTCGTTTACCAAATCGAACAACACCTTTCCAAGGTGAAACTTTAAGCACGACCATCTCTCCAATTTCAAATTCTATATCTTTTCTTTTAATGTCAGCGTAGCTCTTTTGTCGACTTTGGGCGGTTTTCAACCGTTGTTGAATTTGGATGATCTTCTCGGTAGTTTCTTGTATTATCTCCGGACCCGTAATCTGTCTATCCCCCACTTCACTCCAAAAAATCGGAGACCTGCACTTTCTACCATAAAGTGCTTCAAACGGCGTCATCTCAATGCTTGAATGGTAGCTGTTGTTGTAGGAAAATTCTGCTAACGGTAGATGTCGATCCCAACTGTTTCCGAAATCAATAACACATGCTCGTAGCATGTCTTCAAGCGTTTGTATTGTCCTTTCGCTCTGCCCATCAGTTTGTGGATGATAGGCAGTACTCATGTCTAGACGAGTTCCTAATGCTTGCTGTAATGTCTGCCAGAATCTTGAAATAAATCTGCCATCCCAATCAGAGATAATAGAGATTGGTATTCCATATCTGGAGACGATTTCCTTCAAATACAGTCGTGCTAACTTCTCCATCTTGTCATCTTCTCTTATTGGCAGGAAGCGTGCTGATTTGGTGAGACGATCAACTATTACCTAAATAGTATCAAAACCACTTGCAGTCCTTGGCAATTTAGTGATGAAATCCATGGAAATGTTTTCCCATTTCCATTCTGGGATTTCGGGTTGTTGAAGTAGACCTGATGGTTTCTGATGCTCAGCTTTGACCTTAGAACACATCAAACATTCTCCTACGTATTTAGCAACATCGGCTTTCATACCCGGCCATCAAAAATATTTCTTGAGATCCTTGTACATCTTCCCCGTTCCAGGATGTATTGAGTATCTGGTTTTATGAGCTTCTCTAAGTACCAATTCTCTCATATCTCCAAATTTTGGTACCCAAATCCTTTCAGCCCTATACCGGGTTCCGTCTTCCCGAATATTAAGATGCTTCTCCGATCCTTTGGGTATTTCATCCTTTAAATTTCCCTCTTTTAAAACTCCTTGTTGCGCCTCCTTTATTTGAGTAGTAAGGTTATTGTGAATCATTATATTCATAGATTTTACTCGAATGGGTTCTCTGTCCTTCCTGCTCAAGGCATCGGCTACCACATTTGCCTTTCCCGGGTGGTAACGAATCTCAAAGTCGTAATCATTCAACAATTCAATCCACCTACGCTGCCTCATATTCAGTTGTTTCTGATTAAATATGTGTTGAAGACTTTTGTGGTCGGTATGTATAATACTTTTGACCCCATATAAGTAGTGCCTCCAAGTCTTTAATGCAAAAAGAACAGCGCCTAATTCCAAATCATGCGTCGTATAATTTTGTTCGTGAATTTTCAATTGTGTAGACGCATAAGCAATCACCTTCGTTCGTTGCATTAATACACAACCGAGACCTTGCTTTGATGCGTCACAATAAATCACAAAATCATCATTCCCTTCATGCAATGACAATATAGGTGCCGTAGTTAACTTTTTCTTCAATAACTGAAACGCTTTCTCTTGTTCATCCTTCCATTCAAATTTCTTCCCTTTATGCGTTAATGCAGTCAAGGGTTTTGCTATTCTGAAAAAGTCTTGGATGAACCTTCTGTAGTAACCAGCTAGTCCTAAAAACTGGCGTATTTGTTTCGGAGTTTTCGGGGTTTCCTACTTTTCAACAGTTTCTATCTTTGCCGGATCCACCTTAATACCTTCTTTGTTCATGATAACGCCAAAATTATACATGTTTATTGTCGTTATTTCGATCCAATGTTGTTCCATTTGTATGTAATTGTTGTACGTATGTATTGTAATTCATGTATATTTGTAAAAAGTCCATTGTGAATGAATAAATGAAGACCAACAGCGAAAACAGAGTTAAAACAAAGATCGAATGCGTAAAACAGCCTGAAACCACTGAAACAGGTCTAAATGCGGCGCATCTCTCTTAGATGCGGCGCATCTTTGCACCAAATAACTCCCGACAGTTTCAGATGCGGAGCATGAAGACTTCTGGGCCAAAATAGCAACAGATGCGGCGCATCTGAGATGGATGCGGCGTATCCAAGCCAGATGCGGCGCATCTGTCCCAGATGCGGTGCATCTGACCCCCTGCCGACAGTCCTGAGTGCAGAATCGAGCTGGAATCTACTAAACGTAAAGAGATGCGGTGCATCCCAAAGAGATGCGGCGCATCTGGTCACTTTCTGGCCAAAATACCTAACTTTTGAGGCTATTTAATGAATCCTTTGGTTACTTACTTGAGAGACCTTCACTACTACATTCTCCCCCAGTTTTAAGACGATTTTCAAGGTCCAAGGAAGGCTGCAAGTTAATCTCCACTCTTTCAACATCAATATTAAGCTAGGATCGTTTATCGCAATTGGTACTATTGTTCTTTATTTTTTTTAACATGAATTCAACTTGTATTTACTGTTTCATTAGTTCTACTATGATTATGTTAGGCTAAAAGCCTTGTGTGTTTGCTTCAATGTAAGATTTATGGCTTGGGATTGTTCTATACTTTGATGTTATGCTAGTTATACATATGTTTGATTGATTTAATTATCTAGTTCAACCGTAAGAACCATTGTTATGCATGTTTAGATCATTACTTCAATTATATAGATTGCAACCTATTAATGTGAGTTAACTAGGAAAACAATCTATACTTCAATACATCTAGTAATCTAGACGATTAGATACATACACTTAAGTGATTTTGTTATGTGTTTAATTCGGTAATTGAATAAGTTCCAAAGCAACATAGTTATGAAATTACCTCAAGTGATTGTTGTAATTAAGGTTTCACGTGAGTTTAACCGGGTTGAATCTAGTTAGTTAATCAATCTAAATCATCATGTTCTTTCAAGAAATCCATTGTTGTAACTATCTTTATATTCTAGTTCAATTATACGAGTTATGACTTGATTTATGTGAATTTATCAAAGGCTATAATTTGTACTTCAACACCTAGTGATCTAGACACCTATATGTGAATATAGGATGGTAATTGGATGATATTTAGGTTTTACAATCATGTAGTTTACTTAGAGTGATCTTAGTAAACTAGGTTTTATGTGAATTTAACCAAGAAAGAATCTTGTTGATTAAACATAGTTCTTAAGTTTATAGATATTGTGAAATTGATATAAACTACTCTATTGTAACTATCGCATAACGGTTTTAATTATAAAAGAACAATCCCTGTCATTTATCAAGCAAAGAAGTAAACACCGCATTCTCATTCTTGTTAATTATTATTTTTATTTACTGTTTCGTTAAACAAAAACACAACTTCAAATACAAACCCCCTTTTTAGAATAATTAATCGTGGTAAAATCATTTAAACAAACTTCTCCCTGTGGATCGAACTGGTCAATTTAGTTGCTAGTTACTACATGATCGGGTTTTATTTGACTGTATTATGTGTTAATTATTAAGCATATTGTCTACATTTTAAAGGTTACGTCTTGACACATCAACTTTTTGGCGCCGCTGCCGGGGAGCGGTTTTGTTAAAAGATTTTAATAAACTTTGAATTATTCGATCCTTTTGTAGGAATTCAATTCCTAGAAAAGTTAATTTTTATTGTAAGCTTGTATTTTTGCAATTGGTTTGTTTGTGGTGTTGTGATTGCAGGATAAGTATTAGTGCATGAATCTACGTTCTTCCAACTCTAATTTAATTCCTTCATATCCTGAGCCTGAAAGAGAACTTCACGAATGCTTAAGGGCTCAAGAAGTAGAATCTCTTGCTCGGGGTTTAGAATCACTTTCATTAGATTCTAACTCTGAACCGATTGTTCAACCTATCATCGAGCCAGTCATTAAAGAAAAGGAAGAGATGGCTGCTACAAATCAAACGACGGATGCTTTGATGAAGGCAACAAGGACAGGACAAGGCCACGCAATTGTTCAACCTACGATGACTGATGGTTTTGAAATAAAAGGTCAATTTCTCCACATGGTGACTAATACATGCCAATTTGGTGGAGCTCCGAATGAGGATGCTAACGAGCATCTTCATAAGTTTGTAAGCATATGCAAGCTATTCAAGATCAAGGATGTCACCGATGATGTCGCATGTTTAAAAATCTTTCCATGGTCGTTAAAGGATGATGCAAGAGATTGGTTAGACTCGTTACCAGAAGGTTATATTGAAGATTGGAATGATATGATGGACAAGTTTTTATCAGAGTTCTTCTCTGCTTCAAAAGCAGCAAAGTTACAAAGTGATATAAATCACTTTAAGCAAAAGCCTAATGAGACTTTATGAAGCTTGGACCTGATTCAATAAAATACTTAGAGTATGTCCTCAACACGGGTTGAATACATTCCAAAAGGTCCAAATATTCTATAAAGGAGTCAATGTGGCTACTCGAAAAGATATTGATGTTGCAGCAGGAGGTTCAATCATGAAAAAAACACCCGAAGAAGCTCACACAATCATTGCCGATATAGCAGCACATTCTCATAATTGGCATCAAGAGATGGAGTTCTCTAGATCAACCACGGTTGCTAGTATTGAAAGCAACGATGAAATCGCTGCTTTAAAAGTTCAATTGGCAAATCAAGGAAGGCAAATTGAGAAGATGACTAAAGAAATGCATGCTATAAAAGTAGGTTGTGAATTATGTCAAGGACCGCACCTTACTAAGGATTGCGATCGAAGTTCAATGGAGGAGCAAGCTAATTTCATTGGTTACTTTGGGAATCAATGTTCTAATGGTTATCAAAGAGAAGGAGCTTCGGGGTCCAACAATTATAATTACCAAGGAAGAAATTCGAGTTATCAAAACAACTTGAAAAATTTTTCATATCAAAATAGACCACCAGGGTTTAACAACAGAAATCAACCATCCTACAATCAAAATCAATTCCCACAACAGCAAAATCAAACTCATGTTAGCCCAGGTTTAGAAGATTTACTTAGGGATTTCATGGTGAAACAAGGAGAAAGTGGAAATCTTATACAACAACAAATACAAAGTCAACAAACTACGATTCAAACTCTTGAAAGAGAAGTGGGTAGGATATCACAATTACTAGGGGAGAGGCCACCGGGCACTCTTCCATCGAATACGCAAATGAATCCTAGTCATAGCATGAATCAACCTAGACCACCAAGTGCAAGTAACCCTCCGGTTATACTAAAGAAGAAGGATCCTCAAGCTCCAGCATATTCACAAGTGAATGCTATCTATAGTTTCTGTGAGGATGAAGCAAGTTTCAAGACACCGGAGCATAGTCCTATTTTTACTCTTGGGTGTGAAGATGATGATGAAGAGTGTGATGAATTTATATTTTCTGATTTATCCAATATGGCGGATTACACTCCTTATCAAGAGATTGATGATGTCCGAGTTGAAAGTGTGAAGAGTATAACATGTGAAGATGAAGGGATCCGAGTTGGTGACATAACTCCCGAGTATGGTGATTATTTGATGAGGTTGATGTCGGGAAATCATACGGAAGTGCAGAAAATGGAAACCAACGAGCCTTCCGAGTTTAGGGTTGATGATAATTTGAAGATGATCAAGGAAGAAGCAAAAGATACGGTGAAGCAAGCACCTAAAGTGGAAGACTACAAACCACCCATTCCATACCCGCAAGCACTTGCATCCGAAAAACCAAAGGAGAATCATTGTAAGCCTTTAAATACGGATAATATTTGTGTAAATGTACCTTTGGTTGATGTTATTGCAGGTATGCCAAACTATGGGAAATTCTTGAATGATTTGATGGCAAAAGAAGGAGTGTGTGAGCATGCATTATCCGCGTTCCTTGAAGCAGAATGTGTTGCTATTGTGAAGAAGAATGAGTTGCCACCTAAGTTAGGTGATCCCGGACCGTTCATAGTACCTTGTAAACTTAATGAATCTAAAACTCTTAGATCATTAGCTGACTCAGGTGCGAGTATAAATCTCATGCCCTATTCCATTTACTCGTGTTTGAACTTAGGTGAACTTAAACCGACCAATTTAGGCATTAGATTCATTGATCAGTCGGTTAATAAACCTATAGGGATTGCTGAGAACTTAGTAGTAAAAACAGGTGAACTTGAGTTTCTAGCTGACTTTGTAGTTGTAGACATGAAGGAAGATAAGTTTGTACCTATTATTTTAGGTAGACCATTTTTAGCAACTGCAAGTGCTTTAACAGATTGGAAAACAGGAAAACTAGTTTTGAAAGATAGAGGCAAGAGTGCAACCTATCAAACTGAGTTTAGTATGAACCCACCACCCACACCGATAGTTTCAGTGAATATTGTTGACAATGTCAAACCCATTAGTCAACAAGCTAAGTGTGGGGATAGCGGTAAAGAAAAGCTTGATAGTAAACCACCCAATGATTGTGTTGTTGAGAAAACCATGAAGAAGTTATATGGTAGGGTTAGAAATGCTATGTCGGAAAAAGATGAACATTTGAGAGAGAGATTGGTGTCAAACTTATCGAAATTTGAGAAAGATAGGTTGAAAATATTGGTTGAAGAGTCAAGATTTTCGGACTCTTGGTTATTGTCAAAAATTAGTGGTGAGAATGGTTGCGGTAATAGTTCTATTGGAGTAAAGAAGGGTGATGTTTATCACTCCGACGTTAGTTAAAATCAAGGTGGAGTCGAGTGAACGACTCACTAATAAACTTCACATTTTGTACATAGTCTCATTCGTGCGTCTAGTTTTTTTTTTTTTTTTTTTTTTTTTTTTTTTTTTTTTTAGGATTGATTGTTTGTAAGTGATTTTTCGAGTTTTAATACGAACCAAGTTGTTTAGGGACCTTCCAAACTGATTAGACAGTGAAAAACATCAAAAACTGGTGAACCAGGGTCAGATGTGCCGCATCTGTGATGGATGCGCCGCATTTGTGGACATAAAAAAAACCGACAGTTTCAGATGCACCGCATAAGGCAAAAGCGCCGCATTTGTCGAGGTAGATGCGCCGCATCGAACCCCAGATGCGCCGCATCTGGGGTATTTTTCTCCTGTCTCGCATGTTACACCACAAAAACGGTTTTCATCTTCATTTTTCTCATTTGGTTTGTTTTGTTTGGTTTTGTTTTGTCTATTTTGATTGTTCGCAGGTTTATATTGATGACTTCCGAGGATGATGATTTGTTTATTTAATGATTTGAACAATGTTGGTTATGTTTGAAAACAATTTATTTCATTTGGTTTGTTTAGGATTTTGGTAATTTGGATTGTGATGTAATTTGACTTCCTTAGGTTTTTATAAGTGGAGTATTTGCGGTACATGGAGTACCACCCCATTGTTTTTATGAAATGTTTGCTTGGTTTGGTTTGATACAGGTGAGCATTGTGCTATATGCTGCATCTTTGGCATTAAGTTCAGCACATACTTGAATGGTGATTAATTTGTGGTTGCAAGAAGAGGATGATGTTCTTATGTTGGCATTCAGTTCAGTGCCATCATCCCGTGCACTTCGGTTTTTGCCCTTGAAAGTAATAACTCTCTTATACACTCTTTAACCCTCTCGAATTTAAATTTTACTGATTTCATGTAACGAGGGCGATACATGAACTCAAGTGTGGGGAGGAAGTTATAAATTCTTTCGGGTTTTTGATTTTGGTTAAAAAGGCTTAAAATGGTGAAAATTTTTAAACTTTTATCTTCATAAATTCAAATTTTGTTTAAAATTTGTAGATTTTAAAACTAGGTGTATACACCGAAATTATTATCACAAAACAAATTAAGAAACAACCAAATGATTGAGTTTGTCATATAAAAGATATAATCATCATGCTATACCACATTCTGGATGAAATGAAAATCATCAAGTAATTTGTTGTTCTAACAATCTAATCCAATGCTCATCCATGTAATGATTGTGATGAAAGTGAAGTCTTCCAATATGACACACTTGCTAACTTATGTTAGAAGTCGTAGTCCAGAACAGCTGTAGGTTGACGAAAAATCTTGAAAAGTCATCTCTATCATCGGCTGGAAATCCACCTCACCTCAGCATCAAACAGGGTTTTTGGTGGTCAGACTTATCCTAACCATGAGATGGATCTGTCTCGTACAATGGGGGGGCACAATGCAAATTAGCTTTTAAGACTAATGAATCTAATCCCCGGATGGATGATCTCCGTAAAGATCAACCGCATCTATGTTTGACCGCGGTCAACATACATATGCCATAACAAATTGAGGTGTGCAAACTCATGGTTCACCGATGATATTTGGACATGATATAGTTTCTTCTAAAACTTATGCTATTTTATGAACTATATTATGTAAAACCATTTTTAGAACATTCGGTTTCAAGTTCCATGATACTTCAATCATGGGGGCGAGTAGCTTGCTAATCGCCGACTGAGGCTTCGATTTTCAGTTACCCTCAACTGGACTTTGAGGTTAAAACCGGAAAACTTGATTAGTGTAAAAACTAACATGAATAATTTTCAAAACATAAAAGATTTTTCACAAAGGTCCCAATTTCCCTAAGGATCCAAATTTTTAAGAAATGTGGACTTTAAAACCCACCTTTCGACTTTGGCGTGATTTCATTTCGTGTGTGTACTCAAAGTGTGTGTATTACATTGTGAAATAATTAAAAGCGTATGTACTCCAAAGGTGTGTGTATACTCAAAAGTGTGAGTGTGTATATATTGTGAGCCGAGTGTGTGTTCCATATAGCGTGAGTTATTGTGTTCCAAAATAAACTTGTGAGTCTTGTGTATTATATCGAGTGAGTGTGAGTCCCATTTTTGTGTTCTCAATTAAATAAGTGTGTTTACTGTAGTAAATTTCGATTTCTTGTAAGTCTTGCTTGACGACAAGCAAGGTTTAAGTGTGGGGATTTTGATAAAGCCAAAATTATACATGTTTATTGTCGTTATTTCGATCCAATGTTGTTCCATTTGTATGTAATTGTTGTATGTATGTATTGTAATTCATGTATATTTGTAAAAAGTCCATTGTGAATGAATAAATGAAGACCAACAGCGAAAACAGAGTTAAAACGAAGATCGAATGCGTAAAACAGCCCAAAACCACTGAAACAGGTCCAAATGCGGCGCATCTCTCTTAGATGCGGCGCATCTTTGCACCAAATAACTCCCGACAGTTTCAGATGCGGAGCATGAAGACTTCTGGGCCAAAATAGCAACAGATGCGGCGCATCTGAGATGGATGCGGCGTATCCAAGCCAGATGCGGCGCATCTGTCCCAGATGCGGTGCATCTGACCCCCTGCCGACAGTCCTGAGTGCAGAATCGAGCTGGAATCTACTAAACGTAAAGAGATGCGGTGCATCCCAAAGAGATGCGGCGCATCTGGTCACTTTCTGGCCAAAATACCTAACTTTTGAGGCTATTTAATGAATCCTTTGGTTACTTACTTGAGAGACCTTCACTACTACATTCTCCCCCAGTTTTAAGACGATTTTCAAGGTCCAAGGAAGGCTGCAAGTTAATCTCCACTCTTTCAACATCAATATTAAGCTAGGATCGTTTATCGCAATTGGTACTATTGTTCTTTATTTTTTTTAACATGAATTCAACTTGTATTTACTGTTTCATTAGTTCTACTATGATTATGTTAGGCTAAAAGCCTTGTGTGTTTGCTTCAATGTAAGATTTATGGCTTGGGATTGTTCTATACTTTGATGTTATGCTAGTTATACATATGTTTGATTGATTTAATTATCTAGTTCAACCGTAAGAACCATTGTTATGCATGTTTAGATCATTACTTCAATTATATAGATTGCAACCTATTAATGTGAGTTAACTAGGAAAACAATCTATACTTCAATACATCTAGTAATCTAGACGATTAGATACATACACTTAAGTGATTTTGTTATGTGTTTAATTCGGTAATTGAATAAGTTCCAAAGCAACATAGTTATGAAATTACCTCAAGTGATTGTTGTAATTAAGGTTTCACGTGAGTTTAACCGGGTTGAATCTAGTTAGTTAATCAATCTAAATCATCATGTTCTTTCAAGAAATCCATTGTTGTAACTATCTTTATATTCTAGTTCAATTATACGAGTTATGACTTGATTTATGTGAATTTATCAAAGGCTATAATTTGTACTTCAACACCTAGTGATCTAGACACCTATATGTGAATATAGGATGGTAATTGGATGATATTTAGGTTTTACAATCATGTAGTTTACTTAGAGTGATCTTAGTAAACTAGGTTTTATGTGAATTTAACCAAGAAAGAATCTTGTTGATTAAACATAGTTCTTAAGTTTATAGATATTGTGAAATTGATATAAACTACTCTATTGTAACTATCGCATAACGGTTTTAATTATAAAAGAACAATCCCTGTCATTTATCAAGCAAAGAAGTAAACACCGCATTCTCATTCTTGTTAATTATTATTTTTATTTACTGTTTCGTTAAACAAAAACACAACTTCAAATACAAACCCCCTTTTTAGAATAATTAATCGTGGTAAAATCATTTAAATAAACTTCTCCCTGTGGATCGAACTAGTTAATTTACTTGCTAGTTACTACATGATCGGGTTTTAGTTGCCTGTATTATGTGTTAATTATTAAGCATATTGTCTACATTTTAAAGGTTACGTCTTGACACATCAGTTCACTATGTGACCGAGGAATTGAACTTCTTCCAACCAAAAATGCACACTTTGAAAACTTAGCGTACAATTCTTCCTTCCTCAATACTTCTAACACCTTTCTCAAATGTTGACCGTGTTCTTGGTCATTCTTTGAGTAAATAAGTATGTCATCAATGAAAACATTGACAAACTTGTCAAGGTATGGTCCACACACTCGGTTCATAAGGTCCATGAACACAGCTGGTGCATTAGTTAAACCAAACGGCATGACCATAAACTCGTAATGACCGTAACGTGTTCTGAAAGCAGTCTTTGGAATATCATCTTCTTTCACCCGCATTTGATGATACCCGGAACGTAGGTCAATATTTGAATAAACAGACGAGCCTTGTAGTTAATCAAATAAGTCGTCAATTCTCAGTAGTGGGTAGCGGTTCTTGATGGTAAGTTTGTTCAACTCTCGGTAGTCGATACACAACCTGAATGTACCATCTTTCTTCTTGACAAACAAAACAGGAGCTCCCCACGGTGATGTGCTTGGTCGAATGAAACTACGCTCTAAAAGTTCTTGTAATTGGCTTTGCAGTTCTTTCATCTCGCTGGGTGCGAGTCTGTAAGGAGCACGAGCTATTGGTACAGCTCCTGGTACAAGATCTATTTGAAATTCAATGGATCGATGTGGGGGTAATCCCGGTAATTCTTTCGGAAATACATCGGGAAATTCTTTTGCGACGGGAACATCATTGATGCTCTTTTCTTCAGTTTGTACTTTCTCGACGTGTGCTAGAACAGCATAGCAACCTTTTCTTATTAGTTTTTGTGCCTTCAAATTACTAATAAGATGTAGCTTCGTGTTGCCCTTTTCTCCGTACACCATTAAGGGTTTTCATTTTTCTCGTATAATGCGAATTGCATTTTTGTAACAAACGATCTCTGCTTTCACTTCTTTCAACCAGTCCATACCGATTATCACATCAAAACTCCCTAACTCTACTGGTATCAAGTCAATCTTAAATGTTTCGCTAACCAGTTTAATTTCTCGATTCCAACATATATTATCTGCTGAAATTAATTTACCATTTGCTAATTCGAGTAAAAATTTACTATCCAAAGGCGTCAATGGACAACTTAATTTAGCACAAAAATCTCTACTCATATAGCTTCTATCCGCACCCGAATCAAATAAAACGTAAGCAGATTTATTGTTAATAAGAAACGTACCCGTAACAAGCTCCGGGTCTTCCTGTGCCTCTGCCGCATTAATATTGAAAACTCTTCCACGGACTTGTCCATTCGTGTTCTCCTGGTTCGGGCAATTTCTAATAATGTGGTCCGGTTTTCCACATTTATAACAAACTACATTGGCATAACTTGCTCCGACACTACTTGCTCCACCATTACTCGTTCCGACACCATTTGTTCCTTTCATTCTATTAACCCCTGGTCCGTAGACCTCACACTTCGCCGCGCTATTGAAATGTCCCGTTCTTATTGATTAAAAACGTTCCATATTAATTGATTTCGTTGCGAGGTTTTGACCTCTATATGAGACGTTTTTCAAAGACTGCATTCATTTTTAAAACAAACCATAACCTTTATTTCATAAATAAAGGTTTAAAAAACTTTACGTAGATTATCAAATAATGATAATCTAAAATATCTTGTTTACACACGACCATTACATGATGGTTTACAATACAAATATGTTACATCGAAATCAGTTTCTTGAATGCAGTTTTTACACAATATCATACAAACATGGACTCCAAATCTTGTCCTTATTTTAGTATGCAACAGCGCAAGCTCTTAGTATTCACCTGAGAATGAACATGCTTTAAACGTCAACAAAAATGTTGGTGAGTTATAGATTTAACCTATATATATCAAATCGTAACAATAGACCACAAGATTTCATATTTCAATACACATCCCATACATAGAGATAAAAATCATTCATATGGTGAACACCTGGTAACCAACATTAACAAGATGCATATATAAGAATATCCCCATCATTCCGGGACACCCTTCGGATATGATATAAATTTCGAAGTACTAAAGCATCCGGTACTTTGGATGGGGTTTGTTAGGCCCAATTGATCTATCTTTAGGATTCGCGTCAATTAGGGTGTATGTTCCCTAATTCTTAGATTACCAGACTTAATAAAAAGGGGCATATTCGATTTCGATAATTCAACCATAGAATGTAGTTTCACGTACTTGTGTCTATTTTGTAAATCATTTATAAAACCTGCATGTATTCTCATCCCAAAAATATTAGATTTTAAAAGTGGGACTATAACTCACTTTCACAAATTTTTACTTCGTCAGGAAGTAAGACTTGGCCACTGGTTGATTCACGAACCTATAACAATATATACATATATATCAAAGTATGTTCAAAATATATTTACAACACTTTTAATATATTTTGATGTTTTAAGTTTATTAAGTCAGCTGTCCTCGTTAGTAACCTACAACTAGTTGTCCACAGTTAGATGTATAGAAATAAATTGATAAATATTATCTTGAATCAATCCACGACCCAGTGCATACGTATCTCAGTATTGATCACAACTCAAACTATATATATTTTGGAATCAACCTCAACCCTGTATAGCTAACTCCAACATTCACATATAGAGTGTCTATGGTTGTTCCGAAATATATATAGATGTGTCCACATGATAGGTCGAAACATTGTATACGTGTCTATGGTATCTCAAGATTACATAATATACAATACAAGTTGATTAAGTTATGGTTGGAATAGATTTGTTACCAATTTTCACGTAGCTAAAATGAGAAAAATTATCCAATCTTGTTTTACCCATAACTTCTTCAATTTAAATCCGTTTTGAGTGAATCAAATTGCTATGGATTCATATTGAACTCTATTTTATGAATCTAAACAGAAAAAGTATAGGTTTATAGTCGGAAAAATAAGTTACAAGTCGTTTTTGTAAAGGTAGTCATTTCAGTCAAAAGAATGACGTCTAGATGACCATTTTAGAAAACATACTTCCACTTTGAGTTTAACCATAATTTTTGGATATAGTTTCATGTTCATAATAAAAATCATTTTCTCAGAATAACAACTTTTAAATCAAAGTTTATCATAGTTTTTAATTAACTAACCCAAAACAACCCGCGGTGTTACTACGACGGCATAAATCCAGTTTTACGGTGTTTTTTGTGTTTCCAGGTTTTAAATCATTAAGTTAGCATATCATATAGATATAGAACATGTGTTTAGTTGATTTTAAAAGTCAATTTATAAGGATTAACTTTTATTTGCGAACAAGTTTAGAATTAACTAAACTATGTTCTAGTGATTAAAAGTTTAAACCTTCGAATAAGATAGCTTTATATGTATGAATCGAATGATGTTATGAACATCATTACTACCTCAAGTTCCTTGGATAAACCTACTGGAAATGAGAAAAATAGATCTAGCTTCAAAGGATCCTTGGATGGCTTGAAAGTTCTTGAAGCAGAATCATGACACGAAAACAATTTCAAGTAAGATTTCCACTCGAAATAAGATTGTTATAGTTATAGAAATTGAATTAAAGTTTGAATATGATTATTACCTTGTATTAGAAAGATAACATACTGTAAGTAACAAAGGTTTCTTGATCTTGGATGATTACTTGGAATGGATTTAGAAAACTTGGATGTAAACTTGCAATCTTGGAAGTATTCTTGATTTTATGAAACTAGAACTTTTGGAATTTATGAAGAACACTTAGAACTTGAAGATAGAACTTGAGAGAGATCAATTAGATGAAGAAAATTGAAGAATGAAAGTGTTTGTAGGTGTTTTTGGTCGTTGGTGTATGGATTAGATATAAAGGATATGTAATTTTGTTTTCATGTAAATAAGTCATGAATGATTACTCATATTTTTGTAATTTTATGAGATATTTCATGCTAGTTGCCAAATGATGGTTCCCACATGTGTTAGGTGACTCACATGGGCTGATAAGAGCTGATCATTGGAGTGTATATACCAATAGTACATACATCTAAAAGCTGTGTATTGTACGAGTACGAATACGGGTGCATACGAGTAAAATTGTTGATGAAACTGAATGAGGATGTAATTGTAAGCATTTTTGTTAAGTAGAAGTATTTTGATAAGTGTCTTGAAGTCTTTCAAAAGTGTATGAATACATATTAAAACACTACATGTATATACATTTTAACTGAGTCGTTAAGTCATCGTTAGTCGTTACATGTAAATGTTGTTTTGAAACCTTTAGGTTAACGATCTTGTTAAGTGTTGTTAACCCAATGTTTATAATATCAAATGAGATTTTAAATTATTATATTATCATGATATTATGATGTATAAATATCTCTTAATATGATATATATATACATTAAATTTCTTTACAACGATAATCGTTACATATATGTCTCGTTTCGAAATCATTAAGTTAGTAGTCTTATTTTTACATATGTATTTCATTGTTAATACACTTAATAATATATTTACTTATCATTTAACATAATTAACCAAGTGTATCAATATCTTAATATGATTCATATGTACCTAGTAAGACGTTGTTATAACGATAATCGTTATATATATCGTTTTCGAGTTTCTTAAATTAATAGTCTCATTTTTATGTATATAACTCATTGTTAAAATACCTAATGAGATACATACTTATAATAAAATCATGTTAACTATATATATATATATATATATTCATATATATGTCATCGTATAGTTTTTACAAGTTTTAACGTTCTTGAATCACCGGTCAACTTGGGTGGTCAATTGTCTATATGAAACCTATTTCAATTAATCAAGTCTTAATAAGTTTGATTGCTTAACATGTTGAAAACACTTAATCATTTAAATAACAATTTCATTTAATATATATATATATATATATATATATATATATATATATATATATATATATATATATAACATGGAAAAGTTCGGGTCACTACAGTACCTACCCGTTAAATAAATTTCGTCCCAAAATTTTAAGCAGTTGGAGGTGTTGACGTATCTTCTGGAAATAAATGCGGGTATTTCTTCTTCATCTAATATTCTCGTTCCCAGGTGAACTCGAGTCCTCTACGAGCATTCCATCGAACCTTAACAATTGGTATCTTGTTTTGCTTAAGTCTTTTAACCTCACGATCCATTATTTCGACGGGTTCTTCGATGAATTGAAGTTTTTCGTTGATTTGGATTTCATCTAACAGAATAGTGAGATCTTCTTTAGCAAAACATTTCTTCAAATTCGAGACGTGGAAAGTGTTATGTACAGCCGCGAGTTGTTGAGGTAACTCAAGTCGGTAAGCTACTGGTCCGACACGATCAATAATCTTGAATGGTCCAATATACCTTGGATTTAATTTCCCTCGTTTCCCAAATCGAACAACGCCTTTCTAAGGTGCAACTTTAAGCATGACCATCTCTCCAATTTCAAATTCTATATCTTTTCTTTTAATGTCAGCGTAGCTCTTTTGTCGACTTTGGGCGGTTTTCAACCGTTGTTGAATTTGGATGATCTTCTCGGTAGTTTCTTGTATTATCTCCGGACCCGTAATCTGTCTATCCCCCACTTCACTCCAACAAATCAGAGACCTGCACTTTCTACCATAAAGTGCTTCAAACGGCACCATCTCAATGCTTGAATGGTAGCTGTTGTTGTAGGAAAATTCTGCTAACGGTAGATGTCGATCCCAACTGTTTTCGAAATCAATAACATATGCTCGTAGCATGTCTTCAAGCGTTTGTATCGTCCTTTTGCTCTGCCCATCAGTTTGTGGATGATAGGCAGTACTCATGTCTAGACGAGTTCCTAATGCTTGCTGTAATGTCTGCCAGAATCTTGAAATAAATCTGCTATCCCAATCAGAGATAATAGAGATTGGTATTCCATGTCTGGAGACGACTTCCTTCAAATACAATCGTGCTAACTTCTCCATCTTGTCATCTTCTCTTATTGGTAGGAAGTGTGCTGATTTGGTGAGACGATCAACTATTACCCAAATAGTATCAAAACCACTTGCAGTCCTTGGCAATTTAGTGATGAAATCCATGGTAATGTTTTACCATTTCCATTCCGGGATTTCGGGTTGTTGAAGTAGACCTGATGGTTTCTGATGCTCAGCTTTGACTTTAAAACACGTCAAACATTCTCCTACGTATTTAGCAACATCGGCTTTCATACCCGGCCACCAAAAATGTTTCTTGAGATCCTTGTACATCTTCCCCGTTCCAGGATGTATTGAGTATCTGGTTTTATGAGCTTCTCTAAGTACCAATTCTCTCATATCTCCAAATTTTGGTACCCAAATCCTTTCAGCCCTATACCGGGTTTCGTCTTCCTGAATATTAAGATGCTTCTCCGATCCTTTGGGTATTTCATCCTTTAAATTTCCCTCTTTTAAAACTCCTTGTTGCGCCTCCTTTATTTGAGTAGTAAGGTTATTGTGAATCATTATATTCATAGATTTTACTCGAATGAGTTCTCTGTCCTTCCTGCTCAAGGCGTCGGCTACCACATTTGCCTTCCCCGGGTGGTAACGAATCTCAAAGTCGTAATCATTCAATAATTCAATTCACCTACGCTGCCTCATATTCAGTTGTTTCTGATTAAATATGTGTTGAAGACTTTTGTGGTCGGTATATATAATACTTTTGACCCCATATAAGTAGTGCCTCCAAGTCTTTAATGCAAAAACAACCGCGCCTAATTCCAAATCATGCGTTGTATAATTTTGCTCGTGAATCTTCAATTGTCTAGACGCATAAGCAATCACCTTCGTTCGTTGCATTAATACACAACCAAGACCTTGCTTTGATGCGTCACAATAAATCACAAAATCATCATTCCCTTCAGGCAATGACAATATAGGTGCCGTAGTTAGCTTTTTCTTCAATAACTGAAACGCTTTCTCTTGTTCATCCTTCCATTCAAATTTCTTCCCTTTATGCGTTAATGCAGTCAAGGGTTTTGCTATTCTGGAAAAGTCTTGGATGAACCTTCTGTAGTAACCAGCTAGTCCTAAAAACTGGCGTATGTGTTTCGGAGTTTTCGGGGTTTCCCACTTTTCAACAGTTTCTATCTTTGCCGGATCCACCTTAATACCTTTTTTGTTCACTATGTGACCGAGGAATTGAACTTCTTCCAACCAAAATGCACACTTTGAAAATTTAGCGTACAATTCTTCCTTCCTCAATACTTCTAACACCTTTCTCAAATGTTCACCGTGTTCTTGGTCATTCTTTGAGTAAATAAGTATGTCATCAATGAAAACAATGACAAACTTGTCAAGGTATGGTCCACAGACTCGGTTCATAAGGTCCATGAACACAGCTAGTGCATTAGTTAAACCAAACGGCATGACCATAAACTCGTAATGACCGTAACGTGTTCTGAAAGCAGTCTTTGGAATATCATCTTCTTTCACCCGCATTTGATGATACCCGGAACGTAAGTCAATCTTTGAATAAACAGACGAGCCTTGTAGTTGATCAAATAAGTCGTCGATTCTCGGTAGTGGGTAGCGGTTCTTGATGGTAAGTTTGTTCAACTCTCGGTAGTCGATACACAACCTGAATGTACCATCTTTCTTCTTAACAAACAAAACAGGAGCTCCCCACGGTGATGTGCTTGGTCGAATGAAACTACGCTCTAAAAGTTCTTGTAATTGGCTTTGCAGTTCTTTCATCTCGCTGTGTGCGAGTCTGTAAGGAGCACGAGCTATTGGTGCAGCTCCTGGTACAAGATCTATTTGAAATTCAACGGATCGATGTGGGGGTAATCCCGGTAATTCTTTCGGAAATACATCGGGAAATTCTTTTGCGACGGGAACATCATTGATGCTCTTTTCTTCAGTTTGTACTTTCTCGACGTGTGCTAGAACAGCATAGCAACCTTTTCTTATTAGTTTTTGTGCCTTCAAATTACTAATAAGATGTAGCTTCGTGTTGCCCTTTTCTCCGTACACCATTAAGGGTTTTCCTTTTTCTCGTATAATGCGAATTGCATTTTTGTAACAAACGATCTCTGCTTTCACTTCTTTCAACCAGTCCATACCGATTATCACATCAAAACTCCCTAACTCTGCTGGTATCAAGTCAATCTTAAATGTTTCGCTAACCAGTTTAATTTCTCGATTCCGACATATATTATCTGCTGAAATTAATTTACCATTTGCTAATTCGAGTAAAAATTTACTATCCAACGGCGTCAATGGACCACTTAATTTAGCACAAAAATCTCTACTCATATAGCTTCTATCCGCACCCGAATCAAATAAAACGTAAGCAGATTTATTGTCAA
Source organism: Rutidosis leptorrhynchoides (assembly GCF_046630445.1). Taxonomy (NCBI): domain Eukaryota; kingdom Viridiplantae; phylum Streptophyta; class Magnoliopsida; order Asterales; family Asteraceae; genus Rutidosis; species Rutidosis leptorrhynchoides. The sequence goes on along the minus strand of NC_092342.1, from coordinate 43,109,761 downwards.
TAAGAAACGTACCCGTAACAAGCTCCGGGTCTTCTTGTGCCTCTACCGCATTAATATTGAAAACTCTTCCGCGGCCTTGTCCATTCGTGTTCTCCTGGTTCGGGCAATTTCTAATAATGTGGTCCGGTTTTCCACATTTATAACAAACTACATTGGCATAACTTGCTCCGACACTACTTGCTCCGCCATTACTCGTTCCGACACCATTTGTTCCTTTCGTTCTGTTAACCCCCGGTCCGTAGACCTCACACTTCTCCGTGCTATGACCATTTCTTTTACACTTGTTGCAAAATTTGGTGCAGAACCCCGAGTGATACTTTTCACACCTTTGGCATAGCTGCTTCTGATTGTTGTTGTTGTTGCGATTGCTATTTTTATTGGGACGATTGTTGTAGTTGCTGTTGTTGTTGTTGTTTTTGGGCCGTTTGTTGTAGTTGCGATTGATGTTGCGATTGTTGGGATAATTGTTGCGATTATTATTGTAATTGTTGTTGTTGTTGTATTGGTGATTCTTATCACCGTTTTCCTCCCACTTTCTTTTGACTTGCTTCACATTGGCCTCTTCAGCCGTCTGTTCTTTAATTCTTTCCTCAATCTGGTTCACTAGTTTGTGAGCCATTCTACATGCCTGTTGTATGGAGGCGGGCTCGTGTAAACTTATATCTTCTTGGATTCTTTCCGGTAATCCTTTCACAAACGCGTCGATCTTCTCTTCCTCTTCTTCGAACGCTCCCGGACACAATAGGCACAATTCTGTGAATCGTCTTTCGTACGTGGTAATATCAAATCCTTGGGTTCGTAACCCTCTAAGTTCTGTCTTGAGCTTATTGACCTCGGTTCTGGGACGGTACTTCTCGTTCATCAAGTGCTTGAATGCTGACCACGGTAGTGCGTAAGCATCATCTTGTCCCACTTGCTCTGGTTAGGTATTCCACCATGTTAACGCAGAACCTGTGAAGGTATGCGTAGCGTACTTCACTTTGTCCTCTTCAGTACACTTACTTATGGCAAACACCGATTCGACCTTCTCGGTCCACCGTTTCAATCCGATCGGTCCTTCGGTTCCATCAAATTCCAAAGGTTTGCAGGCAGTGAATTCTTTGTAGGTGCATCCTACACGATTTCCTGTACTGCTAGATCCAAGGTTATTGTTGGTATGTAGCGCAGCCTGTACTGCGGCTATGTTTGAAGCTAGAAAAGTACGGAATTCTTCTTCATTCATATTCACGGTGTGTCGAGTAGTCGGTGCCATTTCCTTCAAAATAGTCAAATGGAACAAGTTAATCATACAGAATATTAAGAGTAGTTAATAGTATTTCATAGCATAATATGAACTCATTTATAAAAGCTTTTTCTTCATATTAGCGTTTTATAAGTTTAAATTCGGGTAGTACCTACCCGTTAAGTTCATACTTAGTAGCTAATATACAATTCAACTACTACAATTCTATATGAAAAACTGATTATAATAATATTTCGCGTTCAAACTTTTATACTATATTTTACAAACTTACAATACCGCTTGTTTTACATAAAGCATGAAATATAGCACATAATAACTTTGATACAAGATAGTTGTGAAGATAATTCTAGCTAGTACATAAGTTGTTAAGCAAAGGAAATAAAGACACGTAATTCATACGTCCAGAAACAAGTCATGCATTCTGGTTTTACTAGGACTACTTCCCATCCTTGGTCTTGTGGAACATAACCGTTATGGCGGTTGATAAGACAGCGTGTTGTAACGTCGTCAAAGGGACGAGGGTTACGTAATGACCAACAGTCTCGTAATAACCTAAAAACCTCATTTCTTACCCCAATTACTGACTCCGTCACTTGTAGGAACGTTTTGTTTAATATCTGTAGCCCGATGTTCTTTTTCTCACTTTGGTGAGAAGCGAACATTACTAACCCGTAAGCATAGCATGCTTCTTTATGTTGCATGTTAGCCGCTTTTTCTAAATCATGAAGTCCTATATTTGGATACATTGAGTCAAAATAATTTCTTAACCCGTTGCGTAAAATAGCATTTGGGTTCCCCGCAATATATGCGTCAAAGTAAACACATCGTAACTTATGGGTTTCCCAATGTGATATCCCCCATCTTTCAAACGAAATTCTCTTATAAACCAAGACATTCTTGGAACGTTCTTCGAATGTCTTACAAACTGATCTCGCCTTAAATAGTTGGGCCGAGGAATTCTGACCGACTCTAGACAAGATTTCATCAATCATGTCTCCGGGTAGGTCTCTTAAAATATTGGGTTGTCTATCCATTTTGTGTTTTTAAACTGTAAAATAGACACGAGTTAGATTCATAAAAAAATACTTATTAATACAAGCAATTTTTACATATATCATAAAGTATAAGCACACTATATTACATATATTACACCACACGAATACAACTATCTTATTCCGACTCGCTCGTTTCTTATTCTTCGGTTTTGGTTCGTTTTGCCAAGTTTCTAGGGATATATGATGTTTCCCTAATACTAGCTGTCGTTTTCCACAACGGTTTAGAAAAACCTGGTGGTTTAGAGGTTCCCGGGTCATTGTTACAACTTAAGGACTTCAGGGGTTGACGATACATATAAAGTTCATCGGGGTTGGAATTAGATTTCTCTATTTTTATGCCCTTTCCCTTATTATTTTTTTTTTGCTTTTTTAAATTCAATTGGGGTAATTTCTATAACATCATCGAAATTCTCATCGGAACCCGATTCATCGGAGAATTGGTAATCCTCCCAATATTTTGCTTCCTTGGCGAAAACACCATTGACCATAATTAACCTTGGTTGGTTGGTTGAGGATTTTCTTTTACTTAACTGTTTTATTATTTCCCCAACCGGTTCTATTTCCTCCTCCGGTTCCTCCTCTTCCGGTTCTGATTCTTCTTCCGGTTCTGATTCTTCTTCCGGTTCCTCTTCGGGAACTTGTGAATCAGTCCAATATATATTCGACTCTTCGTTATTATTAGGTGAGTCAATGGGATTTGTGCTAGAGGTAGACATCTATCACACAATATCAAACATGTTAAGAGATTAATATATCACATAATATATACATGTTAGTAATATATAGTTTCCAACAAAAATGTTAAGAAATCATTTTTAAAGAAAACACGGTCGAAGTCCAGACTCACTAATGCATCCTAACAAACTCGATAAGACACACTAATACAAATTTTCTGGTTCTCTAAGACCAACGCTCGGATACCAACTGAAATGTCCCGTTCTTATTGATTAAAAACGTTCCATATTAATTGATTTCGTTGCGAGGTTTTGACCTCTATATGAGACGTTTTTCAAAGACTGCATTCATTTTTAAAAAAAACCATAACCTTTATTTCATAAATAAAGGTTTAAAAAACTTTACGTAGATTATCAAATAATGATAATCTAAAATATCCTGTTTACACACGACCATTACATAATGGTTTACAATACAAATATGTTACATCGAAATCAGTTTCTTGAATGCAGTTTTTACACAATATCATACAAACATGGACTCCAAATCTTGTCTTTATTTTAGTATGCAACAGCGCAAGCTCTTAGTATTCACCTGATAATGAACATGCTTTAAACGTCAACAAAAATGTTGGTGAGTTATAGGTTTAACCTATATATATCAAATCGTAACAATAGACCACAAGATTTCATATTTCAATACACATCCCATACATAGAGATAAAAATCATTCATAAGGTGAACACCTGGTAACCGACATTAACAAGATGCATATATAAGAATATCCCCATCATTCCGGGACACCCTTCGGATATAATATAAATTTCGAAGTACTACAGCATCCGGTACTTTGGATGGGGTTTGTTAGGCCCAATAGATCTATCTTTAGGATTCGCGTCAATTAGGGTGTCTGTTCCCTAATTCTTAGATTACCAGACTTAATAAAAAGGGGCATATTCGATTTCGATAATTCAACCATAGAATTTAGTTTCACGTACTTGTGTCTATTTTGTAAATCATTTATAAAACCTGCATGTATTCTCATCCCAACAATATTAGATTTTAAAAGTGGGACTATAACTCACTTTCACCGATATTTACTTTGTCGGGAAGTAAGACTTGGCCACTGGTTGATTCACGAACCTATGACAATATATACATATATATCAAAGTATGTTCAAAATATATTTACAACACTTTTAATATATTTTGATGTTTTAAGTTTATTAAGTCAGCTGTCCTCGTTAGTAACCTACAACTAGTTGTCCATAGTTAGATGTATAGAAATAAATTGATAAATATTATCTTGAATCAATCCACGACCCAGTGTATACGTATCTCAGTATTGATCACAACTCAAACTATATATATTTTGGAATCAACCTCAACCCTGTATAGCTAACTCCAACATTCACATATAGAGTGTCTATGGTTGTTCCGAAATATATATAGATGTGTCGACATGATAGGTCGAAACATTGTATACGTGTATATGGTATCTCAAGATTACATAATATACAATACAAGTTGATTAAGTTATGGTTGGAATAGATTTGTTACCAATTTTCACGTAGCTAAAATGAGAAAAATTATCCAATCTTGTTTTACCCATAACTTCTTCAATTTAAATCCGTTTTGAGTGAATCAAATTGCTATGGTTTCATATTGAACTCTATTTTATGAATCTAAACAGAAAAAGTATAGGTTTATTGTCGGAAAAATAAGTTACAAGTCGTTTTTGTAAAGGTAGTCATTTCAGTCGAAAGAACGACGTCTAGATGACCATTTTAGAAAACATACTTCCACTTTGAGTTTAACCATAATTTTTGGATATAGTTTCATGTTCATAATAAAAATCATTTTCTCGAAATAACAACTTTTAAATCAAAGTTTATCATAGTTTTTAATTAACTAACCCAAAACAGCCCGCGGTGTTACTACGACGACGTAAATCCGGTTTTACGGTATTTTTCGTGTTTCCAGGTTTTAAATCATTAAGTTAGCATATCATATAGATATAGAACATGTGTTTAGTTGATTTTAAAAGTCAAGTTAGAAGGATTAACTTTTATTTGCGAACAAGTTTAGAATTAACTAAACTAAGTTCTAGTGATTAAAAGTTTAAACCTTCGAATAAGATAGCTTTATATGTATGAATCGAATGATGTTATGAACATCATTACTACCTCAAGTTCCTTGGATAAACCTACTGGAAATGAAAAAAATAGATCTAGCTTCAAAGGATCCTTGGATGGCTTGAAAGTTCTTGAAGCAGAATCATGACACGAAAACAATTTCAAGTAAGATTTCCACTCGAAATAAGATTGTTATAGTTATAGAAATTGAATTAAAGTTTGAATATGATTATTACCTTGTATTAGAAAGATAACCTACTGTAAGTAACAAAGGTTTCTTGATCTTGGATGATTACTTGGAATGGATTTAGAAAACTTGGAAGTAAACTTGCAATCTTGGATGATTACTCATATTTTTGTAATTTTATGAGATATTTCATGCTAGTTACCAATAGTACATACATCTAAAAGCTGTGTATTGTACGAGTACGAATACGGGTGCATACGAGTAGAATTGTTGATGAAACTGAACGAGGATGTAATTGTAAGCATTTTTGTTAAGTAGAAGTATTTTGATAAGTGTCTTGAAGTCTTTCAAAAGTGTATGAATACATATTAAAACACTACATGTATATACATTTTAACTGAGTTGTTAAGTCATCGTTAGTCGTTACATGTAAATGTTGTTTTGAAACCTTTAGGTTAACGATCTTGTTAAGTGTTGTTAACCCAATGTTTATAATATCAAATGAGATTTTAAATTATTATATTATCATGATATTATGATGTATAAATATCTCTTAATATGATATATATACATTAAATGTCGTTACAACGATAATCGTTACATATATGTCTCGTTTCGAAATCATTAAGTTAGTAGTCTTATTTTTACATATGCATTTCATTGTTAATACACTTAATAATATATTTACTTATCATTTAAAATAATTAACCAAGTGTATCAATATCTTAATATGATTCATATGTACCTAGTAAGACGTTGTTATAACGATAATCGTTATATATATCGTTTTCGAGTTTCTTAAACTAATAGTCTCATTTTTATGTATATAACTCATTGTTAAAATACCTAATGAGATACATACTTATAATAAAATCATGTTAACTATATATATAACCATATATATGTCATCGTATAGTTTTTACAAGTTTTAACGTTCGTGAATCACCGGTCAACTTGGGTGGTCAATTGTCTATATGAAACCTATTTCAATTAATCAAGTCTTAACAAGTTTGATTGCTTAACATGTTGGAAACACTTAATCATGTAAATAACAATTTCATTTAATATATATATAAACATGGAAAAGTTCGGGTCACTACAGCTATGACCATTTCTGTTACACTTGTTGCAAAATTTGGTGCAGAACCCCGAGTGATACTTTTCACACCTTTGGCATAGCTGCTTCTGATTGTTGTTGTTGTTGTTGCAGTTATTATTGTTGTTGGGATGATTGTTGTAGTTGCTGTTGTTGTTGTTGTTGTTGTTGTTGTTGGACCATTTGTTGTAGTTGCGATTGATGTTGTGATTGTTGAGATAGTTGTTGCGATTATTGTTGTAATTGCTTTTGTTGTTGTATTGGTGATTCTTATCACCATTTTCCTCCCACTTTCTTTTGACTTGCTTCACATTGGCCTCTTCAGTAGTCTGTTCTTTAATTCTTTCTTCAATCTGGTTCACTAGTTTGTGAGCCATTCTACATGCCTGTTGTATGGAGGCGGGCTCGTGTGAACTTATATATTCTTGGATTCTTTCCGGTAATCCTTTCACAAACGCGTCGATCTTCTCTTCCTCATCTTCGAACGCTCCCGGACACAATAGGCATAATTCTGTGAATCGTCTTTCGTACGTGGTAATATCAAATCCTTGGGTTCGTAACCCTCTAAGTTCTGTCTTGAGCTTATTGACCTCGGTTCTGGGACGGTACTTCTCGTTCATCAAGTGCTTAAATGCTGACCACGGTAGTGCGTAAGCATCATCTTGTCCCACTTGCTCTAGATAGGTATTCCACCATGTTAACGCAGAACCTGTGAAGGTATGCGTAGCGTACTTCACTTTGTCCTCTTCAGTACACTTACTTATGACAAACACCAATTCGACCTTCTCGGTCCACCGTTTCAATCCGATCGGTCCTTCGGTTCCATCAAATTCCAATGGTTTGCAGGCAGTGAATTCTTTGTAGGTGCATCCTACACGATTTCCTGTACTGCTAGATCCAAGGTTATTGTTGGTATGTAGCGCAGCCTGTACTACGGCTATGTTTGAAGCAAGAAAGGCACGAAATTCCTCTTCGCTCATATTCAAGGTGTGTCGAGTAGTCGGTGCCATTTCCTTCAAAATAGTCAAATGAAACGAGTTAATCATATAGAATATCAAGAGTAGTCAATAGTATTTCGTAGCGTAATATGAACTTATTTATAAAAGCTCTTTCTTCATATTAGCGTTTTATACTCTTTAATTCGGGTAGTACCTACCCGTTAAGTTCATACTTAGTAGCTAACATACCATTTCAACTACTACAATTCTATATGAAAAACTAATCACAAAAAAAAAAAAAATCATATTCAAACCTTTATACAATAACTTGCAAACTTACAATACCGCTTTTTTTTACATATAGCATGAAATATAGCACATAAAACTTTGATACAAAGTAGTTGCGAAGATAATTCTAGTTAATAAATAAGGCATTCAGCAAAGGTAATAAAGACACGTAATTCATACGTCCTAAAACAAGTCATGCATTCTGGTTTTACTAATACCACTTCCCATCCTTGGTTTTGTGGAACATAACCGTTGTGACCGATAGTAAGACAATGTGTTGTAACGTCGTCAAAAGGATGAAGGTTACGTAATGACCAACAGTCTCGTAATAACCTAAAAACCTTATTTCTTACCCCAATTACCGACTCTGTCACTTGTGGGAACGTTTTGTTTAATAGTTGTAGCCCGATGTTCTTGTTCTCACTTTGGCGAGAAGCGAACATTACTAACCCGTAAGCATAACATGCTTCTTTATGTTGCATGTTAGCCGCTTTTTCTAAATCACGAAGTCCTATATTCGGATATATTGAGTCAAAATAATTTCTTAACCCGTTGCGTAAAATAGCATTTGGGTTCCCCGCAATATATGCATCAAAGTAAACACATCGTAACTTATGGATTTCCCAATGTGATATCCCCCATCTTTTGAACGAAAATCCTTTTATAAATCAAGGCATTCTTGGAACGTTCTTCGAATGTCTTACAAACTGATCTCGCCTTAAATAGTTGTGCCGAGGAATTCTGACTGACTCTAGACAAGATTTCATCAATCATGTCTCCGGGTAGGTCTCTTAAATTATAGGGTTGTCTATCCATTTTGTGTTTTTATACTGTAAAATAGACAAGAGTTAGATTCATAAAAAAAAATACTTATTAATACAAGCAATTTTTACATATATCATAAAGCATAAGCACACTATATTACATATATTACACCACACGAATACAACTATCTTATTCCGACTCGCTCGTTTCTTCTTCTTCGATTTTGGTTCGTTTTGCCAAGTTTCTAGGGATATATGATGTTCCCCTAATACGAGCCGTCGTTTTCCACATTGGTTTAGAAAAACCTGGTGGTTTAGAGGTTCCCGGGTTATTGTTGCAACTTAAGAAATACGGGTGTTGATGATACATATAAAGTTCATCGGGTTTGGAATCAAATTTCTCTATTTTTATGCCCTTTCCCTTATTGTTCTCTTTTGACTTATTAAATTGTATTGGGGTAATTTCTATAACATCATCGGAATCCTTGTCGGGATCCGATTCATCGGAGAATTGGTAATCCTCCCAATACTTTGCTTCCTTGGCGGAAACACCATTGACCATAATTAACTTTGGTCGGTTGGTTGAGGATTTTCTTCTACTTAACCATTTTATTATTTCCCCCACTGGTTCTATTTCTTCTTCCGGTTCCGATTCTTCTTCCGGTTCCGATTCTTCTTCCGGTTCTGACTCTTCTTCCGGTTCCTCTTCGGGAACTTGTGAATTAGTCTACGAATCATTCCAATTTACATTTGACTCTTCATTATTATTAGGTGAGTCAATGGGACTTGTTCTAGAGGTAGACATCTATCACATAATATCAAACGCGTTAAGAGATTAATATATCACATAATATTCACATGTTAAAAATATATAGTTTCCAACAAAATTTGTTAAGTAATCATTTTTCAAGTAAACACGGTCGAAGTCCAGACTCACTAATGCATCCTAACAAACTCGATAAGACACACTAATGCAAAATTCTAGTTCTCTAAGACCAACGCTCGGATACCAACTGAAATGTCTCGTTCATATTGATTATAAACGTTCCATATTAATTGATTTCGTTGTGAGGTTTTGACCTCTATATGAGACGTTTTTCAAAGACTGCATTCATTTTTAAAACAACCATAACCTTTATTTTATCAATAAAGGTTTCAAAAGCATTATGTAGATTATCAAATAATGATAATCTAAAATATACTATTTACACACGACCATTACATAATGGTTTACAATAGAAATATATTACATCGACATATGTTTCTTGAATGCAGTTTTTACATAATATCATACAAAAATGGACTCCAAATCTTGTCCTTTTTTTAGTATGCAACAGCAGAAGCTCTTAATATTCACCTGAGAATAAACATGCTTTAAACGTCAACAAAAATGTTGGTGAGTTATAGGTTTAACCTATATATATCAAATCGTAACAATAGACCACAAGATTTCATATTTCAATATACATCCCATACATAGAGATAAAAATCATTCATATGGTGAACACCTGGTAACCGACATTAACAAGATGCATATATAAGAATATCCCCATTATTCCAGGACACCCTTCGGATATGATATAAATTTCGAAGTACTAAAGCATCTGGTACTTTGGATGGGGTTTGTTAGGCCCAATAGATCTATCTTTAGGATTCGCGTCAATTAGGGTGTCTGTTCCCTAATTCTTAGATTACCAGACTTAATAAAAAAGGGCATATTCGATTTTGATAATTTAACCATAGAATGTAGTTTCACGTACTTGTGTCTATTTTGTAAATCATTTATAAAACCTGCATGTATTCTCATCCCAAAAATATTAGATTTTAAAAGTGGGACTATAACTCACTTTCACAGATTTTTACTTCATCGGGAAGTAAGACTTGGCCACTGGTCGATTCACGAACCTATAACAAATATGTACATATATATCAAAGTATATTCAAAATATATTTAAAACACTTTTAATACATTTTGATGTTTTAAGTTTATTAAGTCAGTTGTCCTCGTTAGTAACCTACAACTAGTTGTCCAACGTTAGATGTACAGAAAAAAATTGATATATATTATCTTGAATCAATCCACGACCTAGTGTATACACGTCTCAGGCTAGATCACAACTCAAAGTATATATTTTTGGAATTAACCTCAACCCTGTATAGCTAACTCCTACATTACTGCATATAGAGTGTCTATGGTTGTTCCAAATAATATATATACACATGGGTCGATATGATATGTCAAAACATTTGCATACGTGTCTATGGTAACCCAAGATTACATAATATATTAGAATACATGTATAATACAATATAAGTTAGCTAGGATATGATTAATATAGATTTGTTACCAATTTTCACGTTGCTACAACAAGAAAAATTATCCAATCTTGTTTTACCCATAACTTCTTCATTTTAAATCCGTTTTGAGTGAATCAAATTGCTATGGTTTCATATTGAACTCTATTTTATGAATATAAACATAAAAAGTATAGGTTTATAGTCGGAAATATAAGTTACAAGTCGTTTTTGTATAGGTAGTCATTTCTGTCGAAAGAACGACGTCTAGATGACCATTTTAGAAAACATACTTCCACTTTGAGTTTAACCATGATTTTTGGATATAGTTTCATGTTCATAAGAAAAATAATTTTACCATAAGAACAACTTTTAAATCAAGTTTATCATAGTTTTTAATTAACTAACCCAAAACAGCCCGCGGTGTTACTACAACGGCGTAAATCCGGTTTTACGGTGTTTTTCGTGTTTTCAGGTTTTAAATCATTAAGTTAGAATATCATATAGATATAGAACATGTGTTTAGTTGATTTTAAAAGTCAAGTTAGAAGGATTAACTTTTGTTTGCGAACAAGTTTAGAATGAACTAAACTATGTTCTAGTGATTACAAGTTTAAACCTTCGAATAAGATAGCTTTATATGTATGAATCGAATGATGTTATGAAAATCATTACTACCTCAAGTTTTTTAGATAAAGCTACTGGAAATGATAAAAATGGATCTAGCTTCAAAGGATCCTTGGATGGCTTGAAAGTTCTTGAAGCAGAATCAAGACACGAAAACAGTTCAAGTAAGATTTTCACTCGAAATAAGATTGTTATAGTTATAGAAATTGAATCAAAGTTTGAATATAAGTATTACCTTGTATTAGAAAGATATCTTACTGTAAATAAGAAAGATTTCTTGAGGTTGGATGATCACTCTACAAGATTGGAAGTAAGCTAGCAAACTTGGAAGTATTCTTGATTTTATGAAACTATAACTTGTAGAATTTATGAAGAACACTTAGAACTTGAAGATAGAACTTGAGAGAGATCAATTAGATGAAGAAAATTGAAGAATGAAAGTGTTTGTAGGTGTTTTTGGTCGTTGGTGTATGGATTAGATATAAAGGATATGTAATTTTGTTTTCATGTAAATAAGTCATGAATGATTACTCATATTTTTGTAATTTTATGAGATATTTCATGCTAGTTGCCAAATGATGGTTCCCACATGTGTTAGGTGACTCACATGGGCTGCTAAGAGCTGATCATTGGAGTGTATATACCAATAGTACATACATCTAAACGCTGTGTATTGTATGAGTATGAATACGGGTGCATACGAGTAGAATTGTTGATGAAACTGAACGAGGATATAATTGTAAGCATTTTTGTTAAGTAGAAGTATTTTGATAAGTGTCTTGAAGTCTTTAAAAAGTGTATGAATACATATTAAAACACTACATGTATATACATTTTAACTGAGTCGTTAAGTCATCGTTAGTCGTTACATGTAAGTGTTGTTTTGAAACCTTTAGGTTAACGATCTTGTTAAATGTTGTTAACCCAATGTTTATAATATCAAATGAGATTTTAAATTATTATATTATCATGATATTATGATGTATGAATATCTCTTAATATGATATATATACATTAAATGTCGTTACAACGATAATCGTTACATAAATGTCTCGTTTCAAAATCATTAAGTTAGTAGTCTTGCTTTTACATATGTAGTTCATTGTTAATATACTTAATGATATGTTTACTTATCATAATATCATGTTAACTATATATATATATCCATATATATGTCATCATATAGTTTTTACAAGTTTTAACGTTCGTGAATCACCGGTCAACTTGGGTGGTCAATTGTCTATATGAAACCTATTTCAATTAATCAAGTCTTACAAGTTTGATTTCTTAATATGTTGGAAACACTTAATCATGTAAATAACAATTTCATTTAATATATATATATAAACATGGAAAAGTTCGGGTCACTACACTCTCCCAGATAATACGCAATCCAATCCCAACAACAAAGTGCCTGCTAGGAATGAGCATGTGAATGCTATAACCACTCGAAGTGGTTTGGTGATTAACAAGGAGACTCTGAAGTTTTCTCCTATTGTTTCTTCTAATGTTTTGCAGGTACCTATTAATGAGGAACAAAAGGAGGAAGAGCCCGAGTTAGAAAAGTCACCTGACGAAGAGAAAAAGGAAGATGATCCGCCGGAGATCATAACTAAATCACCGCCGTTGAAGGAATACAAAGTACCAATTCCTTACCCGAAAGCATTAAAAAGGATAAGCTCGCTAGTCAATATCAGAAATTTGCAAACATGATTAAACAGATTAGAGTGAACATGCCACTCGCGGAAGTACTCCAGGGGATGCCTAACTATGGGAAGTTTCTCAAAGATCTAATCTCCAAGAAAGGTAAGTACCATGAGGTATCCGTCGCATTCCTCCATAAGGAATATTCGGCCATCTTGAAAAAGAGCAAGATGCCTCCAAAATTGGGAGATCCGGGTAGTTTTCTTATTCCTTGTGTTATGGGTAATTCGGAAGTGTACGATGCACTAGCCGACTTAGGTGCTAGTGTTAACCTTATGCCATATTCGTTATATCTTAAACTTGGCCTAGGAGACTTGAAACCTAGAAGAATGGGGATTCGCTTAGCGAACCACTCTTTTGATACCCCCATTGGAATAGCCGAGGACATATTGGTAAAGGTTGAGTCACTTGTATTCCCAGTTGATTTCGTGATCTTAGAGATGAGAGAGGACACTAAGGTGCCCATTATTCTAGGTCGACCATTTCTTAACACCGCGGATGCTATCATCCACGTTTAAAAAGAACAACTCAGCTTAGGTGTTGGGAATGAGAGGGTGATTTGTCACATTAATAAAGCCATGAGACACCCTATTTCAACCGATAATGAATGTTTTGCTATTGATGTTATTGACAATTGTGTTGAGCATGATTTGCAGGAATTGTTAAGTGTAGACATGTCGGATGTAATCATGATGGGTGAAGTCAACGGTGACTTCGACCCAGAAGTTGAGTTGGAGGAGTTGCTTAAAGAGGATGAGCTTAAAGAATTGGAATCATTTGAAACTATCCGGATGAAAAATGAATTCCGTATCAAAACATCTCTCGAAGAACCTCCCACCTTGGAGCTTAAGGAGCTTCCACCTCACATGGAATATGTTTATCTTCAAGGTACGTCCCAATTGCCGGTTATTATTTCTTCGACACTTACCGGAAACCAAAAGGGTCGGTTGGTTTCCGTTCTTAAATCCCACAAAAGGGCAATAGCTTGGAAAACCTCGGACATACCGGGCATCAATCCGGCATTTTGTACTCATCGAATCCTAATGGAAGATGATTTTAAACCCGTAGTACAAAGGCAACGTCGTCTAAACCTGAATATGAAAGAGGTCGTTAAAAAAGAGGTGGTTAAATTGCTCTATGCCGGGTTAATTTATCCCATCTCGGACAGCCCGTGGGTAAGCCCTGTTCAAGTTGTGCCCAAAAAGGGAGGCACGACTGTTGTTCTCAACGAGAAGGATGAACTTGTCCCTACTCGTACTGTCACGGGATGGAGAGTTTGTATAGATTATCGTCGTTTGAACGACGCCACTAGGAAGGACCACTTCCCGCTTCCATTTATCGATCAAATGCTTGAGCGTTTAGCGGGGAGGGAGTTCTATTGTTTCCTAGATGGATTTTCAGGCTACTTCCAAATCCCCATTGATCCGAAGGACCAAGATAAAACCACATTTACTTGTCCTTTCGGTACCTTTGCTTATCGGCGAATGCCATTCGGGCTATGCAATGCCCCGAGCACCTTCCAAAGGTGCATGGTCGCCATCTTTCATGACATGATCAAGGACTTCATGGAAGTTTTCATGGACGATTTTTCTGTCTTTGGAGACTCTTTCGATTCGTGTCTTGCTAATCTTGAAAAAGTGCTCAAAAGGTGCGAGGAATCAAACCTTGTTCTTAATTGGGAGAAATTCCACTTCATGGTGAAGGAAGGCATTGTCTTAGGGCACAAAATCTCTCGTGCAGGTATTGAGGTTGATAAGGCCAAAATTGATGTTATTTCAGGCCTGCCCAAACCTACAAATGTTAGAGCCATTCGTAGTTTTCTTGGTCATGCGGGATTCTATAGACGGTTCATTAAGGACTTTTCTAAGATTGCCTGACCATTGACCAAACTCCTTGAGAAGGACGTTCCTTTCGACTTTAATATCGAATGCGAGAACGCTTTCAACTTCTTAAAAGAGAAGCTCACACACGCTCCTATCATGGTATCTCCCGATTGGTCTCAACCTTTTGAGCTTATGTGTGATGCTAGTGATTTCGTGCTAGGCGCGGTTTTAGGTCAATGCCACGTTAATCACTTTAAACCTATTTATTATGTGAGTAGGACACTTACGGGGGCTCAATTAAATTATACCACCACGGAAAAGGAGCTCCTTGCGGTCGTCTTTGCGTTTGATAAATTTAGGTCATATTTGGTGTTGTCTAAAACGGTCGTTTACACCGATCATTCGGCCCTTAAGTACTTGTTCTCCAAACAAGATGCTAAGCCTAGACTCATTCGTTGGATTCTTCTTCTCCAAGAATTTGACATTGAGATCAAGGATAAAAAGGGTGCCGAAAATTTAGCCGCGGATCATTTATCTCGTCTTGAAAATCCAAACCTAGAGGAACTCAATGAATCGGACATTCATGATACATTCCCCGATGAGTCCCTTATGGGTATTGAAATTAAATCTGAAACTCCATGGTTCGCCGATATTGATAATTATCTAGCAGCGAGCATTCTTTCCAAAGGTTTAACTTACCAACAAAAGAAGAAATTCTTTGCGAATATTAAGTTTTACTTTTGGGATGCCCCACATCTTTTTTGAATTGGGGCGGATCAAGTGATTCGTCATTGTGTTTATGGGAAGGAAGCTCAACAAATTCTAGAGCATTGTCACCAAGGACCCATAAGTGGGCATCTTGGAGCTAATTATACGGCTAAGAAAATCTTCGATTCGGGATTCTATTGGCTTACCATTTTCAAAGATGCTAGTGCCTTTATCAAAACTTGTGACGCTTGTCAAAGGGCGGGAAACATCTCCAAAAGAGATGAGATGCCCCAAACGAGTATTCAAGTTTGTGAGATATTTGACATTTGGGGGATAGACTTCATGGGACCTTTTCCCGCATCCAACAAATGCAAATACATCCTTGTGGCGGTTGACTACGTGTAAAAGTGGGCCGAGGCCAAAGCTTTGCCTACTAATGACGCAAGAGTCGTTGTTGACTTCCTTAAAAATCTCTTTTCGCGTTTCGGGCTTCCAAAGGCCTTGATTAGTGATCGCGGTACGCACTTTACGAATCAACTACTCGAGAAGGTGCTTACGAAGTATGGAGTAACCCACCTTTTCTCCACGCCTTACCACCCTCAAACGAGTGGCCAAGTTGAGAATACTAACCGCGCACTAAAATGCATTCTTGAAAGAACGGTGAAAAACAATCCTAAGATTTGGAACCGGAAGTTGAATGACGCGCTATGGACATTTCGAACTGCGTATAAAATGCCCATTGGTACCACACCATTCCGTCTCGTTTATGGAAAGGCGTGTCATTTGCCGGTTGAAGTGGAGCATAAGGCGTATTGGGCACTTAAACAGTGTAATACGGACCTTAAGGAAGCGGGAGAACATCGGTTTTTGCAAATTCATGAACTTGAGGAATTGCGAAACCATGCTTATGAGAATTTGCGTATTTATAAGGAGAAAACGAAGTTATGGCATGATGCGCGTTTGAAGATGAGAAAAGAATTTGAACCGGGCGATAAAGTTTTGTTATTTCAATCTAAGTTCAAATTCTCCGCCGAAAAGCTTAGGTCACGATGGTCCGGTCTGTTCGTGGTAAAGAAAGCTTTTCCGGTCGGGCACGTGGAATTGTTAGATAACGAGGGTAGAAGCTTTAAGGTGAATGGTCATAGGTTAAAATTGTATCACGAGGCATTCGATAACACCGAGAGGGAGGACCTCACCCTCTACCCGAAAGACACATGAACATGGCCATGAGTCGAGAAAACGACTCGTTAAAAAATCAATTTTGTAAAGTTTGTATTTGTTAGGTAATTTGTGTGTATTTTTGCTTTAATTGGTAAACCATGAAAAAATCCAAAAACAATATAAAATCTGAAGAAAAAAAAAATTTCACGGATCGCAACATACCCCCTCAAAACGCGACAGATTGATCAGTTTGGGACCCCATATGTTGTCGCGTTTGGAGCTTTGTTGTCACGTTGGAATCCAGATTGTCGCGATACACGACACCATGTCGCGAAACGCGACGGTTACAGCAGGTCGGGGCATATGAGCTGTTTCCAGCTCTTTTCATCACCACCACTTAATTTCTTTTCATCTCTCTCAATTTTTCTGCTCTCAATACACCATAACCCATCAATTAAACCTTCGATTTACTCACGAATCTTCATCTAATCCACAATAACAACATGGCTAGGGTATGATTTAACATCTTCTTGCTTGTTTTCATCTTTTTCTCATGCTTAATTTCAATCTTAACTAGGGTTTTTGTGAAAAACAAGTGTGGGGGTGTGTTTATGTGTTATTGTTCGATTTTTATTGAAGATTATGTATGCTTAACATGTTATTACTTCGATTTTCATGCCTATTGTTTTATAATTTCATTCTTTGATTTCTAGGTTTCTTAGGTATGATTAATTTGGGGGTTTTGAATTTGTGAGTTAAATTAATATGTTTTGAATGTTGTAAGATTGTTAGCTGAGTATGATTACCATGAATTCATGTTTAAATTGTCTAGATTTTGATTTTGAATTCTAGGGTTCATGTGTAATTGGGGATTTTGACTTGGTTGACTGGGTTTGACTCAGTTTGACTTTTGGATAGTGTTTAACATGTGTTGATGATATGTATGCTTTAACTACATGTTTTGATTGTTGAATTATTTGGTTAGAGTTACATATATTGTTGAGAAGATGAAGTTTTTGAATTGAGTTATGTTAACTTGATTTATTTGGTTAAAGTTTCATAATTACTATGAGGATTATCATGATGATTAATGATGTTATATGGTTTTGTAATTATGAAAGTTGGTAAATTGGTTCTAAGTGCATGCTAATTGTTTGAGTTTTATATGATTTATGCTCTTGGAATATTTTTAAGTGACCATTAACATTGTGTGCCTTAGGTATATTTTTGGAAGTATGAAGGTTATAACTAACGCTAACATGTCCTTTGGGATATATCTTTTTGGATGTTATTGTGTTTGTTTTTCAGACAGGAGGACGTGGTAATGCTAGGGATGCTTCAAGTTCCGGTACTACAGCCGGTGCAGCTCAGGAGGTTCAACCGCAACCTCTAATTCCTCAAACAGAATTACATGTGAATTTACGGTTTAATGGTCGATCGGAGGTTATTAAGCAAAGAAAGGCGGATGTTCAAGAATTGATTCGGAAAGAATTTGAACCGCATCGGGTGGTCGATTGGAATGTTTTACACCGAGGTGGTTTACATGCTACGGTTATGGAATATTTGCAGTTGGAATGGAGAAGTGCTGTGTATAATGATTGGGTTGCTTTCTTTGGTATTCATGAAGTAGTTTACCGGGAGTTGGTTATTGAATTTTACGCTACATATGTGATGAACCTTCACCCTGAAAATGTTGATGATCCAACGTTTATGACTTTTCGATTGGGTGGGGTTAACCGCTCTATGTCGTTATTTCAGTTGGCTACTTGTTTGGGAATTTATACTGATGAAGAACGCACACGAGTTAGTTTTTGGGATTATCTTTGGGGTGCTGAAAGGGTGATTGATATGATTGATCCTCGTGAATTTGATGCAGCAAGAGTTTGGGGGGAGATTGCTTCCGATTCTGAATGGAGCCCGAGTAACTGTCCTTGTGTTAACATCATGGATCTAGCTCTTCGTGCAATTCAACGAATGGTTTCGCATACTATTACACATCAAAGAAGTAGGAACGATAAGGTCACTTTACCGGACCTTTGGTATGTGAACCAATTCCGAACCAAAACACCTACTTCGGTTGCTTATGGAGTGGCTTATTTTCTAAAACATCAGGGTAGTGGTCTTCGTTCTCCGGGAAGCCCGATTCGAGGTGGTCACTTTATCACGAGGATTGCGTCAGTTTTTGAGATTGGTAGATCGGATATGGAACGAATTGTTACTGAAGCGGTTGTGTTAGGGGAAAATGTTTTTCGAGGGGCAAGAGTAATATCTATTGAGCATGGCCAGGTTATTCCATACATGGTTCGACGTCGTCGTCCCCGAGATGCGCAGGGGGCACAGAAGGAGGATGAAGAGATGGCCGAGGGTGGTCAAGAGGCGGGTCAAGGTATTGGGGGTCAACGTTTTACAAACCGGGATTTAATGGAACAAATGCGTAATATGCAGCTTTATAATGAGGAAACCCGAGCACGCTCGGAGAGTCAGATTGCATATGGCATTAGTGAAAGTGTGTATCATCACGATTGACATCGACACAACATGGAGCTTGTTTCTCCTAATACGATCTTTACTCCTTATGGCACTCGTATTCCATGGACTCCGGTTTCAACAGGTCCTTATCGTGTGTATGATCGCACAGCAGCTCAGGCAGCTTGGGAGGATATGGTCCGACAAAGAGGAGCATGTTCTAGTTCTCAGTATGATGCAGGTAACCAGGGAGATCAGTCAGGTGGTGGAGGTCCTTATGGTGGGCAGTATGATGGATCTTATGGAGTGTATAACCCTTGGTGATTGGATGCGGTGGTGATCGTGTGGTGACAAGAAAAACAAAACTTTTTAATTTCGTTTTTTAGTTTTTATTTTGGATGACTGTAATCTTAATTAGGATGATTGTAATTGTTAGTTGTACAACTTAATACTTTGAATTTTAAATGGGGCGTTTCGGTACCGTGGTGGTACCACCCCATTAGTTATGGTTATGGTATGTATGTTTTCGTTTTAGGTTCCGCGGTGGTTGTGCTTTAATTTTTCAAAGTCTGGCATTAAGTTCAGCACCTTACTTAATTATGATGTTTTGGTGATCGAGTGGATGCCGACTTTCTTATGCTGGCAGTAAGTTTAACGCCATCGTGCACCGTGTTTCCGCGATCTACGGATCTAAAACATCCGGGTTTTCTTTTCTTTTCCCTTTTTCACTATTTTGTCCTCTATTATTTATTTTTGTTTATCTGATTTCATGTAAATGAGGGCATTACATGATCTTAAGTGTGGGGGGGAGAGATAAATTCTCGCGAATTTTGAAATGTTTGCATGTTTTAATTGCCTAGTGGTCAAAATTTTTGGAATTTTTAAACTTTTCAAGGTTATGATTGAGATGTTTACCCATGAGAGCACCCGTAGTGATTAGGGGTTGATTTGGAATTTTTGGATTTGGCCGGTGAGGTTTATTAGTTTAAGCAAATTGTTAGTGGTTTGTTAATTATGAATGGTCTTTTTTGACCATGACTTAGGAATTTTGAGTATATAAGTGCTTGAGGAAAGACAATTGATGAAAGGTGAAAGTTGAGAGGGATAAATGTTGGATAAATTTGGTTAAAAATGTTAAAAATTCAATCTTATTTTATTTAGTTTAGTATTTGTTTCAAAGATGACAATGCAACTTATTTGTGTCAAGAAATGAAGAATAACGGTATTTAGGACTTTAGGGTAAAATGCGAGAAAAATGGTTAAATTAGAGATTAGGATATAAATGGCTTCATATTTTGTGTTTATGGCTTTTTGACTCTCTTAAAGAAGTGTTATACTCATAAGTGCTAGGTATGCAAGTTTGAAGAGGAAAAATCACAAATCTCTAACTCCAATGGACCCTTTAAGGGGTGACTGTTGCTGACTATGGTGTGAATGGTATTGCTTATTGTCATGAGTTAAAGACTTCCTAAGAAAATCATTCATCATCATCGATCACATCATTATCCATCCACTACATCATACATTGCGGGTTCTACAAAGTCACAAATTGAAGACGAGGAAGACATTCAAAGAGAGTATTATTGTTGAAAAAAAAAATGAAAAAAAAAATGAAAAAAAAAGAAGAAAAAAAAAGGAAAAAGCAGAAAGAAAAAATGCTTATGAGATCCGAGCTTAAGTAGTAGTTTCTAAGACTCGAGCCGATAGATCCTTTGGGGTGCTAGATCACCTAACCACCTAAGACCTTTTTCCGGTTTGTGATCGGTTGGTTGAAGGTTCGCTACACGGGTCAAGGACGTTACTATCTCAAGGCAAGGTGATCATCTTTAGGTAGTTTTGGTTGTAAGTACACGTCTCATACCTATGCAGCAGTGATCACCTTTGGCTCATGATGTGGGAAATACCTAGTAAGGCTAGACCTTAGGGAGAGTTACCTTTGCGGGGTACGTTGGATAAGAGAGATGTGACCAGTATGTGGATAGCTTGCATATTTAGAAATTATCAGCATGAAATGGAATCAAGAGAGTTAAAAATTTAAAAGGATTTTCCTACATAAACACACGTATGAATCTATTTATAACTGGATCTTTGATCAAATTGTGAAGTATTGGTATTTGCAATAGCGCCTTAAATATTGTTAGTAGGCTATCTTGATGCGAATAAGGGTCATGATTACAAATACTAAACCTTATAACGTAAGATTGTTTTTACCATTTGTAATCATTTTACACCAATTGTTATCTGAGTTATACCTATCTCATTAATAAACACAGTTGTAGAAACAACCCGAAAATATGTTTCTTTTGACACGATGTGTAGGAATTTGAATGTTTATTGGGGATTAGTTATTGAGGTTGGAAAGTTAAGTCTTAAGGGTTGATTGATGCGAAGAAAAGAAGGATATTGAAAGCCTAGTAATGTGATTTTTAGGGGAAGCTAAGTGAAAAGAATTTAAGCTTTGAGAATGAAAGGTTTGTAGTGAGAATTAAAAGTTGTGGAAATTTGTGAGGTTTGAGTTCTTAACCCAATTGTCTTTACATCTCAATTCATGACCAAGGAAAAAATGTTTTATGAAAATTTGTTTGCGATAATGGCCACTTAGGATATTGTTTTTGAAATGTGTTTGAATGAAAATGGGGGGAAGAATGGGGTGCGTTTGATGGTTTGTATGTTGTTTTATAAGTGACAGGAATGTGAGAAATTGTTTTGTGAGGAAATAAGCTTAATCGTGAAAAGATGAAGAGTGCGAGAGCTTGTGGAGGATTGACTTGAAGGCTTGAATCTTCCGAAATTTTGTTGAAGATTATACGTACAGTTTTGGTTCGAGATTGACTTGCTTGAGGACAAGCAAGGTTCAACTGTGGGGGATTTTGATAACGCCATTTTTATACATATATTTTGGGCGTTATCTTGTTCCATTTGCTGGTATTTTGAAGACTTTGATTAAGATATCGAGTTATTTGAGTTTAAAATGAAGAAAGTGTTAAGATATGGTTCGTTGGCTCATTATTGTTGATTTTATTGAAGATATAGCCAAAACGAAGTTAGAGTTGAAGATAAACGTGCCTCGGGTGAAAAAAATCAGTTTCTATCGCTTCAGGATGAGGTTTATCGCGTTTTGGTCATCGTGATACGTGATAAAGTGAATTAGAACACGACATGGAAAAAAGGGCAAACTGACCAATCTGTCGCGTCTGAGGCTGTTATATCGCGTCCTGGCCCATCGCGTATCGCGATGGGTTGTCGCGGATCGCGACACGAGTCGGTTTCAGCTGTTTTCCCAGCTCCTATAAATAGACGAATCTTGAGTAATATTAATCGTATAGTGGTTGAGCTTGAAATTAGTTGCAATAATTGTGAGGTTGTAAGGGACACCAAACCAACCTAAGTTAGATTATAATCTTGAGTAATATCATTGTGAATTGGTTAGTAATTTTAGGTTAACGACAGTTATACTTAGGTTGCTAGTCTTAAACTGTAGGAATCGACAGATAAATACAGTGTCACATCATTGTAATTGTTTACTTAACGTGTTTAACCGAGCAATCCTAGCCTAGGGAATTGTAGCTAAGTGGATACCTTTGTTTCTTTTTGAGTTAAGTTTAATTTACTTTCGCGTTTAATTAGTTTTACAACAAAACTCCCCTTTTAAATCTTAGAATAATTAATAGTTCAAGTTTTCAATTACCTGCTCTCTGTGGAACGAATTGGTCAAATACTTGTTTAATTACTACACGAACTGGTTATAGTTGCCTGTATTGTGTGATAATCGATAGGTATTTAGTTAATAATTTAGAGTATGAAATTACACATCAGCACTACGCACTAGCTACCGTTTTAGCTACCCTCGGTGAGATGATTTTGCATTGCACTACGCACTAGCTACCGTTGTAATATTGTTTATGGTTCGATTTAGTAGTTAGTAACGGTGAGATGATTTTGCATTGCACTACGCACTAGCTACCATTTTAGCTACCCTCAGTGAGATGATTTTACATTGCACTACGCATTAGCTACCGTTGTAAAATTATATTGTATTAACTACCACGGTGAGATGATTTTGCATTGCACTACGCACTAGCTACCGTTGGTGAGTGTAAGACCCAAATAATTGTTGTGTACATAAAGTGTACATAAGATGCTTGAAGTGGGGGTTTCGTTGTACATTTTAAAATGAAAAAGAATCTGATCTGGGGGAGTGGCGCGCAGCGCCGTTTGTCTGTGACAGATTCCTTCTTTCTTTTAAATTAGATATTTTGAGGGCAATTTGGTAAATTCACAAAAGGGCCGACTTTAAGGCCTTAGATCAGTTTATGGAGCCTCATTAACTTCATTTCCATCTACTTCAACCTCATCCATTCAATTCTAGAGAGAGAGTGATAACCTAGTGTGAGAAAACTCATTTTGGAGAAGAAGAAAGAGGATTCTTGCTTAAGCTCAAGTTCTAAAGTTGTTCATCTACTTCCTAGCTACGTTTTGGTGGTAGTGGTATGCTCTAATCTTGATTTCTTGATTCAATTTTGTGTAAGGGTTAGAGTTAGGGTTTATGGTGAACTTAAAACCCACTTTGTTAGTAAATTGGGTGTTTTGGGTGAATTTGGGTTATGTTGACTCAAAGAGGACTAACTAGGGTTTTTCAAGTATTAATTGTTGTTAATGAACCTTAAGTAGTTAGTAAATTTCTAGCACACCTATATATATGTAAGTGGGCGTTGTGTGGGTTAATGGGTGACCCGAAATGGGTGTGTTGACCTTAAATTGGTCAAACGGGTCAAAATGGACCTAGGTTGGTTAATGTTTGTGATTAATGCATAAACTTAGTGTTAAAAGGTGTTTTAAGACCTAACTTGGCTAATGTTAGGGTTTTGGCGAAAGATGACCCAATTTTAGGGTTAAGTGTTCAAATGGGTCAAAATGACCTAGTAGTAGTGAGGGTTGTGGGTTTGACCAACTTGAATGGTTGATTGATTATGTGTATATTATAATAGGTGTGTTACCTTGAAGATTCAAGCTTGGTTTATTGATTCACCAAAGGCGTAAGGTGAGTGGAATGATTATATGCGTAGGTATATAATGTATTTATTTGTTGTAGCGTGAGATGTGAAGTGTCGTTGTGCTAAGACACCACATTTCACGTGACAAGTGAAGTGTGGATGTGCTAAGACACCACTCAAAGGAATATGACGGGTGAAGTGTTGATGTGTTAAGACACCACCCGGGGTGAAGTGTCGATGTGTTAAGACACCACCCGGAGTGAAGTGTCGATGTGCTAAGATGCCACTCCAAGTAAGTTGAAGGGTGAAGTGCCGATGTGTTAAGGCGCCACTCGAGGTGAAGTATCAACGTGTTAAGATGCCACCCGTGGGGTTAGTGTACGAAGTGTTAAGTGCACTAATGGTAGTTATGGACTCTGACGGTCTTTAAACACCATTCCTTGTTCGATTGGTTAACCATGGTTATTGTGTTGTAGAGTAAGCATATTATACTTATTCAAGTTAAATATGCTATTGTTATGCTAGTTGGTTATTGGAGGTTATAGCTTGTATTTATGACGATAAGCTAATTGTGTTTGCTAGCATGTATACGGTATGCGTGTAAGTGTTTGCAAATAGATATATTATATATGTATGTGTGTAATTATTGCATTCACTAAGCGTTAGCTTACCCTCTCATTGTTTACCATTTTATAGGTTCCGGCGTGGATAAGGGTAAGGGCATACGGTTGGATTAGAGATCCCGCTTGTTAGGGGACGCCTTTTGGATGTGTTAGCTTTTGGAGTTTGACCATGACTTGGGTAGTTTAATCCCAAACACCATGCACATTGCGTCGTTTGGTACTTAAACTTTTTGGTGGTCGAAACTCACGTTTTGTATTAAACTCGTAAAACGGCCAAAGTGGGCCCCGCTTTGTAAAACTTATTTTATGTTTGAATTGTGTTAGTTTTACATGTTTGAATATGTTGTTAAAATTATTTTGTCTAATTATGTCAGGAAGTGGCCGATCTTTTTCGCGTTTCATGACTTTTGGGACAGACCAGTTTGGCGTGCCACGCGGCCATATGGCGCGCCGCGCCATATGCTGTTCCAGCAAAAAAAAATTATTTGTTATTTTTAAGCGGGTTGTTCGTGGTTTGGTTTGGGGTGTTACAAGTGGTATCAGAGCATGGTCTAAGGGATTTAGGCGACTTGAGATAGGTGCCTAGACTTAGACTTTATTGTGTGTACGCTTTATGCGGGACTTGTAGGACTTTGGGTCTAATCGGGAATTGTTAGTGCTTTGATTTATGTGAACTAACATTGTGCAAATTGATTTGTGTTGTGTTTATCAATCATCAAGTGAGATGGACGTTGTACTATCGAGTTAATGCGACGTGTTCGCGTAACAATGATTAGCTACCATTGTTACGGGTTCAAATCGTGTCAAACAAGCGATGTACGACGATTGTTGAGCAAGATGGGGTAGTGTGGTGTATATGTATATACATATGTGTTACGTCCCTTCATTTCGTTGTTTAATCTTTTCCGTTTTATAGAATGAAGATGAGAAATGGACACGACACCAATGATGGAAGTACGAGAGAGGACGTTGAGTTCACGGCCAAAGTTGAGGCCATCTTTAAACGTCAAAAGGGGGAGTTCCTCAAGGATGTTAAGAAAATGTTTCTAGATACGATTGACGAGCAATTAGTCAATGTAGTCAAGGAGCAAGTGAAGGCCGTTCTTCACGAAGATAATGTGGGAAGACGAGACTTTCTCTATAAGAACTTCAAGAATTCTCAACCTCCCACCTTTGAAGGTGAACGAGACCCTCTAAAGAGTGCCCGTTGGATCTCCGATATGGAGGGGGCCTTCCGTACTTGCGAATGTCCTCACGATAAGAAGACAAGGTACGAGTGTGGTATGTTGAGGGGTGATGCTAAGTTGTGGTGGGACGCAAAGCTCCAAGTTTATGGTGAAGAGCAATGCATGGAATTCACGTGGGATGAATTCAAGTTCGAATTTTTCAAGGAATACCGAACTTCGGCCGATCTTACTAGGCTTAAGGATGAGTTACGTTCCTTGAGGCAAGGGTCAATGGATTTGAACACTCTCAAATCCGTGTTTTTGTCCAAGACCCAATTTTGCCCGGAGTATGTCGGGAATGATAAGATGTTGAAGGAAGACTTTTACCGAACGTTGAATGATTGTTATCAAGATAAGATTAGTGTAACGGTGGTGAAAACTTTTGATGAGTTATTTGATATGGCCAAGGGTTTTGAGGCGCTCGTATTGAGGAAGAGCGGCTTTACTTTTGGGAAGAGAAAGAGTGAAGGTTCGAACCATTCGAACTTTTTGAGCAAAAAGAACAAAAAGGGTTTCGGTAATGCTAGTGGTGGAAAGAAAGGTGCTTCCGGGGATTTTTCTTATTCGTGTTACAATTGTGGACAAAAGGGCCACATGGCTCGTGAATGTCCAAGTTTATCTCCGCAACCAAAATCACTTGTTTCAATTGTGGTAAGGAGGGGCACAAAAGGCCCGAGTGTCCCGAGTTACGCAATGATAATGTTAAGCGGTTAGATAAGGCAGCGGGTACGGCTAGGGGTCGCAATTATTTGATGACCAATGATGAAGCCAAGCAATCCAACGAAGTTGTCTCAGGTACTTTCATGGTTAATTCTCATCTGGCAAGGATACTTTTCGATAGTGGTGCTAACTTGTCATTCGTGTCACCAAAATTTGTGCCTAAACTTAATAAACCATTAGCTAAGTTAAGTCGTCTGATAGAAGTCGAAATAGCGGATGGCAAGACGGTGCTAGTGGTTGATGTGTGTAAAAATGGTGATGTTGTATTTGGTGCCGAAAGTTTTAAAATCGATCTCATACCGATGACTTTGGGCGATTTTGATATTGTTGTGGGTATGAATTAGCTCGATCGAAATAGAGCCAACATTGCATGCCATGGTAAGTTTATTCGGGTAATGACCCCAAGTGGGGGAGAGTTAATTATTCATGGCGATAAGCGAAGAAGACTTGTACCGATATGTTCTTTTGCACGGGCACGTCGTTTCTTTGTTAGTGGTGGCATGGCTTTTCTTGCCCATGTTGTTGATACTCGTGATGAGCCACCACCCATTAGTGAAATTCCGGTGGTTAGTGAATTCGAAGACAATTTTCTGGACGAATTATCGGGTGTTCCGGCAGAAAGGCAAGTTGAATTTCGCATTGAGTTGGTTCCGGGGGCTACCCCCATTGCTAAAACTCCTTATCGTTTAGCACCGACAGAAATACAAGAGTTGTTAAATCAAACCCAAGAGTTACTTGAGAAGGGTTTTATTCGACCGAGTGCTTCGCCATGGGGCGCTCCGATTTTATTGGTGAAAAAGAAGGATGGTAGTATGCGGATGTGCATCGATTACCGGGAGTTGAATAAAGTGACGATCAAGAATCGTTATCCTTTGCCTAGGATTGACGATTTGTTTGACCAACTCCAAGGTGCAACGTATTTCCCTAAAATTTACCTACGGTCCGGCTATCACCAAATGCGGGTCCGTGAGGAAGATATTGAGAAAACGGCTTTTCGAACGCGTTATGGGCATTTTGAGTTTGTGGTTATGCCTTTTGGTCTTACGAATGCACCGGCGACATTCATGGACCTTATGAACCGAGTGTGCTAACCTATGTTGGACAAGTCGGTAATTGTGTTCATCGACGATATACTTGTTTATTCGAAAAGTATGAACGAACATGAACGCCATTTGCGCGAAGTATTGAAGATGCTACGAAAGGATAAGTTGTATGCTAAGTTCTCCAAATGTGAATTTTGGCTAAGGGAGGTTCAATTCCTTGGCCACATTGTGAACAAAGACGGTATTCAAGTAGATCCGGGGAAGATAGAGACGGTGAAGAGTTGGAGACAACCGACTACGCCTACAGAGGTCCGAAGTTTTCTCGGATTGGCCGGTTATTATCGTCGGTTTATCCAAGACTTTTCTAAGATCGCTTCTTCGTTGACGAAATTGACGAGGAAGAACGCGAGATTTACTTGAAGAACGAGCAAGAAATTGCTTTTCAATTGCTAAAATAGAAATTGTGTCAAGCTCTGGTGTTAGTGCTGCCGGAAGGAGTGGAAGACATGACGGTCTATTGTGATGCTTCGTTAAATGGGCTCGGGTGTGTTCTAATGCAAAGAGGTAAAGTCATCGCTTATGCCTCTCGACAACTAAAGGAACACTAAACGAGATATTCGACTCATGATCTTGAGTTAGCGACGGTCGTGCATGCGTTGAAAATTTGGCACCATTACTTGTATGGTGTTAAGAGTACGATTTATTCGGATCATAAGAGCTTGAAACATCTCTTTAATCAACGAGATTTGAATTATCGTCAACGTAGGAGGATGGATGTGGTAAAAGATTATGATTGTGAAATACTTTATCATCCGGGCAAGGTGAATTTGGTCGCGGATGCGTTAAGTCGAAAGAGTCACCACCCGACGTTACGATTGGGATTGTTACGTATGATTATTACTAACGGTTTTCTTGAAAAACTTGGTGTGACGCAAATAGAGGCTTACGTTCACAACAAGCATGCGGAACAAATTATGGGGC
This sequence comes from Rutidosis leptorrhynchoides, assembly GCF_046630445.1. NCBI lineage: Eukaryota > Viridiplantae > Streptophyta > Magnoliopsida > Asterales > Asteraceae > Rutidosis > Rutidosis leptorrhynchoides. Next base: position 43,081,010 of record NC_092342.1, on the reverse strand, counting down.
AATCAGAATTCATTACTATGGGTTCGCGTGGTTTGTTGTCTTTTCAAGGAAGGGTGTGGGTGCCTAAGATGGGGGATTACCGGCGAGTGCTACTTGATGACGCACATAAGTCAAAGTATTCCATTCATCCGGGCGCAACGAAAATGTATCATGATTTGAGGAAGGATTATTGGTGGCCGGGCATGAAACGTGATGTTGTGAAGTATGTCGAGCAATGCATCACGTGTTTGCAAGTTAAGGCCGAGCACCAAAAGCCGTATGGTAAGTTACAACCGTTAGAAATCCCGAAGTGGAAATGGGAGCACATTACCATGGATTTCATTACAAAGTTACCTAAGACGGCGAGAACCCAATTTGATTCGATTTGGGTAATAGTTGATCGATTGACAAAAAGTGCCTTATTTCTTCCCATTAAAGAAGCAATATCATCGGAGGCCTTGGCTAAGTTGTTTGTTAAGGAAGTAGTATCGAGACACAGGGTTCCTATATCTATTGTTTCGGATAGAGATACTCGTTTCACATCTCGGTTTTGGGAAAAGTTTCACGAAGATATGGGTACACAATTAAAATTAAGCACGGCGTATCATCCTCAAACGGACGGTCAAACCGAACGTACAAATCAAACTTTGAAAGATATGTTACGGGCGTGCATTATTGATTTCGGTGGTAGTTGGGACGAGCATTTGCCTTTGGTGGAATTCTCGTACAATAATAGTTATCACACTAGTATCGGGATGCCACCTTATGAGATGTTATATGGGCGAAGATGTCGAACTCCAATTTGTTGGGGTGAAGTAGGTCAAAGAGAAATTTGGAGTACCGATTTGGTTTTGGAGACGAATAACAAGATTGATATTATTCGGGATCATTTGAAAAAGGCTCAAGATAGACAAAAGTCGTATGCCGACAAAAGTAGACGAACGATCGAATTTCAAGAAGGTGACATGGTGATGCTTAAAGTTTCGCCATGGAAAGGCATTATTCGGTTTAGAAAACGGGGGAAGTTAGCTCCTCGGTTTATTGGGCCATTTAAGGTTTTAGCTCGTGTTGGTGAAGTCGCGTATCATTTGGAATTACCCGAAGAGCTTGCGGGGATCCATAACACATTTCATGTTTCCCATCTCCGTAAGTGTCTTGCGGATGATTCTTCGTGGGTGCCATTAGACGAGATTGAACTAAACAATAAGTTAGAGTATATTGAGGAACCGATTGCTATCCTCGATGAGAAGGTCAAAAGGTTGAGACATAAAGAGGTTAGAACTTTTAAAGTTCAATGGCGTCGTAGTAAGGGTTCTGAGTTTACTTGGGAGCCCGAAGAGTTTGTGTTGGTTTATCTTCCTTCTTGTCATGCGGCTTGGATCGCGAGGACGCGCTCCGGTTCAAGTGGGGGAGAGTTGTAAGACCCAAATAATTGTATGTACATAAAGTGTACATAAGATGCTTGAAGTGGGGGTTTCGTTGTACATTTTAAAATGAAAAAGAATCTGATCTGGGGGAGGGGCGCGCTGCGCGGCCTTTTGGTGCGCCGCGCCGTTTGTCTGTGACAGATTCCTTCTTTCTTTTAAATTAGATATTTTGAGGGCAATTTGGTAAATTCACAAAAGGGCCGACTTTAAGGCCTTAGATCAGTTTATGGAGCCTCATTAACTCCATTTCCATCTACTTCAACCTCATCCATTCAATTCTAGAGAGAGAGTGATAACCTAGTGTGAGAAAACTCATTTTGGAGAAGAAGAAAGAGGATTCTTGCTTAAGCTCAAGTTCTAAAGTTGTTCATCTACTTCCTAGCTACATTTTGGTGGTAGTGGTATGCTCTAATCTTGATTTCTTGATTCAATTTTGTGTAAGGGTTAGAGTTAGGGTTTATGGTGAACTTAAAACCCACTTTGTTAGTAAATTGGGTGTTTTGGGTGAATTTGGGTTATGTTGACTCAAAGAGGACTAACTAGGGTTTTTCAAGTATTAATTATTGTTAATGAACCTTAAGTAGTTAGTAAATTGCTAGTACACCTATTGTGATGACCCGAAAATTTCGACTAAATTTAAACTTAATCTTTGTATGATTAACATTTCCGACACGATAAGCAAAGTCTGTAAAACTGAATCTCAAAATTTTTGAATTACTTTTATATATTTAAATACCCTTCGGTTGTTTTCGATGATTCGCGAACAATTATATGTAAATAGATACATATATACTATAACATGAAAAGGTAACAATGTATTAATTGTTTGATACCGTACATTAAACTTATTGGTTTAAATATCTATTTGAATGTATATGATAAGTTGAAATATTTATTATTAAAATTTATTTATAAATAACTTCCAATGTGTATTTAAAAACTGATTTATGTATATTAAAAAGATATATACATATATATAATAAACGATAGTAACATTCGTTTATTGATTCAATTGATATTTAGATAAGTTAACTAAAGCGTTTAAGATGAACCAGTTAAACACTAATTTGTTACAGTGTTTTCAAATTGCCACATTACTCAAAATGCTACAGTGTTTTCGAAAATCACTATTTGCTACAGTAAAACGCTATTATAAAAATGTATTTTAACAAATAGCGAGACGATGATTTATAGAAGTAAATGACCAAAACACTCGAAAGTTTAAGATACACTTTGAGTGATATAATTAAGGGATAATTTAAGGCTATTGATAAGGCTAAAAAGGAACATATATTTCATAGCATTATCCCCCAAGAAAGACAGGATTTTAGTTGTAATTGTTCCATATTCAAGTAATATTCGTTTATATTTAATAAGTGCGAAGACAAAAGGCGAAAACGAAGAATTGAAGACGGAAAGGTCCAAAATGCTCAAATGTACAAGATACAATTAAAAAGGTTCAAATTATTGATGAAGAACGTCTAAAAATGACAAGAGTACAAGTTGCGGAACGCAAAGTACACGATATAAAATAGTACGCAAGGACGTCTGAAAATCCGGAACCGGGACCCGAGTCAAGAAGAAACGCTCGACGCAACGGACCAAAAATATCTAGTCTACTATGCACAAGAATAAAATATAATATATAAATAATTATATTAATTATTTATATATTTATATTTATTTTATATTATGTCGACAAGCTAGGAGCCAAAACAATGTGAGCTGTCCCTGGTCCTCATGCGAGTCGCATGGCCAGAAGGCCATTTCCATGCGAGTCGCATGACTCCAGATTTCAGGCCAAGTGCTATAAATTCTCGAGTTTTGGCCAGATAAATCACACACACACATATATTATTTTTACTCCGTATTTATTTATTTTATTATTATTATTATTATTATTATTATTATTATTATTATTATTATTATTATTAATAAGATTATTATTAATCTTATTATTTTTATTATTAGTGTTATTATTTTTGCGATACAAAAATAATAATGTACATAAAATATTACGACGGAGTGCTGTCCAAGTAATTTTTCAAAACGAGTTTCCGAGAAAGCTAGAGCTAAGGAAAATATGGGTTATTGCCAAGGAGGTTATGGGTAATATTCGGGGGTATTTTTGTGAATCAAACCTCGTGCTTATTATATCCAATGCGTCTATGTGCTTTCCTGCAATATTGTATATCAATATAAAACAGTGAGTTTCATATGATCCTTTTTACTCAATATATTTTTGGGCTGAGAATACATGCGCAGTTTTATAAACTGTTTTACTAAATGGATACAAATACTAAAACTGATTTTGTGTGAGTTTCATATGATCCCTTTTACTCAATATATTTTTGGGCTGAGAATACATGCGACTGTTTATAAATACTGAAAATACAATATTTATATGCGTGAGTTTCATTGCTCCCATTTTAATTGCTTTTGCAATATATATTTTTGGGCTGAGAATACATGCGCAGTTTTATAAACTGTTTTACTAAATGGATACAAATACTAAAACTGATTTTGTGTGAGTTTCATATGATCCCTTTTACTCAATATATTTTTGGGCTGAGAATACATGCGACTGTTTATAAATACTGAAAATACAATATTTATATGCGTGAGTTTCATTGATCCCTTTTTAATTGCTTTTGCAATATATATTTTTGGGCTGAGAATACATGCACTTTATTTTAAACGCAATGGATACAAGTACATACTAAATTCTACACTGAGTTTGAACCGAAAATCCCTTAGCTTTGGTAACTGTTAACTGCCAGTTATAAGAACTGGTGGGCGCGAGTAGTAGTATATGGATCCATAGGGCTTGATATCCCCGTCCGAGCTAGAGCACTAGCCTTTTAACGGACGTATGCTATTTGAGAAGCGTACACGTTGGTTTGCGTGTATTATTAAGATGATTATACAAAGGGTACAAATTATATATACGTTAAAGTTTAGTTACCAGGGTGCTCAATTTCGTAGAATATTTTGATAAACGTTTCTGGATGAAACAACTGAAATCTTGTGATCCACTTTTATATAATCTATTGATAAACGTTTCTGGATGAAACAACTGAAATCTTGTGATCCACTTTTATATAATCTATTGATAAACGTTTCTGGATGAAACAACTAAAATCTTGTGATCCACCTTTATATACAGATTATACGAAACATTAAAACTATGAACTCACCAACCTTTGTGTTGACACTTGTTAGCATGTTTATTCTCAGGTTCCCTAGAAGTCTTCCGCTGTTTGCTTACATGATATACAAGCTATGTGCATGGAGTCTTGCATGCTTTATTCAAGAAAACGTTGCATTCACAAAACCATCATCATGTATCTATTTTGACTGCATTGTCAACGGAAGTATTATTATTGTAAACTATTATTTACGGTGATTGTCTATATGTAGAAATCATCAGATGTCGAAAACCTTGGAATTAAATATTCATTTATGGTATGCCTTTTCAAAAGAATGCAATGTTTACAAAACGTATCATATAGAGGTCAAATACCTCGCAATGAAATCAATGAATGACGTGTTCGTCCATATGGATTTGGAGCGATCGTCACACCTATATATATGTAAGTGGGCGTTGTGTGGGTTAATGGGTGACCCGAAATGGGTGTGTTGACCTTAAATTGGTCAAACGGGTCAAAATGGACCTAGGTTGGTTAATGTTTGTGATTAATGCATAAACTTAGTGTTAAAAGCTGTTTTAAGACCTAACTTGGCTAATGTTAGGGTTTTGGCGAAAGATGACCCAATTTTAGGGTTAAGTGTTCAAATGGGTCAAAATGACCTAGTAGTAGTGAGGGTTGTGGGTTTGACCAACTTGAATGGTTGATTGATTATGTGTATATTATAATAAGGGTAAGGGCATACGGTTGGATTAGAGATCCCGCTTGTTAGGGGACGCCTTTTGGATGTGTTAGCTTTTGGAGTTTAACCATGACTTGGGTAGTTTAATCCCAAACACCATGCTCATTGCGTCGTTTGGTACTTAAACTTCTTGGTGGTCGAAACTCACGTTTTGTATTAAACTCGTAAAACGGCCAAAGTGGGCCCAGCTTTGTAAAACTTATTTTATGTTTGAATTGTGTTAGTTTTACATGTTTGAATATGTTGTTAAAAGCGCTTTGTCTAATTATGTCGGGAAGTGGCCGATCTTTTTCGCGTTTCATGACTTTTGGGACAGACCAGTTTGGCGCGCCGCGCCATATGCTGTTCCAGCAAAAAAAAATTATTTGTTATTTTTACGCGGGTTGTTCGTGGTTTGGTTTGGGGTGTTACAGTGAGTTGTTTTGAAAGGTTCCGGTGTTCTTCATATGAATGATTTTATAGCAGGAGTAGACATGCACAGATTGTTTTTCTAAATATGAGTATCTTGTGGTCTATTATATTATTGAAAATAATTGTTTATGATAAACTAATAAACTCACCAACCTTTTGGTTGACACTTTAAAGCATGTTTATTCTCAGGTATTAAAGAAATCTTCCGCTGTGCATTTGCTCATTTTAAAGATATTACTTGGAGTCATTCATGGCATATTTTAAAAGACATTGCATTTGAGTCGTTGAGTTCATCAAGATTGATAATAAGTCATTCATAGTTTGAATATATATATGAGATAGTATGCATGTCTGTCAACTTTCGTTGAAATGAAAGTTTATCTTTTAAAAAAACGAATGCAATGTTTGTAAAATGTATCATTTAGAGGTCAAATTGTGACGATCCGGAAATTTCCGACTAAATTTAAACTTAATCTATATATGAATTCGACACGATAAGCAAAGTTTATAAGGTTGAGTCCTAAAAATGTTAGAACTGTCTACAGGAATGCATTTGACCTTTGACCATTTCCGACGGTTCACGAACAATTGTTTGTAAATAAATAAGTAAATAAATATATATGTAAATATAAATATAAGTGTTTAATTAATATAATGCCATTTAATCATTCGAATTAAATATGCAGAGTAATATACAAAATAATTAAAATGTTATTAAAATAAATATATATAATATATATATATATATATATATATATATATATATATATATATATATATATATATATATATATATATATATATATATATATATATATATATATATATATATGAATTCTATATTCAATGTATGTTAGTATATATATTAAATAAATAATAAAATGTAATATTAATATAATAAGTCTAATTATAAGTTAAATTATAGTAGATATAGTAATAGTATTATTACTTTCAATACTAGCATTTATATTAGTAATTATCAATATGAAAATGAATATATATATAAACTGTTATATTTATTACTTATACCATTAAAATTCTTAATATTGTGACTTATTATTATTAATTGTAATATTATTATCATTAATATTATTATTGTTATTATTATTTGTATTATTATTAATATAAATATAATTAAAAATTTATTTATAATAATTATAAAAGATCATACTATAAACAAGGAATCCAAATTAGATAACAATAGCTTTCAAACTATGCTTAATTGATTTCCTCAATCCTCACTTTCGTACGAATCAGGAATTTGACACAACAAAATCCAAAGTTTGTTAGCTGTATGTTTCAATCATCAAGGACACAGTTGTTAATCATCAAGGACACAGTTGTTAACAAGATGATATCTATCTATCTCTATCCTTACTAAAATAAACCCACTTATTTATATTACACCCACTTAATGATCTACAACTCACACAACAGCTATTTCTATTTTTCTTGTTCCTTATTTTATGCCCGACAGGCTTCAACACTTAACCACACCAACTCCATAAAACAAACTACCATCAAGCCATCTTTTCTTGTTTCTTTACCCATGAACCACCATGATCAACAATGAAACAACCGCCACCACTATGAGTAGCCACTATATCTGCTAATCATTAGATACCCTTTCAGTTTTGTTGTGCAAACCAAAACCCAGACCCACCTGCTCCTATCTGTTTCTACAACTACTTATTCGTGTTCGATGTAAACTATCACTCAAAACCCAGCCCAAACTGTCATCACTATAATACCTAAAAACATTCGATTATTACTGCTCTTGTTCCTGTCTTCTATCGCGATTCAAACCACCACCTATGTTACTTCTTTCTCGCCCAAATCACAATAACCCATTTGATGCTGCTACTATAGGTGTTGTATGTATGTTTCTATTTTGTTTCTATTACAACAGCGATTATGATGAGGTGATAAGTCGATGAAGGAGATGACATACGGTTAAGAGATGAAGTTCGGTGGAGGTGAAGAAAAATACATAGTGATGAAACGATGAAACAGGAAGCCGATATAAGGTGGTTAATGATTATGATTTTATGTGGATTATAATTATGATGATTATAAATCGAATAATACGATGAGATAGGAGAATGAAGAACGGCCAACATCACTTCAAATTACTACTACTACAATCAATTTCTTTCTGTTTTCTAGTCTTGAATGACCATCGAATACACCTACAACCCACCACACCATCGCTGATATTATTTCTGTTTTGTTACACTTTACAGCCAGAAGATGCAACCAAACCCAATTCCTATTCTTTTGCTCTTGTTCGCCATCATCAAAACTTACCTGCACGTGTCTGTTTTACAGCTTAAACTACTACTCGTCACTAACTCCCACTCTTCTCTTAGCTTACTGTACGAACCCTTTTACCTACCTGTCGACTACCATATCATCACTTTAAACCCATTAAAAATAGCTCGAATTGCTACTGCTGCAGCATAATTACTCCCTTCGGTTTCGATTACAATAACAATAATAATAAACAATACCGTTACGAAACTGGATACCTGTTTCTGCTTTTAATCGTTACCATAAAATAATAATGATAACAATAATTGATGTCCTACGAATTATTCTCTTTTTCCTTTTTGTGGGTTATGATTGTCAAAGATCCGAAAACAAGAAGAAAACACCGAAACCCTTTTTATGATAAACAAATGCAACTTGGATTAGCATATCTGTTATAGAATCGGGCTTCATCAAATAATAACTTTTATCGGGCTAATGAATCCCTCTTGGACGGGCTGCTGATGTAAATGAGATTGGGCTTATGGGGTTTACATTATTGGGCCTAGAACTGGACTGGTATTCGTTAATCAGACAACATTAAGTAAATTTGAATCATAAACCTGATCAGAAAAGGGAAATCTGAGGAGTGGTTGGGTGTATGTTTAATTAACCGAGAGGTCGCGGGTTCGAGCCTCTTCTAGGGCAATTCTTTTTAGAAAAGCATTTGAAGGGTATACACTTTGAATTTTATTTTCAATATCATTATTATTAATGTTGTTATTATTATTTTTAATATGAGTATTTAGTATCATTTATTATTATGACTATTGTTACAATTATTATTATTATCATTATTAATATTATGATCTTAGAATTTAAAAGTATTAGCTAGAAGTTAATAAAATTATAATTAGATTATAAACATAATATATATATATATATATATATATATATATATATATATATATATATATATATATATATATATATCCTAATATTAAAATAAAGATGACGTAAGATATTAATTACTACAACAAAGTTATACGTCATAAAGATAAGTATAAAGATATATGAAATTATTTTTTTAAACAATAAGATTATTAATTTTAACATTATTATTACTGTTAGTATCATTTTTATAAAAGTTATCATTTTTATTATTATAACTATTATTATTATTATTATAGGATGAAACAACTTTTTACCTAATATTATCAATATTATTTTATCGAATAACTATTAGTTATATAAAACCATATTTACTACATTTAACATAACTATATTACTATTTTTACAATAAATATTAATAAACATAATTAATTAGTTATTAATGAAAAACATAATTAAAGTAACAATTAATACACTAATAATACATAAGCTTGTTCGATTATGAAAATATGTGTTAATATATACATAAATGATATAGGTTCGTGAATCCGAGGTCAACCCTACACTTGTTAAATGACGTCATATGTATTTTTACTACAAAATACAGTATGGTGAGTTTCATTTGATTCCCTTTTACTCTTTACATTTTTGGGACTGAGAATACATGCGCTACTTTTACAACTGCTTTATTAAATGCTTTTGAAATATATTTTGGACTGCGAATATATGAAATGCTTTTATAAATGTTTGACGAGATAGACACAAGCAAAACATTCCTCGAATGAATTATTATGCAGACAGAAGTTCTGCGGATTATTATTGAATTATGTGGACATGATAATTGCCACCATTAAATTATGTGGACATGATAATTGCCACCATTGAATTATGTGGACATGATAATTGCCACCAGTTGATGTGAATGTTATATATCGAGAGAATGATTTTATACACAGGTTATGTGTATGTTATTTTTGTGCACAATATATGTGTAGGGTTACTATGATTTATGAAAATGGTTTCGTACAAGAGAAAGATGTACTGTATTTAAAAGATATAGCATGTACATTACAGGTGGGTATAGGATTCGGGCCCATTTGTACCATACAGCATTTAAATTTTGTAGTCTATCAAAATGATAAATTTTATTGTTTTAAGATAAATCTATGAACTCACCAACCTTTTGGTTGACACTTGAAAGCATGTTTATTCTCAGGTATGAAAGAAATCTTCCGCTGTGCATTTGCTCATTTTAAGGACATTACTTGGAGTCGATCATCGCTCTGGGATCAAATGTTGATGACTTCGTACAGATGGATTAGGATGGGGCACTTCAGTTGGTATCAGAGCGGTGGTCTTAGCGAACCATGTCTTGCATTAGTGCGTCTAACTGATAGTTGTTTAGATGCATTAGTGAGTCTGGACTTCGACCGTGTCTGCATGTCAAAAGTTTTGCTTATCATTTCTAGTCGGAAATCATCTGCTTATCATCCTTAGGAAATTACTTGCTTATCATTCTTAGTCTAGACACATCTTACTGCCTCTATTGCATAGACAGTGTATAGATAAATTCATATCTTAGCAAATCTGTTATTGTTACCTTTGCCTGACAGCTTCCGTAGATTCCTCCATAACTTATGGGATTTTAGTATTATATATGCATATGTAAATTATGTATTGCAGGGTACTAATCTACATCCTATAATCTATTTCTTATCGAAAATCCTTCATCTGATCGTACGAGATGAATCCCTCAACCAGTTCGAATTCCTCAGATTCCAATAGCTATTCCGACATGGATATTCACCTAAGTTTCAAAAGCGATGTCACCAGAATGAATCAATCAATCAGCCACCCCCAATTCATCTGATGGGTTCGTAGCCTACTTAATCATTGGAGACAAGAAGAAGGTGATCCTTTCCACCAACTAAATTCACCTCTTGGCGATAAACTGAAGCACTTACCGGCGAACCTGTCCGAAACACCATTTTTTCTCTCATTTCCAGAGTATCTCGTCATGATTATATACTATACTAAATTCTAGATCATATCTATCAGCTCGTCTGAACCGATAATCACCCCGGTGTAATAGAAGAAGTCAACGAGCTTCGTGCTCGGGTAGTGGCTTTGGAGAATATGGTACAAAGATTACAAACACCAGCAGCAGCACCAGCAGCATAACCAGTACTACCATAATCAACGCCAACAGTACCATTACCATCGCCAACAACAACCGCATCGCAAACCTCAACTTCACAATCTGTCACACGAACATCAACGTCATACGCACAATAGATACCAAGGAGTGCCAACAAAAGTGAACGATGAAGTATTAATTCATAACTTCATTGAGGAAATACTCTGCGAAGAATATGTGGTTTCTAAAAATTTTAGAGATTATTTATTCTAGCTCAAACCGAAAATCAAATGTGTTTAATATCATATTAACTCATTAAATCCATGATTACATCTGAAGAGAATATATATGTACGTATATTTTCATAAAGATTGTAATTAAAAATTCTTTTGTACAAACGATTAATGGTGAAAATATTTTAACAGGTAGGTAATACCCGAGAAATATATAGATTTCACATTAATAAGATACACTGTACATTCTTCGAATCTGATTCAACAGTCATTTACAATCCTACTTACAACCACCGATATACGAATCCGTTCACCGTAGAATAACCATTTTCATTCAATTTCATATTTGGATTTTGACCTATCAGAATCCAACAAGTGGCATAATGAAGAAAACATTGGATAAAAATAAAACTTGTTAGAAACAAACAATTTAATTATGAGAAGAATTTTGATAAGAATCTACGCTAACTGTTCCTAGCTAACTGATTAATTCCATATTACATTTTATTTATCGCAATTTAATTATCGCAATATACATTCTCGCAACTTTATTTATCGTTATTTAATTTCTGTTATTTATTTTACGCACTTTAAATATCGGGACACGTATACAAGGTTTTGACATATCATATCGACGCATTTATATATATTATTTGGAATAACCATAGACACTCTATATGCAGTAATGAACGAGTTCTCTATACAGTGTTGAGGTTAATTCTACAATAATATATATAATTTGAGTTGTGATCGAGTCTGAGACATGTACACGGGTCACGATACGTATTAATTAATTCAAATATTACATATTAAACTATATATGAATTATTGGACTGTAAACTGTGGACTATCGACTGAGGACGAATAATATTGGATAATTAAAAAGAATTAAAATACTGATTATAACATATGAAACTAAATAATTCTTTAAGTTTGCCACTTGATTTCATTTTAAACCCCATTCGTATCATCACGATTACAATCTGCGTTCAAACCTTTCATGATTCTTGAAAACACCTCAATCGAGAGGATGAACCAACCGCACTTCATCTACGGAAGAAAAGATTGATGCATATAGTCTTGCACCAGAAAACACTCGAAACCTGAGTGAACGTTTAAAACGTATCTGTACTAGCTCCTTTGGCATTGTTATTATCGAAAATAACATTGCAGTTTTTTTTTTCTTTTCAAATTAGCCAATTTTGTCACAGCTCCAGCAAATCAACTTCAACTTACATTCGAATTAGCCTTATTATAACCTCGGTATATAGGTTACCTTTCGTCATCGTTAGCGAGGAACCGTTTATATTCCACCACATTAGCAGTAAACTTACCAGCAACCTCATTGCTCCTTGGTTTAAACCTCTCCGACAAATCACTATATTTATCTATTGAAGTCTCATCATGTACTCATTCGCATCTTGTAACAAGAATTGCCATACCAATTACTGGGTATCAGCAATCAGTACTTTGAAAACTCACAGCATATCTACATCAACAGTTATATGTATAACATTTATCTCTTAGAATTATAATCTTCCATTCTGAAATTCTGAAAAGCACTCAGTCTACAAATCAATACTCTGAATGTTGAAAAAGCTGAATTAAGCAGCAGAAATCGTAGATAGCCGTAAACGACCTTAAATCATTGGAAGTTTGATGATAAAGAATAGTATGTTGGAAAAGCTCAGAAAAGTTAGAACTGGAAAATGAATTAAGCAAACCATGAAGGAGACTGTGGACAAATCACAAGGACTAAACCCGTACTTAACGAATTCAGATGATTCTGTATCTGATGAACTCTTCAACGAATATCTTGCTCCTTATTTATTCTAAATCCTTGCGAAAGGATTTTCTTCAGCAACCTTCGAACTTAGAAATTCCAAAATATCATCATCAATATCTTCGATATTTCTGAGGATATTTTCATAAATATTCTCGTTCAAAATTATATACCTCTTCGTGCTTCCTGTGTATCATTATATTGGAAACATTCAATAGAAAATTTAGTACCGAAAAGCAGATTATGCGAAACTATGAAGAAAGCCGTGGACAAATCACAAAGAATAAGTTTGACTTCAAAGAATCCAAATGATTCAATGTCTGCTAAAGTCTTTAGTGAATATCTTGCTCCTTACTCTGAACCCTTGCGGACAATCGTTTCTATCATCCTCTGATCTTAGATATTCCGAAATATTATCGTATCTTTCATTATAAATATTCTCGATATTTCTGAATATATTTTCATAACTAATCTTATCTGAAATCATTAATCTCTTCGTGCTATCAGTGTTACATCATACAGAAACTGTTAGTTTCTATATTCTGTAAACTTTCGAGCTTAAAATATGAATGTTATTGAAGTAATGTTGGGAACTGATGCATGAGTTAGTATAATATAATGACACTTGATCAACGTGATTATATTACAGTAAGTCATGCTGAGTTTCTAATGAAACGTGATGATTCACAGACCCTAACGTCATCAGGTGTCATGTTACATAACTCTTTCATTCTGCTTAACCCCCGAACATATCAAGAAAATATATTCTTGATAGTTATATCTTCTGTAGTCTTGATAAATTTGAAAATCAAATCGTGCTATCACGTTCCACCTTGCTTAGAACATTATGATCATTCAAAACTCCATACCTACAAATTCTGGACCATTATTCGCTCGAGATAAAGTCGGGAAGAGAAAACAAAAGCAAAGAGCTCCGAAACATAAGGGAAGATATAAAACTCGACAACAACACAGAAATCACAAACTCTGTACATTAGTACGAATAACAATATAAAGACACGGGAGTATGAAAAACACCATAATCCCAAGAGCATAGTAGAAGTAACAGATTCCTTCGGTGGTAGATGAAAAAGGAGAATGATCAATATAAAAGTCAGGAATATATCTAGAATTAAAACTGGATGAAGCAAATTGATTGATGATTTGGAAGAATGAAGTAAAGTATAGAAAAGGGGAGTAGTGGGAAAATTAATGGAACGGGAAAGGTAAATTTATAGTGAAAATATCAGACAAAGCAATCGAGGCAGATGATCGCATTTAATTAAAGAGATCCTAATTTTCTTATTCACCGAAGAATCAAATCTTATAGATTTTGAAGATTTTTTTTTTTAAATCCCTTGAATTCCGAAATTCAACCAATACAACGTCAAAAGTTAAGACGAAACTCCATTTTTCATTTCAATCTTTTTGTGAAAACTTCACTCGTACTCCTCAAGTAATCGATTCGTTTTATCTATATTATTCAATAGTGATAAAACACTATATATCAACACATATTCGTCATAAAAACATTTTTATGATTAGCCATGACAACCTCGATCAAATTTCGGGACGAAATTTCTTTAACGGGTAGGTACTGTGACGACCCGAAAATTTCTGACTAAATTTAAACTTAATCTATATATGAATTCGACACGATAAGCAAAGTTTATAAGGTTGAGTCTTAAAAATGTTAGAACTGTCTACAGGAATGCATTTGACCTTTGACCATTTCTGACGGTTCACGAACAATTGTTTGTAAATAAATAAGTAAATAAATATATATGTAAATATAAATATAAGTGTTTAATTAATATAATGCCATTTAATCATTCGAATTAAATATGTAGAGTAATATACAAAATAATTAAAATGTTATTAAAATAACTAAATATATATATATATATATATATATATATATATATATATATATATATATATATATATATATATATATATATATATATATATATATATATATATATATATATATATATATATATATATGAATTCTATATTCAATGTATGTTAGTATATATATTACATAAATAATAAAATGTAATATTAATATAATAAGTCTAATTATAAGTTAAATTATAGTAGATATAGTAATATTATTATTACTTTCAATACTAGCATTTATATTAGTAATTATCAATATGAAAATGAATATATATAAACTGTTATATTTATTACTTATACCATTAAAATTCTTAATATTGTGACATATTATTATTAATTGTAATATTATTATCATTAATATTATTATTGTTATTATTATTTGTATTATTATTAATATTAATATAAATATAATTAAAAATTTATTTATAATAATTATAAAAGATCATACTATAAACAAGGAATCCAAAATAGATAACAATAGCTTTCAAACTATGCTTAATTGATTTCCTCAATCCTCACTTTCGTACGAATCAGGAATTTGACACCAACAAAATCCAAAGTTTGTTAGCTGTATGTTTCAATCATCAAGGACACAGTTGTTAATCATCAAAGACACAGTTATTAACTAGATGATATCTATTTATCTCTATCCTTACTACAATAAACCCACTTATTTATATTACACCCACTTAATGATCTACAACTCACACAACAGCTATTTCTATTTTTCTTGTTCCTTATTTTATGCCCGACAGGCTTCAACACTCAACCACACCAACTCCATAAAACAAACTACCATCAAGCCATCTTTTCTTGTTTCTTTACCCATGAACCACCATGATCAACAACCAAACAACCGCCACCACTATGAGTAACCACTATATCTGCTAATCATTATATACCCTTTCGGTTTTGTTGTGCAAACCAAAACCCAGACCCACCTGCTCCTATCTGTTTCTACAACTACTTATTCGTGTTCGGCGTAAACTATCACTCAAAACCCAGCTCAAACTGTCATCACTATAATACCTAAAAACATTCGATTATTACTGCTCTTATTCCTGTCTTCTATCGCGATTCAAACCACCACCTATGTTACTTCTTTCTCGCCCAAATCACAATAACCCATTTGATACTGCTACTATAGGTGTTGTATGTATGTTTCTATTTTGTTTCTATTACAACAGCGATTATGATGAGGTGATAAGTCGATGAAGGAGATGACATACGGTTAAGAGATGAAGTTCGGTGGAGGTGAAGAAAAATACATAGTGATGAAACGATGAAACAGGAAGCCGATATTAGTTGATATCTTGAGTTAATGATTATGATTTTATGTAGATTATAATTATGATGATCATAAATCGAATAATACGATGAGATAGGAGAATGAAGAACGGCCAACATCACTTCAAATTACTACTACTACAATCAATTTCTTTCTATTTTCTAGTCTTGAACGACCATCGAATACACCTACAACCCACCACACCATCGTTGATATTATTTCTGTTTTGTTACACTTTACAGCCAGAAGATGCAACCAAACCCAATTCCTATTCTTTTGCTCTTGTTCGCCATCATCAAAACTCACCTGCATGTGTCTGTTTTACAGCTTAAACTACTACTCGTCACTAACTCCCACTCTTCTCTTAGCTTACTGTACGAACCCTTTTACCTACCTGTTGACTACCATATCATCACTTTAAACCCATTAAAAACAGCTCGAATTGCTACTGCTGCAGCATAATTACTCCCTTCTGTTTCGATTACAATAACAATAATAATAAACAACACTGTTACGAAACTGGATACCTGTTTCTGCTTTTAATCGTTACCATAAAATAATAATGATAACAATAATTGATGTCCTACGAATTATTCTCTTTTTCCTTTTTGTGGGTTACGATTGTCAAAGATCCGAAAACAAGAAGAAAACACCGAAACCCTTTTTATGATAAACAAATGCAACTTGGATCAGCATATCTGTTGTAGAATCGGGCTTCATCAAATAATAACTTTTATCGGGCTAATGAATCCCTCTTGGACGGGCTGCTGATGTAAATGACATTGGGCTTATGGGGTTTAAATGATTGGGCCTAGAACTGGACTGGTATTCATTAATCAGACAACATTAAGTAAATTTGAATCGTAAACCAGATCAGAAAAGGGAAATCAGAGGAGTGGTTGGGTGTATGTTTAATTAACTGAGAGGTCGTGGGTTCGAGTCTCGTCTAGGGCAATTCTTTTTAGAAAAGCATTTGAAGGGTATACACTTTGAATTTTATTTTCAATATCATTATTATTAATGTTGTTATTATTATTTTTAATATGAGTATTTAGTATCATTTATTATTATGACTATTGTTACAATTATTATTTTTATTATCATTATTAATATTATGATCTTAGAATTTAAAAGTATTAGCTAGAAGTTAATAAAATTATAATTAGATTATAAACATAATATATATATATATATATATATATATATATATATATCCTAATATTAAAATAAAGATGACGTAAGATATTAATTACTACAACAAAGTTATACGTCATAAAGATAAGTATAAAGATATATGAAATTATTTTTTTTAAACAATAAGATTATTAATTTTAACATTATTATTACTGTTAGTATCATTTTTATAAAAGTTATCATTTTTATTATTATAACTATTATTATTATTATAGGATGAAACAACTTTTTACCTAATATTATCAATATTATTTTATCGAATAACTATTAGTTATATAAAACCATATTTACTACATTTAACATAACTATATTACTATTTTTACAATAAATATTAATAAACATAATTAATTAGTTATTAATGAAAAACATAATTAAAGTAACAATTAATACACTAATAATACATAAGCTTGTTCGATTATGAAAATATGTGTTAATATATACATAAATGATATAGGTTCGTGAATCCGAGGTCAACCCTACACTTGTTAAATGACATCATATGTATTTTTACTACAAAATACAGTATGATGAGTTTCATTTGATTCCCTTTTACTCTTTACATTTTTGGGACTGAGAATACATGCGCTACTTTTACAACTGCTTTATTAAATGCTTTTGAAATATATTTTGGACTGCGAATACATGAAATGCTTTTATAAATGTTTGATGAGATAGACACAAGCAAAACATTCTTCGAATGAATTATTATGCAGACAGAAGTTCTGCGGATTATTATTGAATTATGTGGACATGATAATTCCCACCATTAAATTATGTGGACATGATAATTGCCACCATTGAATTATGTAGACATGATAATTGCCACCAGTTGATGTGAATGTTATATATCGAGAGAATGATTTTATACACAGGTTATGTGTATGTTATTTTTGTGCACAATATATGTGTACGGTTACTATGATTTATGAAAATGGTTTCGTACACGAGAAAGATGTACTGTATTTAAAAGATATAGCATATACATTACAGGTGAGTATAGGATTCGGGCCCATTTGTACCATGCAGCATTTAAATTTTGTGGTCTATCAAAATGATGAATTTTATTGTTTTAAGATAAACCTATGAACTCACCAACCTTTTGGTTGACACTTGAAAGCATGTTTATTCTCAGGTATGAAAGAAATCTTCTGCTGTGCATTTGCTCATTTTAAGGACATTACTTGGAGTCGATCATCGCTATGGGATCAAATGTTGATGACTTCGTCCAGATGGATTAGGACGGAGCACTTCACAAATACCTCGCGATGTAATCAACTATTGTGAATCGTTTATAATGTATATGAACGGGTCCTTTCACACGATCAAAGGCTAGATCCACGAAGAAGAAGCCTCTGTAGCACTGAAGGTTGAGAGAACGTCGACCAGCCGGTTTACGGAAGCCACTCCAGCGAGATCTAGACACATCGAAATAGAATCCAGCGAAAAAGCAAGAATGGTGGTCACTGAAGAAGAAACAACCCAACGGACATCGAGGAACATAACTACCTCTTAGAACCTACCACGATAACGGCGGCAAGAACAAAGATGCAACCCGAAAAACCTTGACGTCTGTCGGAAAAAAGAAAAAGAGATCCGAGCCACCGGCGAGATACCGGTGGCTGGAGAAGAACGAAAGAAGAGATTCACAAACAAGTGGTGAAGGAACACGGCTGAGTAGGCTGAAGAAGAAAGCGGCGGTGAAGCAAGAATGATAAAGAAGAAATTAATTCAAGATTAGATCGGAAAAAGAACAAGTTGTCGGAGGAGGATTTCAAAAAATGAAGAAAGGTTGGCATGTTTTTCAAGTCAGAGCACGTGAAGTTTTTTTTTGTAACATCCCGCGTTTTTCCGTTAAATTTAATTTTAACACCGTTTTTTTTTAAAACATAATCTTTCGTATTTAAATTAATAGTTTCCGTGAGTAACGTTCATTATATTCCCGCTATTTAATTTTGACATCACCCGTTTACTCGAGCGTTTTAAAAATATTCGTTTGGTTAATTCCCGCACCCGCTTTGAAACTTGAGGGACTAAACTTGCCAAGAGGGCAAAGAGATGACTAGGTCAACTAGTCAACCTTCACCCTCCTCCATTCAATCACCTCCACCTCTCTCTCTTTCTCTCTATCAAGAACACACACACAAACACCCAATTCAATCATTCATCATCTAAATTCAATCTTGGAAGCTCACAACAAATCCGATTACATTTTCGTGATCCTCTCTTCATCCTCTACATTTTGATACAAACTTCATCTCGTTTGGGTAACATTTCTAAAACTCTAGATTTCTTTAAATTCGTGTTTTTGACTTGAAATTGTGTTAGTTAGTGTCTATGGCTCGTGTATAACATGAATATATGTTTTGTTTGCTCGATTCGTTGTTTTGAGTAACTAGTTTGAACATTTGAAATGGGTTAGCTTAATCCTTGATTTTGGATGAGTTAATGTTGTTAGATTGTTAAAGTGCATGTTTTAATTGTGTTACTAGTATCATTAGCCACATTTGGATGTGTAGGTTGATTAAGAAAACTTCAAAAACCCGATTAATGATTTTGTGATGTTTGACTAGGGTTTGATAGTTCTTGACATGAACTTTTGGATGCTTAAATGCCATTGAATGTTAATTGTTAGTGTTTAGTAGTAATGTATGTTTCATTACCTTCAAAACGGCATATCGTATGTGTAAATTGGATTCCCGAATCATAAAATACGTTTTACGAACTTGAAACTTTGAAAATAAACCTTTCTTGATCAATTGACGAGTTTTCGGTTATTGTAAATGATGTTTTTGATTAATGATATGTGGTTAGTTGTATTCCTTGTCGAAATAGCTTTCCGATGATATAAAATACATGTTCTAATTGTTTGCGGATCATAAAATGTGAATGTTTGTGTTTTGGTTCGTGCATACTTTGAAAACTGACCAAAATTCTCTGGCCAGGTAGTGGCGCGGCGCGCCACATACCCGCGCGGCGCGCAGAATCGCCTGGCCAGATTCTGCTCACTTTGGCGCATTTCACGCGAAATGTTTGACTAGCTATCGACCTCCGATTCACATGAAACTTGTTCTAATATGCTTATATATGAATAAAAACCTCAGAAAAATAGTTCGGGACCGAACCCGAACGTGTTGACTTTTTTGTTGACTTTGACCAAGTTTGACTTTTAGTCAAACTTAACCAAACTTTTATACAATCATTCTAACATGCTTTTATACTTGTTTCTTGTATGAAACTTGACAACGTGATTCACATGCTATACTTAATCGAGTCGTAACGAGCCATAGGACTAATTGAACACATTTCACCCGACCTTGTGTCGTAACCGGTTAATTGATACAACTTATTTGTTTAGGTCAAGGCTAAGCAACTTTCATGCACACGTTTACTTGTTGAAGTACCTTTATACTCGTGCACTCGAGGTGAGATCATAGTCCCACTTTTTTTTACTCTTTTGAACTTACTTTTGGGATGAGAAAACATAAACGATTCTTTTGAACTAAGTGAACACAAGAACGGGAAAACAAACATTCTACATACGAGTTTAGAACGAAAATCCTCAATCCGATTATCATTAGTTACATCAGATGGTGTAAGCGAGAACTTATGTTATATGGCCATATGGGTTTGACAAACCCTCATTCAAACGGTTCGCTACCGTTTACGAATGAAATATATTTTCGGGAACAGTGTTGTTCTAGCACTAATTGATGGGGTATTCAACGGACGGAACGTTAAGCTTTGATAATTGGGTGCTCGTGAATATTAACTTTTAGAATGTACTACTATTATTTCAACTTTGCAAATCTTGTGGTTCGACTTACTTTACTTTTACTCACTTACTTAAACCTATGATTTCACCAACGTTTTTGCGTTGACAGATTCTCCTATGTTTTCTCAGGTTTATACATGGCTACTTGATACATGCTTCCGCACTCTTTGATTACTTGATTGGAGTCAACCATGCATGCATACGCTAGGGATAGCACTTTGGGATTCAAACATATTGTTTACATACTTACATTATTTATAGCAACTGTGATTTTCAACTTATATTATGTCGCAAGTTATGTCATTTATACTTTACACTTTTTGTAATCTTAGACTTGTTGTCGAACGGTTTTGAAAACTAAACTTGCAAGTCTTGTACCTTTCAAATGAAGGCGACATAATTTTGGTCAAACGAGTCTCATATAGGGACTACGACCACGCAACTGGACCTAAGTTAACGGCGCCGTCAATAACGGTTTTGGTCGGGTCGTTACAAGTGGTATCAGAGCGTTGGTTGTAGGGAACTAGGACGTGCATTAGTGTGTCTAACAGAGTCGTTAGGACGCATTAGTGAGTCTAGACTACAACCGGATAGTTAGCATTTGCATTCTGACATACATTGCTATAGATAGCACTTACTTGACTACTTGTGCATTATACTTGAATCATTCTTAGGCAAACTTTTTTAATGGTACCCAACCTTCATCATACGAACTCGTATTCCGCCAATTTTTGGTAAAACACGTGAATTCAAGATTCATACGCGTACGGATGACCGCGACTTCGTTAGCTACTCTAGCTCGGGAACTCAAATTCTTTGGTTGTTATCCACCCCGTCTTAGCTTACTATCCATGAGTATTGTAAAGTCACTGTCATTACTCTAGGTGAGTATCGTCATCACTATTTATCGCTACGGTTGCGTACTACTCGCTATCATGACTCGTTACTCTTTTCATACCTAACTACTTTATTGTCTGATTCGAACCGCATTGACGTGAACAATCACTTATACACTTCCCTCGGGGAACGCATCTTTAGAGTTGCACTAATTCTTTCGATTCAATACGAATCATGTTTGAGACGTCGTTACATTTTGTTCATTTTAGATTTTCACGATGACACGAACTTGAACTCATGGAGTGATGTGGGAATGGAAGTATGATTTGGCGTAATATAACGACACTCGATCAACGTGGTTATATTACGGTAAGACATACCAAAGTTCTAGTGACGCGTGATGGTGGTTAGACTCGATCAACCTAAACACCACCATGTGCCATGTACATGACTTCATCCTTTCATGTTTGGACATCCGAAAACTCCGAGAATATTTATAACAACCATACCGGGGACACCCCTTCGACTTTTATCGAACTATACTTATGCTTCCGAATGAATTACCGATTCCTTTCGACTTCAACCGTATGTTACACGTGTATACTATCTCGTCCTCGCACAATCTTATTGATTAACTACAATTTACTCGTTATGCTTACATCGGGGCGGAAACTTCTCTTGCATCACCCTCAAAATTCCGGTTCAGGAAATCTTTTATTCTAAACTCTCAATGGAGAGAGAGACTCTCCACGTTATACTAGTATTCGCCTCGAGGGTGAATAGTCCCGATGAACATTTTTGGAAACCGATAAATCTTCCGCGACGCGAATATTCTTGAGAAACTTATCCTAGCTAACGTTTTCAATTCCTAGCAAACTTGTTCAATATGTCTTAGGGAAATATACCCCGTTTCGGATCGAGATCCTCGTTTCACTTCTAGATTTTGGAGTACCTTACAAAAAGCCTCGGGACCGCGTTTAGACATGAGTACCGCGTACCATCCACAACCCGACGGACCGAACAAACATGCGATTTAAACCTTGGAAACCATAATACAAGTTGTATTACCAACTTCAAATTTACTTGAGAAAAGTATTTTCCTTTAACCGAATCCTCGTACTACAATGATTTTCATTCGAGTTTTAACGTCACTCCTTTTGAAACCACATGTGACCGGAAACGTCATTCTCCTTTGTCGAACCAAGTAAACGATGATCAATTCACCGGGGCCGAGGTTATTCATGAGCAACCGAGAAAATTTATTCATATTCGGGTAAAACCCTACGCGACTCGTAATCACCAAGAGCTACGCCGATGTTAGACGTAAACATTTCAAATTCCACGTGGGAAACCGCGTCACGTTAAGAGTCGCACCTTGGAAAGGTGCAATCCGTTTCGGGAAACGTAGGAAGCTAAATCCGCGATATTTTGATCCTTTAAATTCTTGGGGTGTTTTGGACCCGTCGTTAGCCGTTTAGACTTTTCCGACTCATTTTGGGTCTCCGTTTATCCTACATTCGATGTATCAACTCAAAGACGTGTTTTGCGAAACGAGAACTTGTTACCTCCTTTGATGAACTCACTATCGACGATAACCCTCACTTCCTAGGAGGACCGGTTGAAACCATAAATCGTGAAGCCAAACCTTAAAACAACATATGATCCCGACAGTCAAAATTCGTTGAAATACCCTAGAACGTACTTCTCCCTCATTCGTAGAATTGGCAACACAAAATCTCGAGGAAGAAGCAACGACTACTACTTCCAACTAAATTTCGGGACGAAATTTCTTTTGAGTTGTGGATAATGTAACATCCCGCGTTTTTCCGTTAAATTTAATTTTAACACCGTTTTTTTTTAAAACATAATCTTTCGTATTTAAATTAATAGTTTCCGTGAGTAACGTTCATTATATTCCCGCTATTTAATTTTGACATCACCCGTTTACTCGAGCGTTTTAAAAATATTCGTTTGGTTAATTCCCGCACCCGCTTTGAAACTTGAGGGACTAAACTTGCCAAGAGGGCAAAGAGATGACTAGGTCAACTAGTCAACCTTCACCCTCCTCCATTCAATCACCTCCACCTCTCTCTCTTTCTCTCTATCAAGAACACACACACAAACACCCAATTCAATCATTCATCATCTAAATTCAATCTTGGAAGCTCACAACAAATCCGATTACATTTTCGTGATCCTCTCTTCATCCTCTACATTTTGATACAAACTTCATCTCGTTTGGGTAACATTTCTAAAACTCTAGATTTCTTTAAATTCGTGTTTTTGACTTGAAATTGTGTTAGTTAGTGTCTATGGCTCGTGTATAACATGAATATATGTTTTGTTTGCTCGATTCGTTGTTTTGAGTAACTAGTTTGAACATTTGAAATGGGTTAGCTTAATCCTTGATTTTGGATGAGTTAATGTTGTTAGATTGTTAAAGTGCATGTTTTAATTGTGTTACTAGTATCATTAGCCACATTTGGATGTGTAGGTTGATTAAGAAAACTTCAAAAACCCGATTAATGATTTTGTGATGTTTGACTAGGGTTTGATAGTTCTTGACATGAACTTTTGGATGCTTAAATGCCATGGAATGTTAATTGTTAGTGTTTAGTAGTAATGTATGTTTCATTACCTTCAAAACGGCATATCGTATGTGTAAATTGGATTCCCGAATCATAAAATACGTTTTACGAACTTGAAACTTTGAAAATAAACCTTTCTTGATCAATTGACGAGTTTTCGGTTATTGTAAATGATGTTTTTGATTAATGATATGTGGTTAGTTGTATTCCTTGTCGAAATAGCTTTCCGATGATATAAAATACATGTTCTAATTGTTTGCGGATCATAAAATGTGAATGTTTGTGTTTTGGTTCGTGCATACTTTGAAAACTGACCAAAATTCTCTGGCCAGGTAGTGGCGCGGCGCGCCACATACCCGCGCGGCGCGCAGAATCGTCTGGCCAGATTCTGCTCACTTTGGCGCATTTCACGCGAAATGTTTGACTAGCTATCGACCTCCGATTCACATGAAACTTGTTCTAATATGCTTATATATGAATAAAAACCTCAGAAAAATAGTTCGGGACCGAACCCGAACGTGTTGACTTTTTTGTTGACTTTGACCAAGTTTGACTTTTAGTCAAACTTAACCAAACTTTTATACAATCATTCTAACATGCTTTTATACTTGTTTCTTGTATGAAACTTGACAACGTGATTCACATGCTATACTTAATCGAGTCGTAACGAGCCATAGGACTAATTGAACACATTTCACCCGACCTTGTGTCGTAACCGGTTAATTGATACAACTTATTTGTTTAGGTCAAGGCTAAGCAACTTTCATGCACACGTTTACTTGTTGAAGTACCTTTATACTCGTGCACTCGAGGTGAGATCATAGTCCCACTTTTTTTTACTCTTTTGAACTTACTTTTGGGATGAGAAAACATAAACGATTCTTTTGAACTAAGTGAACACAAGAACGGGAAAACAAACATTCTACATACGAGTTTAGAACGAAAATCCTCAATCCGATTATCATTAGTTACATCAGATGGTGTAAGCGAGAACTTATGTTATATGGCCATATGGGTTTGACAAACCCTCATTCAAACGGTTCGCTACCGTTTACGAATGAAATATATTTTCGGGAACAGTGTTGTTCTAGCACTAATTGATGGGGTATTCAACGGACGGAACGTTAAGCTTTGATAATTGGGTGCTCGTGAATATTAACTTTTAGAATGTACTACTATTATTTCAACTTTGCAAATCTTGTGGTTCGACTTACTTTACTTTTACTCACTTACTTAAACCTATGATTTCACCAACGTTTTTGCGTTGACAGATTCTCCTATGTTTTCTCAGGTTTATACATGGCTACTTGATACATGCTTCCGCACTCTTTGATTACTTGATTGGAGTCAACCATGCATGCATACGCTAGGGATAGCACTTTGGGATTCAAACATATTGTTTACATACTTACATTATTTATAGCAACTGTGATTTTCAACTTATATTATGTCGCAAGTTATGTCATTTATACTTTACACTTTTTGTAATCTTAGACTTGTTGTCGAACGGTTTTGAAAACTAAACTTGCAAGTCTTGTACCTTTCAAATGAATGCGACATAATTTTGGTCAAACGAGTCTCATATAGGGACTACGACCACGCAACTGGACCTAAGTTAACGGCGCCGTCAATAACGGTTTTGGTCGGGTCGTTACATTTTTTTTTTTTTTTTTTCAAGTCACGAAATTGCATAGCTATAATTCAAAATGTATATTGATTGATTACGTAATCACATTCAAAATTTAATATATAATTATAATAAAAATAAAGTAAAATTATGTCTTCGAAACATGTAAAAGAACCATATATGAAAAGTAGAGAGTAAAAAATCTAGATTCTTATTTACATGTTTGGTTCATGTAGTTTTAGTTGTTTAACAATTTTAGTCATATCTCATACTCTATTTTTAATATGGGATTTGGTATTGTTGTGGTGTCATCCCAATACACTTTGAAAGCTTGCTCCAAAGGAATGCAATTAATTGCTAATATTATGCTCTCAAACTTTTTAGAGTTAAGTTTCATCTTTCTTGCATAAACTTGAACATATTTAGATTTTTGAATAATGCATGTGTTCTGAAAAACTCTTCCCATTGCACAACATTGTGTCATTATTTACAATCTAGGATGGAATATTAAAGTGAACAAAATAGTTGATTCAATGAAAAATCCATCAAAAATATTAGAAGTTGAATTTCTTTCTTTCTTTTATGAAATTTAAGGAATCAAATTACATTCCATCGATCAACCAAATGCAAGAATGAAATAAAATATAATTTCATTCTTCATTTTTTTCTTCAATGAAACACATGAATAATTGAATGAAATCTAAGTACAATTCGTTGTATTCCCACAGTGACAAACATCCTTAGTCTTTGTTAAAAGATTATGTTGTTATGTACGGAGTAGTTATTAAGGCCACTTGCAATCGTTCAGTTCTTTCACATACATTTTCACTGCCACATCAGCGTCACATCAGCACAAACCCTTTAACATTTCTCTCACATTACTTTCACTAAACCCTCACTATCATACACTTCATTTCAAACTTTAACCAATTTAAAATAATTATTTAAATACATTAAATAATAAATACTACCTCCGTCCCACCAGAAGTGTGACGACCCGGGAATTTTCGACCAAATTTAAACTTAATCTTTATATGAATTCGAAACGATAAGCAAAAGTTGTAATTGTTGAAGACTCATAAACTTTGAACGGTGTACATGCATACATTTGACCTTTGAACTACTTACATGGATTCCGTAAACCTTTGACTATTCCCGACGATTCACGAACAATTGTTAGTAAATACATATATATATATATATATATATATATATATATATATATATATATATATATATATATATATGTGTGTGTGTGTGTGTGTGTGTGTGTGTGTGTATGTGTGTGTGTGTGTGTGTGTGTGTGAATTTAGAAATATGTAATAACTTGAAATGTTAATATATAATTAAATATGTAAACTAAAATACAAAATAATTAATTGTAATTTAAAATGAATCTATATGTATGATTCCTATAAGTATTATGATATGTATATTATAATAAAATTTATAAATAATAACTATTCAATAAAAGTTACTACATATTATATAACTATTAAACATTACATAATTAATAAATTTTACTATTAATGTAATAAATGTAATTACAAGTTTAATTCTAATTGATATATTATTATTACATTCATTATTATTATTAATACTAATATTGGTACTATTAATATATTTAAATGTTATGAAATTGATACATTTGATATGTATATTTTTAATATTATTATTATTACCATTGTTAATATCATTATAACTAGTAGAAAAATTATAATGATTATTATTAACATTATTATTAGATACTAGCATTTAGAATCGATATTATTATTATATATTATCAATATTATTATTATTATTATAAAAGTAATATAATTTATTAACATTATCATTAATATTATTATTAATAACATTATTATTAATATTGTTATTAACAATTGTTGTTATTATTATGATTAGTATGATAATTATTATTAATATTAATAGTATTATTATTTTATTTTATTACATAATATCAATATTACTTATTATTATAAATTATATTATTATTATTTCGATTAACAATAATATATATTTACTAATAATTATATATAAATGGAAAGTAATACATATGCAAATCTGTTCCTGTTCGTTACCTATTTTTCTTAAATAATTCTCCTGTCAATTTCAGTCTACATAACAGATCCAAATTTGTTATGAATCACTTTCATCCTTTATTTATTTTAATTACCTTGTTGTACGATTAAAACAGTATGTCGACCACTAATCACTATAAACTAAACGAATGTATCTGTATTAGGAGGAGAATCATTCACAAACCCACTACCATATTCAATTATGTCTGAAAAGTTGAAAAATAAAACAGAAATATGGAAAGAAATACATTCTGCTCCGTTCTTGAACTAAAATTACAAAAGCTCGATTTTTGAATTATTTTCAAAATCCATTAATGCAGTTAGATTAGGATTCGGTTATGCAATCTTTCTGTAAAATCTCACATTCCAATTCCTTACCTCGAACACGAATTTTGAGGTCAAAGTTTTTGTTTCAAAAAGTCAACCAAAATGTTCTTGATAAAATTCGGTTTACTTTTGATGTTTTAAGTTCAATTGATAACCCAGATAGTTTCTAGGAACGATTTACAACCAAATTCATGTTGTAATAATCATCTATAATGGTCTCAAAATCAAGGTCACGAATTGAGTTTATATTTTTTTTTATTATTCCACGACGGCTTCTGCTGCTGTTTTATATTTTTTATTTTTGTCTGTTGAACCCAATCACCCATCGCAACCCGTTCATGTTACAATTACAAGTCCTAAATTAAAGGTTGAAATCACTGTGAGCATAAATTTGGTGTCTGGTCGAATTGGTCTTTGAAGAATATGATGGAGAAAAAGGGAACAGAATAAATGAGTTAAAATATAAATGGGTTTTGATTATAATCAGAAAAGCAGGACTAGAGGAATGGTTTAGGGTGCTAGCGGGTTGGTGTGAGGTCGCGGGTTCGAGTCTCTACTCTAGCAGTTTATTCTTTTTAAGTTCTTAAAGGTAGTTTACATATTTATTATTATTGTTATTATTATTATTATTATTATTATTATTATTATTATTATTATTATTATTATTATTATTATTATTATTATTATTATTATTATTATTATTATTATTATTATTATTGGTTGTTGTTATTATTAGGATTAAAATTTATCATGTGATTATTATTATTAATTTAGAATTATTAAGTAATACCATTAAATATTATTGGTACTATTATCAATAATATTAACATAAATATTAGTATTATTATTATATTTATTATGAATATGATTATTATTATTGTTGTAATTATGAAATTAACACAAACGATTACTAATAAAAGTATGAGTTATCATTTATTATCATTTTTATCATAACCTTAGTTACAATTATAAATATTATTATTAATATTATTGTTATTACTAATATTATTATCAAAATAAGTATTATTATTAAGTAATATGGTTATTAATATTTTCATTTTTAATAAGATTTCTACTATTATTATTATAAGTATCAGTATTAACAATATCATTATTTGTATTGTTATTAATAAAGTTATTATTATTATTATTATTATTATTATTATTATTATTATTATTATTATTATTATTATTAGTAAATCATTATTATTATCAAAACTATATCTTTAAACAAATAAATGCTTTGTACATAAAATATATTTATTATATAATTATATTAATATTTTCACATAACTATTTATATTAAACCTATTAATATTATTTACAAATAACAAACTATCGATTTTCAAATATAACATTAAACGATTATGTATATAAATATGGATATATTAATATAACTATATAAATATTAACCATTTTGAATATATACGCAAATTAAATATACATAATATATAAACTAATGATATAATAAATAAATTTGTGCCGTTACAATTATATGTTTCAATATATATATGAATGATATAGGTTCGTGAATCCAAGGCCAACCCTACATTGTTCAATTGTTCAATATCGTAATATGTATTTTTACTACAAAATACAATATGGTGAGTTTCATTTGCTCCCTTTTTAATTGCTTTTGCTATATATATTTTTGGGATGAGAATACATGCGCTGCTTTTATAAATGCTTTACGAAATAGAGACAAGTGATTAAAAATGATATTCTGCGGATTGATGTGCTAGGTAATTTAGTTACATGTTATAAGAGCATGTAAGCGCGAATCCTAAAGATAGATCTATCGGGCTTAACACCCCTATCCTGTAGGCTGCACTAGACATAAGAGCTAGTGGGCAGATGTTTAGTACTTCGAGAATTATTTATACACTTGCGAGTGTACGTATCCATCTTTGCGAAGATGACTTATTATATTATTGTTAAGGTTGGTTACTGAGGTCTCAACATAAGCAGAACGGTTTTATACACTTGCGAGTGTACATATATTTATAAACGGAAATCTTGTGGTCTATTAATATATTGAAATGATTATTATGATAAACCTATGAACTCACCAACCTTTTGGTTGACACTTTTAAGCATGTTTATTCTCAGGTATGAAAGAAATCTTTCGCTGTGCATTTGCTCATATTACATTGAGTCGTTCATGGCATATTTAAGTCAGTACCTCGCAATGGAACCAAATGTTGAAGACTTCGTCCAGGTGGATTAGGGCGGGTCATCACAAGAAGTGTCAACTTAGATTTTTAACAGTCTTTATTTGTCAACTTTAACTATAAATATTTATGTTCTTGTTATATAATATTTGATGAAAATTATATGAATGGATTGATTTCTAATTGTATTTTCATTGATATAATTTTCATCAAATATTATATAACACCAATAAAAATATTTAAAGTCAAAGTTGAATAAATAAGACTGGAAAAATTAAAGTGGACACTTCTGGTGGAACGGAGGGAATAATAAATACTTATATATTACAGATACACAAATAATCAATCAATAACCATATATAAATATTTCCATAATATACAAACATAACATATCGACAACATTGCCCAAAAAGCTTTCAGAACAACTCTTTAAAATCATATCTACTTACACATATTCATATAGATATACATATATTTCAACAACCGTTATGATGCACATACTAAACTCGAAGAACATACAATGAAGTCATAGTTGTAGATCAAAAGAATAAATCGATATTAGCGGATATATGAATAGCAAGATCAAGACTTACAGGCATAAGCTTTTTTGAGAACACTCAATTGGTGTGGTGTCTTCTTCAAGCTTCCATTGCTTTTTCCTTCCGAAACCCTATACATTTTCACCGAAATTAGAAACTAGGGTATTAGAAACTAGGGTTTCAATTGAAAACCAATATCAAGATTACAACTTTCTAAAGCTAATTGTCAAAACAAACAAAACCCACAACCCAATTTTGTGTTTGATTAGATGGTGTTTCAAATTCGTCTGAGTTCCATTGTCAACAACTCAACCCGTTAGGAAAAAAAACAAAACAAAACATAAAACAAGTGGGCCCTACAATTCAGGGCGTTACTCACGTTGCAGGCACCACTGGCGGCTACGTTGGCGATTTGCTGGTGGTGGTCGTGAGAGGGTGGCGACGGTTAACGGTGGTGGGTGGCGATCGATTGTATGTGGCCTAATGGTAAGAGACATACTTTACTCATTTCCAACATTTGGATTATGTAGTTAAAGTGGTAATCGACTTTACATAGAAGTAGAAGTTACTCTTTATTAAGAATGGAGGAAAGAGTGTCACTAGACACTAGGGCTACTACTAAGTCTAGTGTTTGTGGCTTTGTGCCACCTTAATCATGTCCAGAAAATCATTGTCTTTTTATATTAAGATTACGATAAACATTTATATTCTTTTTATAAACAGTCATACTTTGTTTCTACGAGACTTCTTTTCTCTCGACAGACTTTCAAGACGTGTTTTTCATAAAGGTCAGCAAAAGTTTTTTTTTAAATAAGTTGGATTAGAACATCCTCTAAAGCAAGCTCCTCGTCCCCCAATGTCAAATCAAAGTTAACCATGAGCTATAAGGCAATATTTTGTGCTTAAAGTTGTCAACATTTTACGCCCTATGTTATCATTATGTAAAAATGTTATATCTAACCAAACATTTTATAGTCTACACTAGGGATGACAATGGATCGGATATGGATCGGGTGAGCCTATATCCATATCCATATCCATTTAAATTCTAGAATCCATATCCATATCCATTTAAATATAATTCATCCATCCATATCCATATCCGTTGGATGTTAAGTTTTTATAAAAATATTCCTATTATGAAATGAAAGCATCAAAGTATTTTTAACAAATATATGTAATATATGAAAAATATACGAATTTAATATTGTTGTATATTCACAATCTATATTTTCGATAACATTTTATTAGTATATAGTGTACATATATAAGGATATGTAAATGTAAACACATATTTTTAAGTAAATATGTATATATTTATATGTGTATATATATTTCGGGTGGTAAATGGATATATCCATGGATGAGAAATTATCATCCATACCCGATCCATTAATTTTTCACGTCATCCATATCCATATCCATATCCATTTATCATCCATTTAGATCATCCATATCCATTTAAATGGATTGGATCGGACGGATATCCGATGGATCGGACATCCGTTACCATCCCTATTTATACACTAACAAGTCATTGTAAAGCCATTGAGCTATCAAATCTCGAATCCATTACTTGCACAATTATAACACAAATAGCCAAACTTTATGAAAATAATTTATTTGAAAAAAAAAAAAGGACCAAATATAGCTTCACCACGAGGTTAAAAGTAGAATCATTAAACATATACGTAGTACAAAATAAAGCACCATCCACATAATTAAAAATTGTAAAGGACTAAACAAGTTTTTTTAATATAATCACAGGGACTAATCAGTCAATTTAGAACTTTATTTTTACCAAAGAAAAACTTAGTTTCCACGAAAGCGTAAACTCCACGCACCCATTGTCTATATAAACGAAAGACGCATCACACTTTAATTAATATTATCCCCAAATCAGCCGTTCAATTCGTCGCATCTTTAAACCTAACCCTAAAACCTAATCGCAACTTACATTCGTCTGGATCAAATCAGCCACTCGAAACATCAATCTTCAATCAATCAACAGGTTTGATAGCTCTTACGATCGATATTATTCTTCATCTTTTCGACTTTTGCTCCATTCTGTTGTAATTGATCGTACTTCGATTGCTCGATCAGCGGCTATGTTGTCATCGGCACATCTGCCTCAGATTATTTTATTTAATTTTTACGATTCAAGATGGTGGCCTGATTAATGTTTTGGTTTAGAATTAGGGTTTTTTATTATTGTTATTATCATTCTTACTTAATATTATTATGGTTTAGAATTAGGGTTTTTTTGGCTCGACAATCTGATGGACGGGAGAGATCATTCGTACAAGTTTACGTATGTCCTATTAAATTATCAACGGATGATTGAATCTGATTTACACTAATTAAGATAGATGGTTTTCTGATAGATTAGGGTTAGGTTTTTTTTCTTATTTATTTTATTAATTGGGTAGGGGTAAGGGGTACGCTTATGAATTTATGTTGGTTTGTTGGACGTTTGGGTTTGGAATTTGTGGTTTTGAACCTGATGGATGGCACTCATCAACATGAATTTTTCGGCTGTTTACGGACTTGGGTTTCGTGTACATTGAAGTTAATTCAGTTAGTTTTGCTTATCTTCTTGAAGAGAATGGAGTCTGTTTGATATGGTAACTAATCGTCAGTGTGTATTTCGTTTAGTATTATGGCAATGAAAGCTGCTAAAAGATTTTCAGTGAAGATGGACACATCAATTTACAAGAGAACTGCAAGGGGAAATCAAGAAAATATCGCAAGAACTCATCTAGTGAGAGATGTTTTTCAGAGACTTGGAAACATCAATCAAGAAAATAGTGTGGGAAATCATAAAATCAACACTGTGGTCTGCAAATATTGGTTAGAAGGAAGATGCACCAGAAATCCATGCAAATTTATGCACCCAGACAAGCAAGCAAAATCTGCTACTTTTAAGTCAAAGTTTGCCTGGAAGAATCCCAGTACTCAAAAGTCCGAGAATTCGCCTCCGAAAGTGTTGAAGACCAAAGAGAACTGTGACGTTAATAAGATTGTTACAAAGAGTGTCTTAACCAGTGATGTAACTGTTGGCCAATCTATTAAGAAGACTGAGAATTGCATGAAAAGTGATAATAATGGAGTAATTGTTGGTCAAAGTGGAAATATTAAGAAGACCGAGAATTGCCTGAAAGGCGATAATAATGGAGTAGTTAATGGTCCAAGTAAAAATGTTAAGACTGATTGCACAAAAGTGGAAAATTGTGAGAATTTGCAATCATGGTTCTGTGGTAACAAGCTCTCAGTGATTGCTCAATTGGGAGGTCATAAAGAGGTAAACTTGCAACTATGCCAAGTTTTTAGTGTTGTCTTATGTTCTGTTCAGTTTAATATTCTGTTATTAATATAAATCGCAACTTTTTTATTTAGGCTGTGACTGGGATTGTATATCCAAATGGATCAAACAAGCTCTATTGTGGTAGCATGGATAAATCAATGCGAGTTTGGGATTGTAATAGTGGACAGTGTGGGCATGTAGAAAATTTTGATGGCGAGTGCAGAACTTTGGTTAAAGAAGACCCATGGATTTTTGGTGGCTTACGAAATATGATTAAGGTAGATTCATATCAACTTAATTTGTTATTCTTAGACTGTAAACTGAAGTTACTTTTTCTTATTGTGCTCGAGTTGTTAGGTTTTACTGATTAGGTTTGGGATGTTAATTGGTGCAGGGTTGGAATTTTGAAACTCAAACTGAAGTAGTTATTCGTGCCGGTGGTGGACATGTCAATGCAATCACTATGTTTGAAGACATTCTCTTTGCCGGGATGGAGGTAAATAGAACGCGTATTCATGGAATTGTTATTGCCCATTTACTTATAATTGAGTCGATTTGAGTTTTGTGTTTTCAAAGTAGAAATTTGAGTTTGAAGGGAAACTAGTCGAATTAGTCGAATATCTTTAATCTATAATATAAAAATCCGATCTTTCCTAAATGGGTAGTTTTAATTTTGTTGATGGTTTCTAAGATGAGCTTTTGTGGCTATCTTTTGGTGCAGGATGGTACTATTTTGTCATGGAAATCTACATCCAAATCCAGTTTCTCTGAAGAAGCAACATGTATGAATGGCCACACTGGATCTGTACTTTCGCTTATTATTGGAAATAAAAGGCTATATTCTGGTTCGGCTGACCACACTATACGAGCATGGGATTGCAATTCCTTAGAGTGTATTCATGTTTTAAGTGGACATAAGAGTGATGTGACGACGGTTCTGTGTTGGGATCAATATCTCCTATCTGGTTCCTTGGACAAAACTATCAAGGTTTGGGGCGCAGCAGAAGGTGGCAACCTTGTGCAAGTTTATCAACTCGATGTAGTAGATGTAAGTCATTAATGTCTTCTTATCAAACATGATTTGATAAATTAATATCAACAGAGCGAATATCATGAACTAATGTTCCTTTTTTCTTGATTGGTGCAGGCTGTTCTTGCGTTATGTGGGATGCATGGTGCAGAAGGAAAGCCGATCTTGCTATGTTCTTGCAAAGATAATGGTGTCTACTTATTTGATCTGCCCTCGTAAGTCCTTTTGTAGCAATTTTTTATTTCCTGATTGTATGGTAATAGTTTTGTAATTGAAGTTGCTAATAAATCTTTGTTTGTTTCTATAGGTTTGTTGAAGTTGGCAGAATCTTCTCAAAAACTGACGTTCGGTCAGTTACAGTTGGTCTCGAGGGTCTAATTTTTACTGGGGATGTATCAGGATTAGTCACAGTATGGAAACCAAGTGGAGAACCTGTTAGAAGATGACGTTAATGGCTAACGACTACATGTTTGTTCCATATCTTTTGTAATGTTTTGGGGTACTACTGTTAGTCGCAATTGTGTGACCGTTGATTAAATTGTAAATTAACCTTCATCTTTTGATCGCGAATGCAATGCTTTGTTCGTTTTTGCAAGTATACAGTACTATATTTTGATGAGTAAATGTAAGCAATGTAATTTCATTTAAGGGTGTTTGTTTAATTGTTGAATATTTATGTTTTCTATTTTACTTTAAAAACAGTCACACATAAACACCATGGAAAATTATGTGTTGCTTGGTTAAAAAAGGTTTGTCTACGTCAACATAACTTTGGGAATGATTCGTATCAAAGTTGATTAGTAAAAAACTTATGCATAAAGGAGACAGGTCAAAGGTCATCCTAAAAATTACCTTAGTTAAAACATCATATAGTTGCTCTGAGCATATACCTTTGGTGATCTAATATAACACACAAAATCAGAAGATAGACTATTAAGAGTTTTAAACAGAATCTTTATCTGATAGAAACCTTTTTAATAAAGCAAATGCCTGCAAGTTTTGTTAGTTTTGTGTTGATGGTTACTTGATTGTACGGCTGTTTTATGCATGTTAATAAGGTTGTCGGTAGAAAAATCCTACTTTTAATCAATAAAAGAAGTGCAAAGAATAATCATATATATATATATATATATATATATATATATATATATATATATATATATATATATATATATATATATATATATATATATATATATATATATATATATATATATATATATATATATATATATATATATATATATAGATGTCTTAGATGGTGTTAAATAATTTGAATCTATTTTGAATCTCTCTAGTTGTCTTTACCAAATGCAGCATTTGATTTCTTGCAATTCCTCAGATCAATATATCAAACTGTGCCCTTAATTATTTACTTATCAACATTAGGCTTTAAAGCATCATAAAGACACAATATACATGAGAGAGTAACCTGGCCTGCTAGTAAGTTATTGTATGCCAATAATTATTCTATATACAATATATATGTCAAAAAAACCATCATCCACACTAAGTTTCAATGCAGAAACCTTTCGAATAAGCTCCCAAATGAAAATGTCGTTTTACTTCTTGCTTCTGGTTCCTTTAAACTCAAAGGCGATTTTTTGACATTTAACATCATTGACTGTCCTATTTCTTTTCTAAGCCTTTCAATGGTTTTCATATCTACCGAGTTTCCAGAAGCATCTCTTACGTAAAAAACGTTGACTGCTTGTTCCCCCACTGTTGTGACACCCGCTCTTGACACAGATAGCCCGTTTTCACGCAGGACTCTTGTAACCTCTGAAAGTAGTCCCACGCGGTCTTTTGCACATAGTTCTAAGCTAAGACCCTTGATCACAAAATAATAAAAAAAAAAAAAAAAAAAAAAAATTAGGAACATAGTAACTACAACATGTAGCTTAATTCATTAACTCAAAGGGTCAAAATTCTGAACTATACAAAGATGTAAATGTAGATTAAAAAAAAAAAAAAAATTAGGTGTTGTTTGGTTTTTGAAGATGCTTTTGTCTAAAGACCTTCGGACCATGTCTGTAAAGAAGATGTGGTCTAAAGGTCTGTATGATGTGTATGCTAAATAGTGAAGACGGTTTGTATTTATCTCTGCAAAATAACTTAATCCTGTTTGCATACGAGTTTGCAGACTGAACAAGACATCATTTTATCTTAGTTCTTCGGAAAAACAAACAATTTGCAGTAAAAACGTCTGCGGGCACGCAAACGTAAGACATAATAAGATTGCAGACTGAAAAACAAATAACACCTTACTCCTTACCCCGCTCACTCTTCGTAGAATTGCAGCCTCGATACACTTGATTACCCTTTCCTCCTCTCCTTCAGTATGAACAGGGGACCCATCAACATGACGGATATAATACTCCTGCACGTTATAAAATATAAAAAATTCATCAACCTGTATAATCTGATTTTTGTTACATTAATTTATGTTTTTGATATCATCCGCAGATAGTAACATAGCATTGTACATATTGCTTTTCAAGAATTCCATCAAAAGCATCATAAATAAAGACCGAACCTTATATATTGCTTAAATTTTTAACTTTTCAAATACCTAAAAAATGAAAACAAGTTTTAACCACTAGATTATTAATCTCGTTTAACAATAGAAAAGCATACCTGTGTTGCATAGGGGCTATCAGATGAGATTGTGGCATGAAAAACAACATATTTCATGTCTGTAAGTGTGCATACAATATCAAACATAAGTTTTGGGCGATCCTTGCACCTTACGGTGACCACCGAATAACCCTTCTCTAAACAACGATCAATCGAAATCTTCAGCTCTAAAAAAGCAGAATAATCAGCTTCACCACTCAACCCTTTGACATCATAATCCATTTCAGCAAATAACATCTGGTGCAATCGACGGTCAATATGAGTCAACCCCATTGAAAATTTAGTATGACCCACTCGATTATCATCTCCACACACACGAAGGATGTTCTTAAGTTGTTCTTCCATAACAGACAATCTGGTTGGATCGTCCACCGCACGAGAAGCTGAATCGGCATTTAAATAGACTACACAGGCTATTCTCCTGTTGTGGGTCCACACCTCAGCAGCAGCCACATTAAACTTTTGGTTTGCAATTACAGCCGAGATCTCCGATAAGAGACCGGGGCGATCCCTACCGACAAGCTCGATGGCGGTGTAGTCCCCCATTGAGTGGACCCCGACCCGTTTTGCGGGCCACGTTTTGCTTTCATCTGCTGTGTGGCCTTTTGGGCCTAGAGCCTAATAAGAAAAATCATATCATATCATATTAGTTATTATAGTTTGGTTTGAAAAGGGTTCGGTTAGGTTGACGGACAAACATTTTCTAGAAGTAGTTTATGTGTCGCATATGATCACAAAAACTACATCACTAAAATTATAATATGAACTATCTACACTAAAACGACTTAAACAAAATCTAAAAGCATTAAAATACAGTTTAGATGACTTTCAACTCGTTTGACTTGTTAGGGATAAATACTAACCAAATTTTACACATTGATAAGTACGTAAGTCGAAACTGCCATCACTTTAATAAAGTTAACAAAAAGAAGTTATTCATTAAAGGTGGTAATTTTGACTCTTTTTTTCTAACTGAGTCAATCTGGCTTGTCTATTACCTCAAATGATTAGATAGAACTGCTTACAAGTCACCCAAAATCTATTTTTAATTGCATATAACCTTGTGTATCATTTCATTCAAAGATTAACACTGTCATTAGATTAACAATAAGTTTAAAGCATAACTGATGCATTTTCATTATCTGTTAATTATAATAGATAAAGAAGTTCATAGGTAGTCAACCCAAGGCAGCTTGGTCAATTTCGACCTATAAGATGGTTAAAGATGATAACTTTCCAATATGTACGACAAAATCACAAGATATATAATTTATAACTTTATCAGAAAACATACCTTTTCTATATATTCAATCGTCATACTGTCTGTTATCTTATTCCCTTGTTGGTCTGTTACATGAAACACTGTATAGAAGAATAACAGGAAACTAGTAACCACCATATTTATGTAACAGATTTATATGCATTTATATACACATTCTACATCACTTTCATAAGACTGAACAATATAATCAACTGAAATAATCCATTTGGACGAGAAACAAGGAAAAAACGTACCGTCCATGAACCATCCCCCATCAGAGGAAATATAAGCTTTGGTAATAATAAGATCAAGGTCGGCTAGAATTTGGACAACTTCGAGCAGTATTCCAGGTTTATTTACACTGTCAACCTATCAAAAAAAAAATTTATTATGAGCTAAATAAAAAGCATTCGACTGTCACATAATTTTGACTTTAGAGTGGTGCTCTTTAATTTGGTTATTTATTAGAAAATATGGAGTCCACATTACAATATATATAATTATAACAATAATATATGGGTCAAAAGATTACCTTAACTAAAGTACAGTCTACGCAACTATCGTTATCCACGTTAACCCTGCAAACATAAAGTATGTGATCCTTGATAATTGATATCACTAGATTGGTACAATAAGAGCAAACTAAAAGTACAACAGATATTGAATTATTACTGAATTAGTCAAATATACAAAATGATTCGAAAGTCTGTATTAGGATTAGTTAAGAATGAAAAATGACTGTTTTCTAAGCGTTAGAACTGTGCAGTCTGAGTGATAAAATGTTACCGTTAGCCTCTCAAAGATATGCAAACTCACGCAGAATAATAAATTTGTATAATCTTATTAAGACAAGATCATTAATAAGTAATAACTAAAGATTTATGCAGATATATCTATCTATCTATCATCAAATTATACCTTGGAGGGTTTATTCTGATGCTTAAGCTCTCGTACTCGGGATCAAAGTAAGGTAATCCCCCAGGGGCCATTGATGATGAGAGTTCAAATGCGTATATTAAAACAATCTAACCCTCTGTTTAGTCACATATTGCTTACTCGATAACTCGTGCACCCCTGAGACCAATCAACAACATTTATTTCAACCTAATTACACCAAAAATAATGGAATTGTATCATAATTATTCAAAACAATTATTTAGTAACAACACCAAACTTATACCATACAAGTCAACCAAGTTATTGAACAAATAGCATCAGAAAATCATATTCATTATCATTTATCAATAATTAATGCCTAATAAGACATGAATTGTCAGCAACATATCCTTAATTGTCTTCAATTAAACACCATACCAATAGTAATGAAGAAAATAATCTCAATTAACATTTAATTAATATATTGAAAACACATGTGGCTGCTAATTTAAACAACAAAATTGATTGACTGATTAATACTGTAAATGACAAAACATTATACAACAGATCTCACACAAAATCAAAGTATTAGTGTATTGCCTAATAATTAAGCTTGAAAAAACCCTAAAAAATTTGGGACGAACCTTTTGAAGGACATGAGCATGAAGAAGCATATGAATGAAAAGAAGAATTGAATTGAATTGAATTGAAAAAAGGTTGAAAAGACAGAAACACACGAACGAATTGTGGTGCTTTCGTCGTTGGAATAACACTATAACACTATTATATAAACCAGTGCTCTCTAGAAGAATCTCACATCCTTGTATGTATGTATATACATATATACATACACATGAAAATTTGTATTTTTGTAATTTACTCGTATTCGTGGATTGCAGGCAGCCTTGGCGCGATTTTGTTGCAAAATTGTTTGACCTTTGTTTAAAAAAAGATTTGAGTTATTTAAAAAAACGTGTTTAATCATCTACTATTGTTATTTATTAAGATATTAAGATAATCTTTTATTTTTATTACTTTTTTGTGTTAACATTTTTCCAATCATCTTACTTTTCTTTATCTATTCTATTATCTATTTATAGTTAAGTCCAATTTCCCTCAAAGTTACGATTATTTGGTCCTTTAAGTATTGTTTGACAATGGGGGGTTCCTCGCGTTACGGCGTGAAAACGTTTTGTAAATTGAATAGACAAAAAAGATGAAAGAAGGGAAACAAACCAAACAAATTGAAATGATTAAAAATGCAAAAAAAATTAGGACAATACTAAATGTAGCCCTTAGGGCTACGCTTACCTTATCAAATTTAGGTTTAAAAACTCTGGTTAATTAATTATAAAGTATA
This sequence comes from Rutidosis leptorrhynchoides, assembly GCF_046630445.1. Classification (NCBI taxonomy): domain Eukaryota; kingdom Viridiplantae; phylum Streptophyta; class Magnoliopsida; order Asterales; family Asteraceae; genus Rutidosis; species Rutidosis leptorrhynchoides. The sequence goes on along the minus strand of NC_092342.1, from coordinate 43,039,220 downwards.
TATTCCTTTTTAATATCGATTTTCTTTATATAATTTGGAGATTAATGTTATTAATGGCAGGATTGTGTTATATAAATGAAATAAAATTAAATTTGGTAAGCTTAAACATAGCCCTAAGGCTGTGTTCCAGAGTATTTAATTGAAGGAAAGTGAATGAAATGAAAGGAAGGGAAAGTGGATCAGCCCAAATTGGAAGGAAGAGGTGGAAGAGAAATTAGACTAAAAAACACTTCCAAATCATTTCTCTTCTCTCTAAAAAAAAACTTAGGAACACCATTTCTTTAAATTTTCCTTTCCCTTCATTTCATTTCCCTTTAAATTTCAACTTGGGAACAAAGCCTAAGGGCTACGTTTATCATTTTTCTAAAAAAATTAATGTTTTGATTTAAAATAAAAGTATATAAATAATTTTAAAAATAAAAATGACAAAATAGAAAGAAGACAAAATGTTAATATTAATTTTTTTGTGTTTTAGATAAGTTGTTAATGTTAATGTTACTTTAACACTAAGAGCAAATACAATATACAATATTTCCTTTGTATTTTACGGACCTCTAGTGCCTTACTAGTTGCGTTTTTAATTAAATTTGTTATTCAAAAAAGAAAAAAAGATATACAATATACTATTTCAAGTTTAAAAAATTATTTTATAATCAAAAGGAATCAAAGAATAAATTAGTGATGTTGCAAAAGAAGTTTAATAAGTTAATCTAAGCACACTACATTTATCATATGATATGCTCAAAAAGACAAGCATAAAAAATAAATATTTGCTTTTCAAAAATAAAAAATAAATATTTGCAATCACAACCAACATATCAAACAAAGTTTTTTAAGTCATTCATGTACTCATATATATTTGTTAATTTTTTCACAAATGGCACTATAATGTTCGATAAAAACTTTTTCGAGAATTTTGACACATAAATAAACATCAAGCACATATACATATACATATCTTACATCAATAGGGTACAATATCAAAATGTATATCCGTAATTTATAGTTTTAACCCAATAAAATGAGAATTTCCCAAAAACAACTTATTTAAATTAAACATATAACATACTAGCATTAATTTTAAAAATCAGAGAGGTACATCTTTTGGGTAGTCTTGTGGGTGTTTCGTTATTGCTTCCTTAAGTAAACTCTCTTGTTCCGTTAGATTTAAAGGTAATTCATCATACACATCACTGAATATGTCTCCAACTGGAGGCTTCTCTGTTTTTTCAGCTACTTGGATTGCATGAATTACCTACACACAAAAGTTTATCCCTTTAATCAGATTTAAGATTCGAAACGCCAACATGTCTCATGTCTGACATGTTGCGCTCTCGAAGCGTAATAAAACAATAACATTTTCAAGTAAATCTTAGAAAGTTTGGTTAAGAAAACTTGTTTAAAAACCAATACATATGTAACACAATACTTGTTATTATTAAACTGATTTGTTAAATGTGATTATATTGATTATACTACTTAACTAATCACACATTTACAAAGTTATTTAGGAAGGTTTTGGATTTCAAATCAGTGGCGGATCTATGATTGGTGGTCACTGATGTCACCGGTTAAAACTCCAAAAAAATTCTATTAGGCGGCTTATTTTAGTGGTGTCACACAAAAAAATTTACACTATCCACTGATATCACTAGTTAAAAATTCAAAAAAATTTCCACTACATCGCGTATTTCAGTGGTGTCCCGTGCCACCACTGGACACACTATAGATCCGCCCCAGTTTCAAATCCGGTTCTATCAATTTAGATAAAGAAGATACCTGTTTTCTAACGTTTCTTCGAAACTCGGATTCTTCTATATCGCTCCACCAGCCTTCTCTCTGTATCCATTTTTTAAATAGTGTCACAGGGTTTCGAGAGTTTTTCCATAATTCAATTTCTTCTACAGATCGATACTTTGTTGAGTCGTCAGACGTAGAATGGTGTCCTACTCTATACGTAAGAGCCTTTGCGATTCAAACCATAAAAGATAAGCAAAAAAAGTATCATTAGTGTTAATTAATTGATCGAATGAATATAGAATATATACTTATCGATTTTAAGTTATGATGTTCCAAAATGAGTTTAGGCGTGCTATATACCTCAATTAGTATTGGTCGTTGTTCGTTAATAGCCATTTCACGAGCTGCACGAACTGCATCATAAACAGCAAGAACATCATTCCCATCAACTCTTATACTACGGATGCCATAACCTTTTCCCTTAACAACAATGCCATCACCTGCAAACATACACAAATTAGTTTGATAAACGGAAAACAATACTCCCACCGTCCCATATTTATTGTCCCCCGACAAAAGTTACACAATTTAAGAAAAAGTGATCGTCACATGTACTTTTTGTTAACTTTTCAGTTTTACCTTTACTTTTTATCCATTTTTTTGTTTTACATGCATAAAGCAAGGACCGTATTATTCTTTATCTATTTACAGTAGTGGACAATTAACTTGAGACAATCTAAAAAGGAATAATAGGGAATGATATGGGACACATGGAGTATAAAGTAACTTAATTGCTAAAACGTCGTTGATTCAAGTCCCATCCGGGAAAAGTGCGCTAGTATTTTCTGTTCGAAAACAAATGATTAGAACACGACTAACTTATGTGCGCACATCATCCGTTAAGAACGTACTTCGAAATTGTTCAGTAACAGGAGTGCTAATAGCCCATCCATTGTTTCGACATATGTAAACAACAGGGACCTCCATAACTGCTGCAAAGTTTAAACTAGCATGAAAATCTCCCTACAAAAGATTTAAAACATTGCTAAATTCAACAAACACCATTAACATTAACATAGTCATAAAAATTGACTGCACAAATGATGAAAATGCAACTAAAACAAAATTAACAGTTGAGTTTCAGGGTCGACTTTTATCCTTTTGACTGTAATACATAAACCATCATGTAAATTTTTCTTATTGGATAATAAACTACTCCCCAGACAAAAACATCGAGTTTAAGAAATACCAGTATGACACGCACTCTATACTTTTTGTTAACGTTTCAGTTTTATCTCTTATTTTTTACCTATGTTTTAATTGTACATGCATATATTAAGGGTATAAAAAAAAAATTATTTAACTTTTTTTATTTATTTATAAAAGTGAACAATTAATTAGGAACATAAACAGTTTAGTTGTACCTCACTTGAACTACCATCACCCAAGTACGTTACAACACACGCGTCCTTTTTATCCATTTTAAGGGAGTACGCAACGCCAACTGCTTGAGGAAGTTGTGTCCTGAGGAAAAGGTATGAAAATACCATATTTAATTACAATTAAAAAAATAGAGATTAGTACTAATGCAGCTTGATTATTGAATATCATAAATGGAATAAATAGTAGCGACAATGTACGCTAAAGTTGCTGATATGGTGATGCAATTGTGCTTCTTAGATCCAATATGAGTTGGCATTTGCCTGCCTTTCCCGTAATCGTTCTTGTTTCCAAAGAACTGATTAACGAAATCTTGAATCGTAAAACCACGCCACCATGCTGCTCCGGGTTCTCGATACTAATTAATCATATATTAAATGTCATTTATATATAGGTCTAAGTACGACATTAGAAGTTAGAAAATTTTAATCTTGATGAATAAGCTTATTTTTTTGGCTTTACGGGGTTTATAAAATTTTGAAAAACCAATAATCTTTATTAGGATCATAAGAAATTATAAAAAATAAAATCAATAATATTAGAGGACACCTGTGGCATAATCATGTCATCAGAGCTAATAGCAGCAGCCGATCCTAAGTTAATAGCTTCTTCGCCAAATGAGGTCATATAAAATGATATTCTCCCTTGCCTTTGTGCTTCATAAACAATTGTATCCATAACTTGAAAAGTAACCATGCCACTATACATTTTTACTGCAATTTCCTTATCCAACTACACATTGTTCACATTGTACATATAAGTCTAATTAGCAATAGACAAAAACTATACAAATAGTCATTGGGGTTTGTGGTTTGTATAATCTTGCATGTTTAGTCATTAAACTTTTTCTTTTACAAAAATAATTACTAAGGTTTGCGAATCTTGCACAATTTAATCACTCGGTTTTTTAACCGTTAAAAATGCACGTTAAATCTAATCATATGGCAAACATGTGGGATAGTTTAGTCCTTTTACATTTCCCTCTTTTTAACTCTTCATCTTCTTCTACCAAAATAAGAAACCCTAATTGTTCAATTCCACAACTAAACCAAATTTAAATAAATGAAACATTTAAATCAATACACCCATCAAATTACACCACTCATAGAACACGGAGGAATTTCTTATTATTTTTCTTTTGTTTTAATCTATTTATTGGCTGGAGGTTCATTTGAAAACAATCTCTCTATTCATAAAACATTGAGAGGGAGATCTTTATTCTGTAATAGGGGAAATGACTACATTTATTTCTCTGTAGTTTTCGGATTTTGTTTGGTTCTCATCATTTGCACGCTGTAATACCAAGAGAAATTAAGTTAATAAAATGTGATGTGAGTTGATAGCTACGTACCTTTGGAAATTGGCTAGATGAAAATGGATAGCCATCTTCGTCAAGAACTCGATAACATGGCACTCTCGTCTCAGATGACTCCGGAAGAAATCTCATTTCATGAGTGAAGGGGACCGGACCACCTGGAAAGTTAATATCCTGTATGTGTCGATAATGAACAAATAAAGAGTATATCTTGATCCATAATATATCTCCTATATCATAAATCGAACTACGAGTAAGATTAATAAAACGATATAATACTCTTATATTATACAGTTAATATCTATCAGATAATAAACTAACAAAAATGCACATTCTTCTTAAATTTACATTGGTTACTTCATTACACTAAACGCATCTAACGTGTATCATGAGATCGAGAAGACGTTACTAAACTTCAATTATTGTTATCATCGCAAAGTATTATATAGCAAAGTATTATATATAAATGTTCATAAATCACATAGCTTCAAGGTTTAAAGATCGGACACGATGACGGATCAGAAGCATGTCTTTTGATATGTTAATGATTTGGTTATCATCGGGTGAACGAAGGACGGATATGAGGTTTTGTTTTTTAACATGTATCGAAAAGTGATTTAATTGATCGCGGTGAACTTATAGGGTATGTCTACGTATCCAGGGTGTTCAGGATTGTCAATGATTTTGGCGGGTTATGATGCAACTAGTCGAGATAATTGCATTATGATGGTGATTTTCACTAAGGTTACAGATTCGGGGGTCGAATCGATTGGTTTTGTTGTAGGAGAGATTTTTCGGGAGATTCTTATGTCGGATCCGAGTTCACATTATTTCCAATCCCAAGTAAGAGAATGGTGGAACTATCAAATTCACAGGTTCAAGTTCTGCCACAGGACAAAATTCGTAGTTCGTTAACCGTGGGATCGCGATGATATTTTTAATGTAGGTTGGAGACACTTAGATTTAGACATGGTACAAACTTGGTAGTGATCAGACCGTTAAATTGGGATATATGATTTTTCAATGTTGCTGCCATTCAGGGAAAATTCTTTACGATTTGTTTGCGCAGCTATGTGATAAAAATCATGCCGGTTCATCTACCATTGAATCGACCTGAAATATTTATCGGATACGCTACACATACAAATCTAAGTATGAGAAAATTTTGGTGATAATCGGACCGTTGGATTTTCGGATATATATTTTAGATTTTGAGCAGCTTTCTTCGGGTTTGACGACACGAGCGTGTTTTGAGATAATTGTGGGTTTTGGAACGGTATGATTAAGTGATTGGTCGAATATTTCAAGATGCTTGGAATGCGCGGTCGGGTTGGAGCTTCTTCTCACTAAGGAAATTGGTTGTCGAAGGGTGTTGGACAGAACACGTTTGATCGATGCTAGGGTGTGGTTGATGGTTGGTTCAACAAATTGAGTGGTTTTCTTCCAGGTGACCAATTAGAAATCTTTTGGTGATGGAGGGAGTGGACTTGTAAGTCCCGAAACTTGAGCTTTCTGCATTATTGAGGGCGTCGGGAACTTGGTGTGAGTTTGGTAATCGAAGAAATTTTCGAGATAGTGGGAGTTGGACGACTAGTGGAGTTGTAGAGATGGTTCTGCGACGTGTTTCTCTTATGTTCTCGAAATTAGTGCATTAATTCCGGATAACACTTGGGCTTCGAATACTAGTTTTACTCTCCAATTGCTAAGAATTTTCTACTGACCGATGGTACGGACCAAGTTTCTTCTCGAGTTGCCCCGATATACTTCTTACTCGTACAGTGGTAGCGTATTTGAGATGAGGAAATGGGTTCGTGAAATTCATAGCGCTATGAGAAGGTCAGTGTACCATCGTGAAAGCTGAAAGTCGGAAAGGAGGTAGTTTTCAATGTGGTAACCATGTTCTCATTGGGTGCCTTGATGAATAATCTACAAAGGCGTGTTGGGATTTTCTGATTTGATTATTGGGAAGGAAAATCACATATAGACGGGAAACTCTTGATATATTAGTGTCAGGATTGGGCATGTTTGGAGCGATGAGCGGGGCGATCTTGTCTCCCGTTAAATCCTGTAATTGAAGTCTCGCACGCTTCAATGTGTCTTCTAGCATAAGAAGATGATCTTCGTGTATGAAAACGGTGGTGCAAGAAACCGAGATGGCCCAAGCTAGTAACTGAAGATTGAATTATCACCCAACGGTGTTTTTGGTGTTGAAAGACTCCCTTCCATTGTAGTATAGCGATGTGGAAGTGCGATGATTCGGGTATTTCATCTGGCGGTATCAAAAGAAGTTGTTAATAAGCTAATCTGGAGTTGTGGAATCTTAAACATAAAATTGACAGTTGTGGTTGATTTTCTGTTGAAGATCATTGTAGGTTTGTTCAAATTCTCCAACCGGAGATTGTTGAGTTGTGTAGACTTTAAAAGAAAGAAATGAGAATCAAGTGTGGCAGGAAATCTCGAGGTTGGATGTTAAATTTCGAGTTTTAGACGCGTCTCATGAAAAATGAGGTTTTGTTCGTGAAACACGAAAAAAATTTTGGCTAGCAAGTTTACGGATTGTTTCCTTATATGTTTAACTCTTATATAATGTAAATTATGTAACCCTAGACTCCTATAATTGTGCACGAAAATTATAGTATAAAATCACGGGTTTGCGCTCGTGGACTAAACACTTCTCGGTGTTTGGAGTTGGGTATAACCACGTTAAATTCTTATGTCGTTATGTTTATGATAAGGCTAAAAAGGAACATATATTTCATAGCAATATCCCTCCTAAATAATAGGTTTTCATTTGTAATTGTATTATATTTTCATTGTAATTGTTTAAATAAATAAGTGCGAAGACAAAAGGCGAAAACGAAGATTTGAAGACACAAAGGTCCAAAAAGTTCAAAAGTACAAAATACAATTAAAAAGGTTCAAATTATTGAAAAAGAACGTCTAAAAATGACAAGAGTACAAGTTATAAAACGCAAAGTACAAGATATTAAATTGTACGCAAGGACATTCGAAAATCCGGAACCGGGACATGAGTCAACTATCAACGCCCGACGCAATGGACCAAAAATTACAAGTCTACTATGCACAAGAATATAATATAATATATAAATAATTATATTAATTATTTATATTTTATATTTATATATTTATTATGTCGACAAGCTAGGAGCCAGAAGTTTGTGAGCTGGATTTTCAAACTCCACGACTCGCGGAGTTTGAAGGCCAAAAACTCCACGACTCGCGGAGCAGCCAGATTCCAAAATGCCTATAAAAGGCCACGAGCTTCTGCAGTTTTAAATATATATAAAAAATAATAATAATAATACTCTGTAATAAATAAATAAATAAATAAATATATATATAATGTATATAGTATAGGGTAGTTTTATATTAGATTAGTTCGGGTTATGTAAAGGTTATTTTACGGGTTTTTAAAGTCGAAATTCTGTCCGTGTAACACTACGCGATAAATACTCAATGTAAGTTATGTTCTCCTTTTTAAATTAATGTCTCGTACTTAAGTTATTATTATGCTTATTTGAGCCAAAGTAATCATGATGTTGGACTAAATATTAAAGACGGGGTAATTGGGCTTTGTACCATAATTGGGGTTTGGACAAAAGAACGACACTTGTGGAAATTAGACTATGGGCTATTAATGGGCTTTATATTTGTTTAACTAAATGATAGTTTGTTAATTTTAATATAAAGATTTACAATTGGACGTACCTATAAATAACCACATACACTCGATCGGGCACGATGAGCGGGATATTTATATGTACGAATAATCGTTCATTTAACCGGATACGGGAATGGATTAATAGTCTATGGAATTATTAAAACAGGGGTGAAATTATGTACAAGGACACTTGGCATAATTGATAACAAAGTATTAAAACCTTGGGTTACACGCAGTCGATAACCTGGTGTAATTATTAAACAAAGTATTAAAACCTTGTTACAGTTTAAGTCCCCAATTAGTTGGAATATTTGACTTCGGGTATAAGGATAATTTGACGAGGACACTCGCACTTTAAATTTATGACCGATGGACTGTTATGGACAAAAACCAGACGGACATATTAAATAATCCAGGACAAAGGACAATTAACCCATGGGCATAAAACTAAAATCAACACGTCAAACATCATGATTACGGAAGTTTAAATAAGCATAATATATTTTATTTCATTTTTCCTCGTACTTTTATTTATTGTCATTTTAATTATTGTTATTTATTTTATATTGTTATTTAAATATCGTCATTTACTATACGCTTCGCTTAAAATATAAATCGACAAACCGGTCATTAAACGGTAAACCCCCTTTTACATATTTTTATATATAATTATATATATTTTGTACAAATATAGTTATTTAAAAATATAGTGTGCAATAAGCCCGCTCCCTGTGGAACGAACCGGACTTACTAAAAACTATACTACTCTACGATTAGGTACACTGCCTATAGTGTTGTAGCAAGGTTTAGGTATATCCCATTTGTAAATAAATAATTAAAACTTGTGTAATTTGTATCGCTTTTCGTATCAAAAATATAATACTATCACGTACCCCCACGCTACCACATCAAGTTTTTGGCGCCGCTGCCGGGGACTCGGCGAAACGCTATATTTTTAATTTATTTTTGTATAAATATATTTTTATATATTTTTAGAAAAATAATATAAAATTAAAAAAAAAAACGTTTTTTTTTAACTCCACGACTCGCGGAGTTTGCAGGCTTAAAACTCCACGACTCGTGGAGCCGCCCTGACCAGCCTGACCAGAAACCCTATTTCGCATTAATTACGGGGTATTATTAATTATTATTATTATTTAACCCTAATTACTTTATTATTATTATTATTTAGTTTAAGTTTTTAAATTAATTAGTTATAATTAATTATATTTAGTTTTAATATATAAAAAATTAATACTTTTATAAAATATAAAAATAAAAATATAAAAATAATATTTTTTATAAAAATAAGTAATTTTATCACTTTTTATAATTTGTATCCTTTTATTTAGTGTAATCGTAATATTTTATATATTTTTCGTTCGCAATTAGTTTTAAAATTAGTTTTTTCGCAGTTATTTTATATGTATAGATTCTTAGGCTTTGCCGTAAAATCCCTTAAGTGCTATTTCTTTACACTAAGATTTAGGTGCTTTAGAATTTTGCGACGATTTTAAAATTTTAGTGCCTTTTAAGTCACGACTCGCTACTTTCTTATTTTTATTTTTCGACGTTTTTCGACGCGCATTCTTTTTCTTTCTTATTTCTCGACGCTTTAGTTTTTAGGACTTAGAAATTTTCTCTATTTCTTATCTACTATCTCAAACGGAAAGAAAAATTATTTAAGTGGTTAAATTAATGGACGTTGACAATTTTCTGCTTCGTAGTAATAGTTGGATTTGTTAGTGGCTGAGTTGTGAGCTTCCGATTTAAAGGGTTCTGGCTCCCTGCTGCATCTTTTGGCTATTCGAAACGTGGGCAAAAGCAGAAAAGTCTATTAATTGGACAACTTATATAAGTTTTTCTATTTTTATAACTAATAGGATAATTAGTAAATGCACCACATTGTAGCTAAAATTTGGCCATCGCAATAAAATGGAAAATTTTGAAAACAAGGCTATGGAAACTCTTTTTGATATCCAAAATCAATTAAATCAATACTCTCAAACGGGTGTTGATGACAATTCGTTTGATCAATCTTGGATCACGAATGACGAAACAATAACTGGTTGTGAAATCTGTGGAGATTATCACTCAACATGGGAATGTTATTATTACGTTCCTATGGAAAATTACGCACCCACGGAACCTGAATGAAATGATTATGAAGAATACAATTCAAATTGGGATTATTCCCAAGAATATATCCAAACTCAACAACCAGTAGACGAGGAAAATTACGTGTCTGAAAATTTATTAGACAATATGAAAATCAAACTCGAAGAACTCAATGCTCAAAATGAACAAATGAGAGAGTTTGTAAACTGGCAAGCTGAAACTCTATCAGACTACACACCTGTTGATCTGAGGAGTATTGTGCAAGAAAATCTCATATCATTGAATTTTGATGAATTCGAGAGCTCCGAAATTACCAACTATCCCGATGATACTTTTTATTCAGTCTTACCAATTTCACAACATATCGACACATTAGTCTCTACCGACGAAATCATCGATCCATCAATGGATAAAGAAGAAGTAAGGGTGACAAATTGGTACTCTTGGGAAAACGATAACGTTGAAAATTTTACCCCCGAGACCAAAATGGTGAGACCAATAAGTACCGTTAATGAAGAAGAATTTACTTCGATCCCGAAATTCACCATTCCACAACCCTCCAACCCAATATTTTCAATAGACGAGTCATCTACCGAAGATGAACTACGAGCTGTAATAGATAATGACACTTCGGATTTCACCCAATTGGGTAATAGAGGTGAAAACTTTGATCTCGAGAATGAACGAAAGGAAACGTTAGAAATTGTCCACCCTATAATATGTATGTCGGTGTATATCGATCCATTTGACCAAGAACCAGAAAAGAGACATATCCATTTACTAAAAGCTACACTTAAAAAAGAATTAAGTAGTGACGATCGGGTGGGTCTAAACTTTAAACCCATTGATATATTTTATACCACCCGAGATGTAAATAACTGGCTCACTATTTTAATTCGTGGAACTTATTCTACCGACTTCACATGTCGTCAGCTAAGTATGGGGAAGTCTAACCCCACTTAACGTTAAATTAGGGGTTCGGGTTAGTGCATAACTCGTTAATAAAATTGCATGATAATTTAGGGTAAAATACGTATATTCAAATATTAGCAAACAGTTCAGAAAAGCAACCATTTTTGAAGAAAAACATGTGTGATAAAACAATAAAAGGAATGAACGATGAGGCGCACCATCTATCATTCGACGAGCTTTGTAATTACAAACTGGGTATTTTCAATCATTTTTCTACACTAATCACCCTCATGAATTTATAATTAGAGTCTGATTTCATGCAAATGAGGGCATTGCATGATCTCAAGTGTGGGGAAGGGTTATAAATTCTCTCGGGTTTATACTTGGTTTATTTGCCAAATTTTATGAAAATTTGAAAAATTTTCAACTAAATGAATTTAAAATCATGTTTATATATATTTATGAACGGTGAAAACTAGGTTTTAATACCGAAATTATCGTTACCTCGGAAAGGACATAAATTGAGAAACAACCCAAAACGCTTGAATTCATTTAAAATGGTATATAAGAGAATAAAAAGGCAAAGAACATAATAAATAAAAGCCAAGTGTGGGGAGAATATACCAAGTTATTCAATAAAAAATTATCTATCACATGTTTTCGTAAAGTTATTGCAGGTGCTTTTGTTTTTGACTAAATTAACTGTTTTACCCGATGAAAGAAAAGAAAAAATGGATCTACACGATGAATCAATTCCATCATTAAGAGGAAGTAAAGTCTTCCGAAAAAGACACGCGCTTCTTGATTTAGGTCATGAAGTTGTCGTCCATACCAGCTGTAGGTTGACGAAAAATCTAGAAAAGTCATCTCTAAAATCAGCAGGAAATCCACGGACCTCAGCATAAAATAGGGTCGCAAAGTGGTCAGATTTATCCTAACCATGAGAAGGATTTATCTCGTAAAATGGAGGGGCACCGTGCAAATTAGCTTGATAAGACTAATGAATCAGATCCCCAGAAAGGATAATCTCCTTAAAGATTAAAAATCAGCTTTTAAGACTGATATTACTCAATCCTTGAGATTGACCTTAAAGATTGAGAATTCAAACTCATGGAATTCAATGATATCTAAACTCGAGCTTGAACGAGAAAATATTTTGATCAAAATTAAAACCGATTTGTTTTCTGAAAACCTATTTTCAATGCGTTCATTACCATTGAACATAAAATCCTAGGAATTCACCTGGAATTCATTAGGTCACCTGAACCAAATCGGGTGTCAACCGTAAGAACGGTGGTTGCATAGCATGGTCAAAGACAGGACCTTGTGCCAGACCAAAAAATCATAGGATGATCTTTACTATTGCTCCTACAAAGGATAGTACTAGCATCCGACACGTTTATAGACCATAATCAAAAGCATGTCACGGGACATTGCCTTAACAGTTGCTTGTTCATCACTTTCCTTTACAACCGGACGGTAGTTTGCCGAAAAGTAATATACGGGACAAGTAAACTGGACGTGTTGCTTTCCTAATACAAGGTTAGCAAGTGGGTAACACAAAACCACAAGTGTTGAGCTAAAATTTTCAAATCTGAAACCCACACAACCCACAAAAATATTTTACAAACACCGGTGAAGGGTTATTCCGGAAAACTTATCTAGGGTAAAAGCTAGATTGAATTTTCAAAAGATCAAATGTTTTCATAAAGATCCAATTTCCTTAAGGATCTAAATTTTCATAGTCATATGGGACTGTAAACCGCCTTTCAAATGTGCACTTTGCTTTGGAAACCGAAAGTAAATCGGCTATTTGATTGCAAGTGTCGTTGACCTAAACCCGAGGCAACTATGGATGACACACCCACCTTTAACCATGGTTCTATCGTTACAATCATTGTTTATACCACCATATCAAAATCACTGATGTACAAAGTGTGAAGAATAAAAAAGTGATTCATGTATGTTTTTATTTCAAGTTCTGTATTGCTTGAGGACAAGCAACGCTCAAGTGTGGAGATATTTGATAAGGCTAAAAAGGAACATATATTTCATAGCAATATCCCTCCTAAATAATAGGTTTTCATTTGTAATTGTATTATATTTTCATTGTAATTGTTTAAATAAATAAGTGCGAAGACAAAAGGCGAAAACGAAGATTTGAAGACACAAAGGTCCAAAAAGTTCAAAAGTACAAAATACAATTAAAAAGGTTCAAATTATTGATGAAGAACGTCTAAAAATGACAAGAGTACAAGTTACAAAACGCAAAGTACAAGATATTAAATTGTACGCAAGGACGTTCGAAAATCCGGAACCGGGACATGAGTCAACTATCAACGCCCGACGCAATGGACCAAAAATTACAAGTCTACTATGCACAAGAATATAATATAATATATAAATAATTATATTAATTATTTATATTTTATATTTATATATTTATTATGTCGACAAGCTAGGAGCCAGAAGTTTGTGAGCTGGATTTTCAAACTCCACGACTCGCGGAGTTTGAAGGCCAAAAACTCCACGACTCACGGAGCAGCCAGATTCCAAAATGCCTATAAAAGGCCACGAGCTTCTGCAGTTTTAAATATATATAAAAAATAATAATAATAATACTCTGTAATAAATAAATAAATAAATATATATATAATATATATAGTATAGGGTAGTTTTATATTAGATTAGTTCGGGTTATGTAAAGGTTATTTTACGGGTTTTTAAAGTCGAAATTCTGTCCGTGTAACACTACGCGATAAATACTCAATGTAAGTTATGTTCTCCTTTTTAAATTAATGTCTCGTACTTAAGTTATTATTATGCTTATTTGAGCCAAAGTAATCATGATGTTGGACTAAATATTAAAGACGGGGTAATTGGGCTTTGTACCATAATTGGGGTTTGGACAAAAGAACGACACTTGTGGAAATTAGACTATGGGCTATTAATGGGCTTTATATTTGTTTAACTAAATGATAGTTTGTTAATTTTAATATAAAGATTTACAATTGGACGTACCTATAAATAACCACATACACTCGATCGGACACGATGGGCGAGATATTTATATGTACGAATAATCGTTCATTTAATCGGATACGGAAATGGATTAATAGTCTATGGAATTATTAAAACAGGGGTGAAATTATGTACAAGGACACTTGGCATAATTGATAACAAAGTATTAAAACCTTGGGTTACACGCAGTCGATAACCTGGTGTAATTATTAAACAAAGTATTAAAACCTTGTTACAGTTTAAGTCCCCAATTAGTTGGAATATTTGACTTCGGGTATAAGGATAATTTGACGAGGACACTCGCACTTTAAATTTATGACCGATGGACTGTTATGGACAAAAACCAGACGGACATATTAAATAATCCAGGACAAAGGACAATTAACCCATGGGCATAAAACTAAAATCAACACGTCAAACATCATGATTACGGAAGTTTAAATAAGCATAATATATTTTATTTCATTTTTTCTCGTACTTTTATTTATTGTCATTTTAATTATTGTTATTTATTTTATATTGTTATTTAAATATCGTCATTTACTATACGCTTCGCTTAAAATATAAATCGACAAACCGGTCATTAAACGGTAAACCCCCTTTTATATATTTTTATATATAATTATATATATTTTGTACAAATATAGTTATTTAAAAATATAGTGTGCAATAAGCCCGCTCCCTGTGGAACGAACCGGACTTACTAAAAACTATACTACTCTACGATTAGGTACACTGCCTATAGTGTTGTAGCAAGGTTTAGGTATATCCCATTTGTAAATAAATAATTAAAACTTGTGTAATTTGTATCGCTTTTCGTATCAAAAATATAATAATATCACGTACCCCACGCTACCACATCAGTTTACGTTCATCGTTTTGAGTTTATTTATTCGTTTATTGTTCTTGAATTTTGTGTTTGGTGCAATCAGATGTTTTGTTTAGGATCCTACAAATCTTAACACTTATTACCTCTTTCCTTTTATTGTATTTTTTCAATTTCAAATTTTAAATTTCAAATTTCAAATTTGAAATTTCCAATTTTATCTTATTTCGGGTGCGTTTGATAATACAAAAGAATTAACGTTGAATGATTTAGGTTTAGAATAATTTAAATGTCTAAGGAACTTAATCTTGAATGACAATTATATAGCGATGATCTTAATTAATAATTATCCCTTATCCATTCATGATTCAAACTTCATACGCGTGCCCCTCGAGATAGTTAAAGGATCGGGTTCCTGTAATGCGATTCGGGTTTCCTCCCGAACGCTTGTGTGTATGTAAACGATGAGTGTCGTTGAAATAAATGATACACTAATGCAAACTTATCGAGGTTAAAAAAAAATTTGTTGAAATTAACCACTCATTAATATGGTTATATGTAACATGTACTATAGTTAACGAATGTTTTAACTAAGCTTATAACATGTATATATGTATAATGTATTTAACATCCAACTCAATATATAGGTGGTTGTTGGACAAGTAGTTTTTTAGATTTATTTAATCACACTGTTAGAGTCTGCATCATCTATAATTTTTATTAAAATCATATAATGATAATGTCATCATTAAGTTAATCCATCCTTATTGATGATGTCATTCTTAATGAGAAAAAAAATAAAAAACAATGCACAACCATCATATGTACGTGATTATGTAGGAGAATTATGCAAACAAAAAAAGTAAACTCCCCTGTTATTATGAAAATAAAATAAAACACCCTCATAATCATATGTACAATATTTGAAACATTATGTACAATCTTATGGTAAAAACACCCTATGACTATATGTACAATATTTAAACCATTATGTACAACTTTATGATAAAACACCTACATGATCATATGTACAAACTTTAAAACAAATTATACAATTTTCTGCAGAACACCCAATGAACACATTTACAAATTTTAACACATATTGTACGACCTTTTTATAGTAATTGTATTTTAATTTTCTAAAAAAAAAAATTCAAAAATAATTTGTTATTACTAATATTTATTATTAATAAGGTGCTTGACACGATACTGATTGCCACAGCGCTAACGGAGACAGACAGCCGAGTGAAAGTGGGATGAACGAAGATGAACTGATTGAGCTACAACCACAACTCCTATAGGCTATTATAGACCTTAGGCTGGAAACAACGGAACAGCTAGTAAGATGTTGATTGTTTATCCCCGGCGGGAGGATTTATCCCATAGAGAAACTCTGGAAAGTCAGTCAAAAGCTCGCCTATGAACGAGGCTTTGAGCAAACTTTATTATTATTATTTATTTTATTATAATAATCATATTATATATTATATTATTAACATTCAAATATGGATTCTCTTTAATTACGTTACACATGTATGTGAAAATACATGTCTCTATATATTTGTAAAAACGAAAAATTTCTTAGTCGGAATTCGTGGTTCCACGAGTCATTAAAATAAATGAATTTAGCATTTACATTCACCTAATAGCTAAAACATGTCATTAAATTGTTTTGTTTAAACATACCCGTGGTTTCACGGGTCATTTCACTAGTTTATACTTATTTGTTCTCTACGTCATTTTAATTTAATTTATTGTTATTTGGTAAAAAAAAAAAAAAACATGTATACGAGCTCTAAACAACTCTAATCATACCATGCAATTTATAATGATTTACTAAGTAGGGATATCAGTTGCATGATGCACACTAGAAATTATACCTGATTTACTGCTTCAAATTCATTATTGCTACTCAAACGATCCAATAAATTGCTTGCGGTTGTAGAGTATTCAAAGCCATAAGATTTAAAAATGAACGTAGAAGATGAACCACGACATGGAAACATCGTTGAATGACTCCTTTTAATACTTCCTTCACCTGCAACTGAATTACCATTCGAAACAATAGTCGAGTGTAAAGGTCGAAAAGTAGTGGGATTCATTGATGTTTTCATCAAGTAATTGACGCTTCTTTTACCGGCCAGCCACATTTTCAGTTAAATTTGAGAGCGAAAAAATGGTAGAACAATGTTGAAGATTCGAAGGGATTTAAAGCTAGCTAGGCAAATTTATAACCTTTATTAAATGATAATTTTATAATTTTTTTGGTGTTAAACCACACGTTATATAATTATAAGATGATTCAGTCCGGTCCACGATAACATGCCAATAATTAATGTTGTTGTTGGGTTATCGTTTTGATGGTGCTAGCTTGGAGCTCGGGGTAATGTTTTTTAGGCATGATTCAAGTGTTGTTTATGTTCAATAGGTTTTTCTTTGTTAAGCAAGTTGTATTTTGATTGAAAATGTCTTATGTATTCTGTATAGTTATATTTGTATCAATGTATTATGTTTGTATTAGGATTTAGCTCAATCTAAGTCACATATATCATTAGATCTTTCAAGTAAGATGTTGTGGGGTTGACAATAAGAAGTTGGTTTAGTGGTGGTGACATGACATTCTATACGGAGGTCGGAGGTTCGGCACTCACTCACTGTAAAAAAAAATTTTATTGTTACCCGCCCATTTTATGGCACTCGGAGGTTTCGTACGTCTTGTGTTCGAGCCTCATTCGAGGAGGTTTTACCACACGTGATGCCCATATGGATTCGTCGTGTGAGTTTCCTCTTGAGAAGCGACAGGATTGTAATAGTTTGTCCAAAGAAATGATCTAGTGAGTACGTTCCGACATCGTGTCCAAGCCGTCTTCAGTTACTCCTAACTCAGTTACTCCTAACCGTGTTATTAAAATGTTGTATGGTCTCTCATACTAGTAACACAATTAGATCCTTTGATCTATTATTAATTTAAATTCCCGATTTAAAAAAAATGAAGTAGGACTTGAACTCACAACTTTAAGTTTAATGAGTTATAATTTTTTTTTTTGAACGGCCAAATTATATTAAATCAAAAAACGAGCTAAACTAGCAAGGAGCTAAAATAGCCTCATTAAGAAAACCATTACAACGGCTTAATACACCACTCGTTCCAATTTACATGCTTTTTGCTTCTACTTCTAAACCAATTAAAAGAAAATAAACAAATCGAATCAAATAAAATACAACGTTTTAGCGGTAGCTGATGAAACAATAAACTATTCCCGAACCTCCAGATGTGCCAAACTGTAGAAGCAATGATGACGTACAATCTTGACTTGATGTCTTCGGACTGGCGCCAATCTTTGAACCAAGCAATTCAATCCTTCCATTCTGTAAACCGAGGAAGAGATAAACCTGTCCAAATCCTTATTCTTCTCCATGATTCAGAAGCCACCTCGCAATCAAACATAACGTGGTGAATAGACTCGATGGCATGATTACAAATCACGCATCCAATCGACTCAATATCTAAGCAACGATGAGATAAATTGAGACGAGTTGGAAGTCTATCTAACGCTAATCTCCAAATGAAAACGTTTACTTTTCGGGGTACTTGATTGACCCACATAGTGTATAAATGATACGAAGGTAGAGCAATGTCATCAATATTACAGCGAGTGTTTCTAACCGAGTACCCTACCTCATCTGTTAACTTCCATACCCAAGAGTCATCTCCTGCTCCTACAACCATGGTGCTGATTTTCTGACATAACTCGTTGAGAGAATCCGTATTACGAGTACCTATTTCAGACCGGCTCCAAACCCAATTCCATGAACCATCGACCCTTCTATCAGCGATTGAACAATCTTCATCCACTTCTAGTCGAAATAACCTTCCGAATTTATCTTTCAGAACCCCATAGCCTAACCAATTATCCTTCCAAAAGCGCATATTAGAAATCTATAACACATACGAACAATTATTACTCGGCATTATTTATTTAAATAATACATTAAGATCGTCATCATCATCGTATTGTGATAGCCATAAACTCAGATATAAAACTCTATCTCCAAAAGCTAATTTAAAGGAGAATCGGACACCACCTGAAACTACTCCTGAGACGCATCGAAGAATAGCCCCGACAAGTCATAAACTCATAGTAGAACTCATACCCAAAAGTTAGCTTGAAAAATGAGGGAACACCAAGCTTATAAATCACTCACAAATTTTGTACCTAGTCGATGTGTGATCATAACATAGTTTTATTTATGTTATAGTCCTACTTAAACATAGAGATAGTACATGAATAAGAAATATGTAATTAATGTAATTAATTTTGAATTTTTTTTTTTTGTCTCGATTAACTAATTTGAAAGTGTTTCGAGTTATGTTTAACTTGTTTTTTTATAATAATTAATAATAATTTGAAAGTGAGGGAGTAATATTATATTTCATCTCCGGTCTAATTATATAGGGCCTTTAGATGAAGTGATTGAATTATAATTGTGAACAATTTAAAAGTATTGATTTTTAAGTCAACATGCAACAGCGGCAATACATTTTTGAAAACTGCAGCTCTTTAAATGAGTACTCCGTAGTTATTTAGAGGCTATTTAAAGAGTATTTATTTAGATTTATTTAGATACTCCATCCTTTTTAAAGTTTTAAAATAAAATTATTTTTAATGGTGATGGAGTTATGGTGTAATGAAGTGTCATGGCGGATTTTTGTGTTATAGTGGTGATGTAATAAATGTAATAAAAAGGTAAATATTGAGATAAGGATGATGATATTCGATTGAGAGTACGTTCTACTCTTTTTATTTAGTTGTAGATATATTCATTTTATTTTTTATCTATAAATTAAAATGGTTAGAATGTAATTGGTTGAGATACCAAATGTGCCACATTTCCTTCGAGTTATGGCATCAAGAAGATTTTTTCCACCATCACGCCACGTTATTGGCGTGATGTTGACGTTACAATGGTGATGCCACTTGATTATGCTGCGATAAAAAGAGTCTAAGAGCCCTAATGATGCGCATACATGCACAAGCTAATTACACGAGGTTAGCACGTGAATGTGATGTCACTATAACTTGAAAAGCGCGATAAAACGTCATATGGAAGCGATAAATGGATGAAGCCAACCTTAATCTAACTTCCGGAAGCGCTGTGACGAAATAGCGCAGTTAGAGTATGTGAAGCGCTAATTCACAAAAGGCACTGCAGTAGGTTGACACGACCCAGACACTGTGCAACGGCCAGATAATGACAGTAGGCCGTTGGGAGACAACACTAAGGTAATGACAGTACTTTTTTGCAGCTTTATGGAAAAAAATGACAAGAATAATACATTGTTGCATCGGTACGTCCTTTTGTCCCCCTTACGTGACACTAAAGGACAAAAGCTTCCACCTATAAATAGACATAATACAAACCCAAATTGGGATCATCTCTTTCATCTTACCCGCGCTACCGGAATACGTATAGTACCGAATCCATTGTTTCAGGTAACGTTCTTTGAACATAAACCCTAACACCGTCTCTGAGCCATCAATTCCGGCTAACCCGAACGATGGATGGTCGACATTTAACCACCTCTTTTTCGAGATCTTCATCTCGCAAGGGGTTATTCACGGTACACCAGACTGGAGAGTTAAACTCAAAAGACCCTTAAATCCCCCTGAATTGTTGATCAAGTGTAGACCGAACCCCATGGACCATTTTATGCTTGATCAGGCTCGTTCTCTTTAGTATTAACGGATTAATTGATAAATGACTAGATTGCTTATTCCGTTAGTTTCTTAGGTCTTTATTTAGAACTTAAAATTTAAGCATGGATGCCAAAATGTATTATTCATTCAACTAAAATACCAATCAAATATGACCTAAATACTCTAATTCAGCTAGGGTAAGTAGGATTCGTTCCTTGGAATATTATGGTTAAAAACAAGCAATTTTCAGATTTGATTTTCTAATTAACCAAGTGATGATCTACTTTAAACAATTAAAACTAAGCAAGAAGCAAACTTTGATGATTAAAGACTAAGAACATAAACACTAAACACTAGATCAAAATAATGAGTTGTAAACGAATGAATAAAACCTTTATTCCTTTGCAATCCCGATTAAGCATGCATGAATTCAAACAACTCGTGTGCTATCAAAAACTAAATAAATCTCATATACAAGAATTCTTAGGTTTAACTAGAGCAATTATCTTGGATACAATTATGGTACTTAAACACTTGTCTTTATCCTTAACATACTTAGCAATAAAATGGATCAAACACAATATGTTGAGTAACAATAATAGTCTTGCAATAATCAACAATAATCAACTTGCATTAAATAAAACTTGATCAATACACAAGTATCATAACACAAAAGACACAAGTATTATGATGTTGCATATCACACAAAACTTGAATGAATAAAAGCATACACTAATCGTTCATGAAAGGAAAAAAGTAAAGATTACTAGCTGTGCATGTTGGTGATGACGATCATGATGATCTTTTGATGAATGTTGAAGAACACGCCTTTGATCTTGACTTGAATCTTTGAAAAGTGATGAAGTATGATGTTATGGTTCGTGTTTTGGGCTCTAAAACTGAGTTAGAAGGTGATAAATTCGTAGCTGAGGGTTTCCCTAAAAATAGGTAATGAATGACTTGTCCTTAAGCCTAAATCTCTCAAAATTCGGATATTCAAATTTGAGATGATACAACCCCGACGTAATTTACGACAAGGCTGGTGTAAATTACACCACCATGGTTTTCCTGGCGTAATTTTATGCCACCAAGTTACATTTTCTTCTGGTCTCGTTCAAGGCCTGACGGAATTTACGCTAATGCTGGCATAAATTACGCCAGTATAAAATTCTAACTTTTTGCTTTTTACGATCATTTCATGCGTTCGTGTACAATCACCACTTTTAACTAAAAACTCGTAATATCCTCATTTATACTTCAAAATTCTTGTAATCTTTCGAATGGATCTCGGCTAGGAATAAAGGTGTTTCCATTGATTGGCTTAATTGGCTAGTTAGTCCTCATTTGTTTGTAGGTTCGTAGTGATGTAGGTGGCAATCTTTGCTCCCTCTAATTGTAAATATTTCGTGCTTTGTTTCGTTTAGGTCATCCGGTTCTGTTGGATGTTCCTTGATGTAATCTTGATGTACTCTCTGTGGTTATAATATAATTACCTTGTCTTTCAAAAAAAAAAAAAAATTCTTCTAATCTTCATCACATACGAACAATAATATGCATAAAATACAGACCAATAAACCATCCAGTTCCTATACAGAACAATCTCACTTTAGACGATAACCACATCACAAATAAACAAGTGTGATCGTGGATTATATGGTAACTCTCACGCTTACATGAAACTTTGCTATCATATGCCCCCGTAACACACGTTAAAACGAATTTATGAACTCAAAATTTCGAGTTTATTAAATGCGCTGTAACGTATACTGCAGTGGTATATGTTGGCAAAACTCTTATAATATTTATAATGTCTAAATTAAAAGTATAGTTTAATTTAATGGCATTTAATTAATTAATATGTAAGTTGAAAATTAATTGCTAGTTAAATTTAAGTTAGGATAAATAAGATTTGAATCAGATTTAAATGAGATATTATATCTATTCTATAGCTAATAAAATGGACTTTCAAATGAAACTTGCTGCGGGAATTATTGAGATGTTTTTAGAGTTTTAATTATCAAATTCTTATTAAAACAAGCATGAATTTTTTTATTAAATTGATCTTCTATCCTATTTAAATAGTATCTACGGCCAGGAGAAAAGTGATCACGAGTTTAATTAATTCATGTATTGATATTAACGAGGCATGAAGTTTGCGGGTTGTGACGGTGGTAATATCCTTTTTGTATGTACCAAATTAATTATCATAAATTAAATACAAATTAATTATTAAATTGAACAATAAAATATTAAATAATTAACATTTAATACGTATTTAAACACGATTTTAGAAGTCCCTTTATTTTTGTTTACTTTATTAATTAAACAATTGATAACTTCAATATATAAAAGGAAGATGAAAATACAAAAAGAAGAAAACATAGTGAAATTGATTAAAAATAAAAATAAAATAGGTACTATTTATTTTAAAATCAATTAATGGATGTATGCTAACACATTTTATGTTTTAGTATAATACTCGTATAATATAATGGTGTAATGTAATTAAATTGATTGATAATTGATTAATAAAGCATTTTGTTTCCATGGTGTTGGTGTTGGTGTTGGCGTCAAAACAAGAGAAAAGTCCTTGTCTTCTTGATTTTTGAATATTAAAATATACATGCAATCTTTTGTGAATCTTTTGTGGAAGTCGACGATCTAGAGGATTCCAAGTGTTTGGTTTTATATGATTTTCATTATGAGTGAAACAATATTTGGATATTATTATCGGGTTATACGAATTAACATTTGACTGATATTATTTTACGTGTTATGTGGATCAAATATGTCCTACTTTATGTCCTACTTTGAACATTCATTCCCGCAATTCTTTCCTTGCTTCCTAAAGTTATACTCGTATCTAACTCCATCATTTGGTATTATTGTAGGTAATCTAGTAAATTCAATTGGATCCAATCGAAAGTCATCATCATAATTGTCTAAAGTTATTTTCCCTCCGTGTTCATTATTCATTATAATTATATGTTCAACATCTGGTGTGAGCACCATTTATTTCTAACAATTTGCCATATTCATTGGGCTTAACATTAAAGCATTTCCAACGATTAGTTATTGGGTCGCCATTGCCGTCGCATTCAATGTCAACTCATAGCTTTCCAACTGGGATGCCATCGATGACTAGCCATTCATTTTGTCTTACAATAGCACAATGAATGGCGAGAAAAAATGACATTCTTTTCGATTTGTCATTAAATATTATTATTTTAATATAAAAAATTAGAATAATTATTAAACTGTTGCATTCCAACGATATTATTTTTTATTTTAATTTACACTTTTTATCTATATATAACAACACAGTTTACACATTTTTCTTACTCAATAGCACTCATTATTATATATTTTCACACATTTCTTTTAACATTTTTATATTTAAAATAAATATAAACTCTACTGATATGGAAGAAATTCTAGGAATCATTTTTGCGTACGATCTACTTCAAGCACTCGGTACATTTGACTTAATCGATAGTTTGAAAGAGAAGACTGAAACTTACTTACTAAGAGCACCTCATAAATTTATTTATACGAAGGGGCCATCAAAGTAGTGCAAAACGTTTGTTTGACAATAACTTTTCAGAGATTTCAACCTTTCCGGCGAATTACTTTCGGAGATGCTATCAAATGAACCGACCCTTGTTTATCCATATACGCCGAGATATAGTTAATTATTATGAAGTACCGTTACCCGATTATTTAGTTATGTCCATCAAAAGCATGATGCTACTAGTTGCGTGGTTTTAACGTATTTTGAAAGTGTACATCGGTTATACGACAAATAGCATACGGTACATGTACAGATTCTTACGATGAATATTTACACATGGGTCAACAAACCCAATATATGAATGTTTGAAAAATTATTGAATGTGTATATTTCACCTATACTCCATTAAGTATTTGCGAAAATCAAATACACACGATGTTCACCGTTTGATTTCCAAACATCATAAAATTCATGGTTATCCTTGTATGCTCGGAAGCCTCGCTTGTATGCAATGGATTTGGGACATCCGTCCAATTGCATAAAACGGTCACTACACACAAGGTGATCAAGGTTGCACAAAAGTGTTAGAAGATGTGGCATAATAAGATATGTGGATTTGACATGCTTTATGTGGACCTGGTTGTTTAAACAATGACATTAATGAGCTTAATCAGTCTCAATCTTTTAAAGATTTACTTCAAGATATGGTTACATCATGCAACTTTACTGTTAAAGGGGCAAAATTCCATTAGGGTTATTATTTTGGTAGATAGAATGTACCCGGACTGGGTGACAATTGTTACATTGTTTGAAAGTTCAGTTGATCCAAACATAACTAAGTACAAAAAGTTTCAAAATTTTGTAAGAAAAGATGTAGATCGAGCATTCATAGTGTTACAAGGTCACATGGCAATTACTAAAAACCTGACACGACCTTTTTATGATAACAAAGTCCAATAAATGGTGTATACTTGTATTATCTTGCACAATATGGTCACAAAATACAATAGACGTGCAATGTGTGAACTTGCGGAAGATTACCCGATTATCCGCCAAATAGTTGTTCACAACAAACATTTAAAGAAAGGGTTGAAGTACATCGTATGGATGGAGAAATATGAGATGAAGACGTTCATCATCTTCTCCGACAAATGCTTATAGAATACATTTGGAATCTTCCATAAATATTTTCGTGTTCGACACAATCAAGAAGTGGGTCCTTCATATATTGTCGAAAATGAAAGCGAAGAGGATGAAGATTAGTTTATAATTTATATGTTTGTGTAATTTATTTTATTTTAATTTTATGTAATGGTTTTTTTATCATTTTTACGAACGTATTTTATTTTAATGTAATGTTATTTAATTTTATTGAAAATAATTTTATATTAAAGTGGGTCTCAATGTGATAAAGAGGAAAGACATTATAAATGTCATTTAATCTGTTATTCTTTAGTGGTATGAGGAAATGCTGGCGTGACGCTGATGTGGCAGTTAATGATAAGTGAAACTTATGTCATGAATGTGAATCGTAAGTAATCATTTGAACATGGCAACTTGTAGGTAAAGAAAATTTTGGTAGTTTTTTCTTATTCTAATAGTTCATTATTGAAAGCTAAATTGGCTAACTTGTTGAAGTTTGATGAAATTTATAACATCTACTACATGTGTTGTTGTTTCTTACCAGTTTCTCACTTGTTTGTTGTGTATTTAAGTATTGATTGCTCTTTTAACGAGTTTAGTTGTTCAAGCTTTAAGGATTACTTTCACTTTAATCGAGAAGATAACGTGAGCAATTTTATCTTAATAACTAATAATGAACCAACAAAGTTATAGATAACATATAGTGCATTTCAAAGATAATATGATGAACCCTTCTTCATTACTCGAAGTGAGCCACGCTAGTATCTGATGATAGCGTAATCAAGCCCCTTTGCTCCATGAACTCCACTAAATCGGTATCGATGGGGTACATTTTCACTAATCGGGTATTTCTGCTCGAATTGTGATATTGATCAAGAAATAATTCTATCGTTTTAGCCTTTAATATTTGTTTTCTTGTCTTGCGACGGAGTATTTCCTTCCAATTGCCCCACCATGGTTGCAACACGAATAATGATATTACCATCCGTAGAGAAAAAGAGCACACAAAGAACATGAGCTTTCGATGCCTCTAGTCTATACTGACCTAATATAACTATCAAGGCTAGACCGAGATCAAAGAAAGTTTTAGTGGTGGGTTGTATTCCTGAACCTATTTCAATCTTTTCATTGTATGTGTGACACCCCGTACAAAACCATCATGTACGAATCATCAACAACAGGTCCATTACACGGTATAATACTACATGCTATTTTAAAACGAGTTTTGCATTCATGAAAAGATAACGTTTTTACAAAAGATAACGTGACACAAAGGTCGTTACAAAGTCATTATTCAGAATAACATAAGTTGGGAATGCAAAATAAAAGTTCCATGATTGAGACATCTCTAAGTAATGAAGCGGAAGTCTAACACAGCGAGTCTGTAACAGCAAGTCTATAACACCAAGACAGCAAGTCTAACAGCGGAAGCAACAACGTCTAAGCACCTAAGAAATACACGCTTAAAAGTCAATACGAATGTTGGTGTGCTATAGTTTGTATTCAGTAATGTAATGTAGACCACGAGATTTCGTATTCAAAACAGTATGAAAAGTATATGCTTATGCGTGGGCACCCGGTAACTAACTTAACGTAATAATAATACCCCCTAATAGTACACTTGGCGAGTGCGTATGTTCTCGAAGTATCAAACACCTGTTAAATGCTAGCGCGACTAGCCCGAGTGGGGATGTCAAACCCTATGGATCCATATCTAATATTCGCGTTCACCGGTTCAAAAACCAATGATTAAACGTTACCGTACTAAGGGGAATCTTTGTGCCGTTATATCACCCACACATATATAAAGTTTAAGTACTCGTGTCTAGTATGTAAAACATAAAAAGCGCATGTATTCTCAGTCTCAAAAATAGTAAAGTAAAAAGGGAAGCTATAACTCACAGTGAATGTGCAGTAAAAGTTGATATGAAAAGTATGCAAGTAGTAAGTTGGTCTGAAAGGTCGTCATCCTAAGTCAAAGGTCACTAAGTCAGTATATTGTCCCCAAAAGTTTAAGAATGAATAAATTAAGTCTTAAGTATCGTCGTCATCATCATCATCATCATCATCATCATCATCATCATCATCATCATCATCATCATCATTATCACCATACGTAAAAGATAAAGTAAGTTTTCAACAAGAATAGAGATCGAAACAAAAGACTGACTTCAGACAGCTTCTACGACCTCTATATAAAACGAAAAGACTCGTGGTCAGTGGACAAGGCTCCGTATGTGAGTCCTCTAACCGCTGTCCAATTTTTAGATCCTAACTCGATGTCGTTTGACCGTGGCGACGGTTCAAGCGCGAGTAGGTCAGAATTTAAGCACGTCGTTATAACGGCGTAGTGACTTTCGAAAGGCTATAAATCCTAAACCGTATATCGGATTTAGACGAGTCCTAAATGAAAAGTCATCTACTCAAAACGAACTATCTGAAAATCAATTTTCAGAAGTCCTAGGAGTCTGATCAGACCCCAAAAAATAGCAAACAAGTGCTCCGGTGGGTTTCTTGGTGCTTGATGCTCATCACGGTTCTCATCCTTGATGCGTGTAAGCTTCAAGTGTACAACTCTTTGATGTTTTAGCATCACTTTGACCAATTTTCAACCATCAACACACAACTAAGAGTAAAAGCTAACATTCTACAAGTTTTGAACATCAAGGTTGCCTCTTTATTGCATAAACATAATAAAGCTTCAACCTTTGTCCTTTTTACGCAAGTTTATGCATCTTCATCATATGAGATGATGAAGACTTGATCTTTATCATCACAACAATCACAAAAAGTTCCAAGTAAGTGAGATCTACAATGATAACTTAGATCTCAAGTATTAAGAAAATCCTAAGCTAGAAAGCTTGGATCTTTACAAGATTAATGAGACCATAAGCTAGAAAGCTAAGATCTAATGAAAGTAATGAGACCATAAGCTAAAAAGCTAAGATCTTTAACAAAATAATGAAACCCTAAGCTAAAAAGCTTGGATCTTTAATGTTCTTGAAGATCCTTAAAGCAAAGACTAGATCTTCAAGTTACATGAAGATCATAAATACAAGTTTCGATCTTTTTAACAAAATAAAGGAATCATAAGCTAGAAAACTTAGATCCAACAAAGTAATGAAGATTCAAAGCTAGAAAGCTTGAATCTTTCATGTTCTTGAAGGATTCAAACCAAAGTTTGAATCTACAAGATATAACATGATCAAGAAGCTAAAAAGCTTGATCCTTGCATGATGATGATGATGTCGAAAATGAGAAGAGAAGAAGAAGAAGAAAATTTAAAACTTACACTTTTTAGAGTGAGAAAGGCTAGAGAGAGAATTAGAGAGTAAGTGTGTGTAAAATGTGAATGAGATTAAGTGTGAAATGGGTGAGATTTTCTTGGTATTTATAGTGAGTGGGGGTGGTGGTAGCCGTAGGTTTCAAGGGGGGACAAGGGGGATACCTTTTTGCTTTTTGGTTAATGGTGGTCTAAAGTTGGTGCTTATGTTGGGATCTCATGCAACAATTGTGATTATGGTTAACAAAAATGCTAGTATGTTCTCTCTTATAAATGGGTATTTATCTTACATTTATATGGGTCATAAACTTGTTAAAATTGGGCTAATTAAATAGTCCATTAGCTAGAGTAGGGTGGATTTGAGTCCAACAAGGTAGAAAGTCCAACAAGACTAACTAGTGAGCATAAGTAAATTACTAAGCGTAATTAAGCAACCAAAAGCCCAAGTAATTATTATTAGAAAATAACAATTAGTATTTCATAGTCGTAATATTAGAATTACGACAAAAGTTAAACGTGTACCAAAACACATAGCTCGTTCTAAACGTCAAGTGACACTAACGGTCATAAAAGCATTCGGAGATCAAGTTAAGTTACTAAGTACTTAATGGCACATTGTATGGTATTAACGAAAGTAATTAATTATGAAATAAGATCCCAGAATATAAACCAACACAGTACGCATAAATACGCAGTTTCACAGAAAGTAACAAGCACAAAAGTAAGTCAGAAAAGTCGGGTCGTTACAGTATGAAACTCACTTCATACCTGCATCAGATGAAAAGTTGTGGTAATGCTTACTGAAATGCCCCGTTCATATAGATTATAAACGTTACATAATAATTGGTTTCATTGCGAGGTATTTGACCTCTATATGATATAATTTACAAACATTGCATTCGTTTTTAAAAGACAAACTTTCATTTACATCGAAAGTTAACAGACATGCATACCATTTCATAATATATCCAAACTATAAATGACCTAATAATAATCTTGTTGAACTCAACGACTCAAATGCAACGTCTTTTGAAATATGTTATGAATGACTCCAAGTAATATCTCTAAAATGAGCAAATGCACAGCGCAAGGTTTCTTTCATACCTGAGAATAAACATGCTTAAAAGTGTCAACCAAAAGGTTGGTGAGTTCATTAGTTTATCATAAACAATCATTTCCATTATTTTAATAGACCACAAGATTTCATTTTTTCATAAATATACATCTCATATCAGGCATTTCGCAAACTGTATAGAGATAAAAATCATTCATATGGATTGAACACCTGGTAACCGATATTAACAAGATGCATATAGAATATCCCCATCATTCCGGGACTCTCATCGGACATGATAAAATCGAAGTACTAAAGCATCCGTAACCCGGATGGGGCTTGTTGGGCCCGATAGATCTATCTTTAGGATTCGCGTCAATTAGGGGTACTGTTCCCTAATTCTTAGGCTACTAAGCTAAAATGGGCGATATTCGATTCGATAATCCAACCATAGAATGTGGTTTCGAGTACTTGTGTCTATTTCGTCAAACATTTATAAAAACGGCGCATGTATTCTTAGTCCCAAAAATATATTACAAAAGCATTTAAAAAGTGAGACGACCCGACCCAATCCATAGGGACGAATACAATAACATATGATAACATTGCGAGGTACTTGACCTCTATATGATACATTTTACAAACGTTGCATTTATTCTTAAAAGGCAAACTATCATTACATCAATATTTGACATTTTCGTCTAACATTTCATAATATCCAAATGACCTAATCTGTCATTTACTTATTTATATTCTCTATTGAACTCCAATGACTCGAATGCAACGTCTTTGTATCATGGCTTAAAAGGTCCCAAGTAGTATCCTTAACATGAGCTAATGCACAGCGGAAGACTTAATTCATACCTGAGAATAACATGCTTTAAAACGTCAACATAAAGTTGGTGAGATATATAGGTTTGATGCTAGCAGCGTTATAACAATGGAACACAAGATTTCATATATAAACATTTTAATAAAAATATTCTAAGTGGTTGAGCACTTGGTAACCATACTTAACATTTAATCACGTAGCATATTCCCTTTATTATGAAATCTTACTACACCGTACCAAGGTGTAGTCACGAAACGAAGTACTGTGCAACCGTTGAATACTGGTCGTCCAGTCCGGTTGGGGTTGTCAGGCCCGATAGATCTATCAACAGGATTCGCGTTTACAATACCGCTGTAAATATTAGTTACCAAGCTACAGGGAAGTATGCCAGTGGTACAACTCAACGTAGAATATATTTTTCAGTTACTTGTGTCCATAATGTAAAACATAAAATACATGTATTCTCATCCCGAAATATTTAGAGTTTAAAAGTGGGACTATATACTCACTTTTGTCTTGAAGATATGTAATTTCGACTTGGTCTCCAATTGATATCACGAACCTATCCATATATAATATATCAATACCTTTTCTTTTTAAACAATCGTCACATATATATACTTATAATACTGTTAATACTTTTAATAATTCCTTAGTCCGTAGTTAGCAGTCCGATGTTAGTAATTCAATTTTAATGGTTCATATTTAGTTGTTTAATAAACCCCCAATGAAATAAATAAAACCCCCATCGTATATGTATTGGTCGAGATTAATCTTGACCCATGGTACCGGTGTTGTCAAATGACGTGTTGCGTACATAAAGTACCGGTGTTGTCAAATGACGTGTTGCGTACAATCATGGGATCTTATGATTAATCTTCTCGTATTGTTTACGGGTGATCCTGAACCATATAAAATTAAATTATGAGTACATATGTATAAAATATCATGTTACTTTAGGAAGATGTGATTTATTTAATTTTCTCCAATTATTTTCGTGGCTAAACTAGTCTTGGATATCCGATTTTGTTTTGGTCATAATTTCGTCGTTACAACTCCGTTTTCGTTGATTCAACTTTCCACTTCCTTGGATCGAGTCCCTCTTTAAGAATATGAACTGTAAACACCTTAGTTTGTATTCGAAATCATAGGTCATAGGTCAAATTTTGGTGAAACTTATGAAGTTAATCATTTTTGTTACAAAAACATCATTTAATGACCATTTTTCTAAAAATACTTATACTATGAATTAAATTATGAAATTTTTATGTGTTAACATATTCATAAGAAATATCATTTTTCCAGAATATAAACCTCCAATTCAAAGTTCAAGATGGTTTTTAATTATCCAACCCAAAACAGCCCCCGGTTGCACTCCGACGTCATAAAAACAGTTTTTTAAGGTATTCTTTGAAAAACCAAGTTATACCTTGTTAAATTAGCATATATTTAAGTTATATTACAGGTCTTGAAGTATTTTTTAAGTTAAGTTAGAAGGATCTATTTAGTTTGCAAACAAGTTTGAAATCATTCAAACTATGTTTTTGTTGTTAAAATTGTATACCATACAATAAGATAGCTATATATATATGAATCGAATAAGGTTATGAACAAAGTTACTACCTCAAGTTACTTGGACAAGATTGCTGTAAAAGAGGAGTAAAAACCTAGAACCAAAAGAGTGATGAAATTGGATGAAAGATTGGAAGCAACTTAAGACATAAACTTGAATTGAAAGTTGTATTTTTGTAGTGTTTTTGTTGATCTTTTTATGGTGGTGTTTAAGGTGATTCTTGAGAGGATTTTTGCTGGAGTTCTTAGAGAGACATGAGGCTAGTAAGTGTGTGTGTTTAGCTAGAGAAATGATGTTCCAAAAATTGAAAATGGATGCATGTATTTATGGTGGTGTAAAAGGTGTATAAATTTGTAATTTTGTGAAAAGATCTTTTAATCATGTGAAATTGTCATACTAAATAACAAAAGTAGTTACCTTATACATAAGGCATGAACAAGGGCTGGTTGGTGGTGATTTGATGTGTATATACCAATA
Organism: Rutidosis leptorrhynchoides; assembly: GCF_046630445.1. Lineage (NCBI taxonomy): Eukaryota > Viridiplantae > Streptophyta > Magnoliopsida > Asterales > Asteraceae > Rutidosis > Rutidosis leptorrhynchoides. The sequence goes on along the minus strand of NC_092342.1, from coordinate 43,006,594 downwards.
GTAAATACGTATAGAAGCTAGGTATGATACGAGTACATATACTCTAGATATACGTATAGAAATCTTGTGAAAAATGGAATGAGGATTCAAATATAGCTATCTTTTGTGAATATACTTATATTGTTTTATGTATTTAAGTCTTTAAAAGTGATTAAATACATTATATATACGATATATGTATAAACATTATAGGTCGTAAGTATTTATGTCAAATAACGTTACGTATAGTTATCGTTTTGAAAGCTTAAGTTAGTAGTTTCAAAATATACTTATAACTTATTGTTATTAATACAAAATGAAATATTTAAACATCCTTAAATCATGTTAAATATGTATATATACATATATATACACAAACGTATAATTAACATATATTGTATAGTTCGTGATATCATCGGTCAAACTAGACGGTTAAACGTTATGTAAAACTCTTTTCAAAATCATAAATCTCAACAATTTAGATTGCTTATCATGTTGGTAAGTTTTAATTTATGTAAATATTAATCTTATAAGTGTAAAACGATCGGAAAAATCCGGGTCGTTACAGTACCCACCCGTTAAAGAAATTTCGTCCCGAAATTTGGTAGAGGTTGTTATAAATAACAATAGGAATGTTTTCATGACGAATATGAGGTATTAATAGAGTTTTATCATTATTGGAAGATATGGATAAAATGATTCGGTCATGTGAAGCGCACGAGTGAAGCTATCACAAAAGAATGAAATGAGTGAATATAGAATTGTTTTAACCGATGTCGAGATTAGGATTGATTTCCAGAATTTAAGGGATTTAAAGAAAATCTTATGTAATAAGATTTGGTTCTTCGATGATTTAGAAAACAGGATCTCCTTTGATTTAATGCGATAATCTGTTTCGATTTCTTTGTCGGATATTTCACTATAAATCCACCTCCTTCCCTTTCTTACTTCCATACCTCACATCTCTTACTCTTCCTCCTCTAATTCATACCTTAAGGTATCCTTTAAAATGCTTCATCCCGTTCTGATTTTTGTTATACTTCTAACTTTCATATCTTTCATTTTTCTCTTTCATCTACCGCTAGAAGAATCTATTCACTTTTATGATTTTCTTGGAATTATAATGTTTCTAATTCTCCCGTGTCTTTACGTCTCCATACGTATTGATACACACGGTTTGTAGTTTCTGGGTGGTTATTGGGTTTGATATCTTTCCTTATATTTCGATGCTCCTGCTTCTGTTTTCCATAATCGTTGTCATCCATAGTTAATACTCTCTCCTATTTGCTGTAATCTATACCCCAATTTCTATTTTGGGACTTTGTCCCTTCGTTTCTTCTTCCCGTCCTTGAGTCAAGCGATCAATAGTTCGAAATTCGTAGGTATAAAATTCGGAATGAACATAGCTAATGCTCTAAGAAAGGAATGGTAATGGCACGATTTTGATTTGTCAAATTACCAGAATATCCAGGAAAATAGAACTATCAAGATGATTTGTTCTTAATATGTTTCGGAATTGGATAGAATGTAAAAGTCGTGTAACATGGCACATGATGACGGTACTGTGAATCATCATATTCCATTAGAAACTTAACATGACTTACTTATAATGAAGTTGATCAAGTTTCATTATATTATACTAGTTCATGCATCAGTTCCCAACACTGCTTCAGAACATTCCTATTTTAAACTTGAAGGATTTAGAAACTAACACAGTTTCCTTTATATTGTAACGCAGATATTACAGAGAGATAAATGATTTCAGATAAGGATAGTGGTGAAAATATCTTCAGAAATATTGAGGATATTTATAATGAAAGATATGATAATATCTTGGAATTTCTAATGTCGAAGAATGATGATGAAGATTGACCCGTAAGGGTTTAGATTCAGAAGCAAGGTGTTTGCTACAGAATCGTCATAATTCTTTATGTACAAGTTTAGTCCTTGTAACTTGTTCAGAGTCTCCTTCATGGTTTGTTCAATCCGGTTTTCAGTACCAATTTTCTATCGAGCGTTCCTAACACTTCCTTCTTTTATCATCAACATTTGGTCATTAAGACCTTCTACAACATGCTGCTTCGTCAGTATTTTCAAAGTTATCGGATCTGGGTCATTGGTTATCAAACCAAGATGGTTTAAGGAGGATTGTATTTTTAGATGATTAAACGCTGATGGTAATATGATGGAATATAAAAGGTTCTCCGGTAACGATGGCGAAAGAACAACGTATATATATATATATCGAGATTGTAATAAGAGTAGTCTTACTGAGATATCGAAGTGGAGCTGTGACAAAATTAGTTAATTGAAAAGGAATCGCGTGATTGTTTTTGCTAATGGATGATAAGGAATTCGATGCGGATACGTTTTAACTATAACTTCGAGTTCAAAAATTTTTAGGTGCATAACTGTATGCATAAATCTTTATTCCGTAGACGAGGTGCGGCTGGTTGAACTTCTCGATCGAGATGTTTTCAAGAATCATGAAAAGTTGTGAATGCGAATTGTAATCGTCAAGATACAAATGAGGTTTAAAATAGAATCAAGTGGCAAACTTGAAGGATTGTTTAGTTTCATATGTAATAATCATCATTTTAACTCATTTTTAATTGTCCAAAGTTAGCAGTCCAATAGTCCGATTGTCCAATGGTTCAATAAATTCATATATGAACTAAATATATAATATTCGAATTACTTAATACGTATCGTGACCCGTGTACTGGTCTCGGTGTCGATCACAACTCAAAGTATATATATATTTTGGAATCAACTCCGACCCTGTATAGCCAACTCCCACCTTCACATATAGAGTGTCTATGGTTGTTCCGAAATATATATATAGATGGATCAATATGATAAGTCGAAACCTTGTATACGTGTCCCGTTATTTAAAATGCGTAAAATAAATAAATATATATCATGACCCATTATACAACGTGTTGTCTCAGAATTAATCCGACGTGTTGTTGTACATGTGTCCCGACGGTATGTAAAGTACAGAAATTAAAATTGCAAGAATGTAAATTGCGATAAATTAAATATTAATCAGTTAGCTGGGAACAGTTAGCCGAAACAGTTAGCGTGTAATCCTATCACAATTTCAATTAATTAATTCATCTATTTCTAACAATTTTTATTTTGCCAATGTTTCTTCATTATGCCACTTGTTGGATTCGGATAGGTAAAAATCCAAATATGAAATTTAAATGGAAATGGTTAATCTGGGGTGAACGGATACGTATATCGGTAATTGTAAGTAGGATAATAAATGATCGTTGAATCAGATTCGAAGAATGTACAGTGTAACTTGTTAATGTGAATTCTAAATATTCCTTGGGTACTACCCACCCGTTAAAATATTTTCATCATTAACAGTTTGTACGAATGAAAATTTTAATTACAATCTTTATGAAAATATATTTGCATATATATTTTCTTCGGAGGTAACTATGAATTTAATGAGTCAATAAAATATTCAACTCATTTGATTTATCGTTATTACTAGATTACATAATCTCCAAAACATTAGAGATTACATAATCGTCATGTCGAACGAAGAACGATACGTAAAGAAGAGGTAATCGGTGTAGAATGATATGTAGAACAAAGATCATATTCGAAGTTCAGATGATGATGTTGAGGTACGTGGTGCGGATGTGATTGTTGGTGGTGGTAATGATACGGTTGGTGTTGATGCTGATGATGTCGTTGACGTCGATGATGCTACTGGTACTGAAGATTGCGAGGTTGATGTTGTTAACGGTACTGGTTATGCTGCTGGTGCTGCTGCTGGTGTTTGTAACCTTCGCACCGTGTTCTCCAAAGCCGTCACACGAGCGCGAAGTTCGTTAATTTCTGCTAGTACACCAGGATGATTGGCGGTTGGAGTGAGCGAATGAACAAGATCCGAAATATGAGATAGGAAATAATCGTGACGAGATACTCGAGAAATGAGAGAGAAAATGGTTTCTCGAACAGGTTCGCCGGTAAGTGCTTCAGGTTCGTCGCCAATGGGGCAATTCGGTGGGTGAAAGGGATCACCTTCTTCTTGTCTCCAATAATTTAGTATACTACGAACCCATCCCCAATTCATCCAGAATAGATGATGAGAAATTGGTTGATCCATTCCAGTGACGCTGCCTTCGGAGCCCGAATGGAAATCCATATCAGCGTAGCTGTCGGAGTCGGAGGAATTCGAACTGGACGCGGAGTTCATCTTGTACAGTCGGGGAAATGAATTTTTGGTTTGGAATAGATTATAGGAGTTGGATTTGGTATTCTTCAATACATAATTTACATATGTATTTATAATACTCAAAATCCCGTGAATTACGGAGAATCTTTGAAATTCGTCAGGCAATGTCTATAGCAACAGATACGCTAGGATACGAATTTTGTCTATACACTATCGATGCACCAAATGCAGTAAGACGTGTCTAGACTTAAGAATACTAAGCAGGCAATTCTTAAGGATGATAAGCAGATGATTTTCGACTAGATATGATAAGCAAAACTTTTGACATGTAGACACGGTCAAAGTCCAGACTCACTAATGCATCCTAACAACTACCAGTTAGACACACTAATGCAAGGCCTGGTTCGCTAAGACCAACGCTCTGATACCACATGAGACGACCCGACCCAATCCATAGGGACGAATACAATAACATATGATAACATTGCGAGGTACTTGACCTCTATATGATACATTTTACAAACGTTGCATTTATTCTTAAAAGGCAAACTATCATTACATCAATATTTGACATTTTCGTCTAACATTTCATAATATCCAAATGACCTAATCTGTCATTTACTTATTTATATTCTCTATTGAACTCCAATGACTCGAATGCAACGTCTTTGTATCATGGCTTAAAAGGTCCCAAGTAGTATCCTTAACATGAGCTAATGCACAGCGGAAGACTTAATTCATACCTGAGAATAACATGCTTTAAAACGTCAACATAAAGTTGGTGAGATATATAGGTTTGATGCTAGCAGCGTTATAACAATGGAACACAAGATTTCATATATAAACATTTTAATAAAAATATTCTAAGTGGTTGAGCACTTGGTAACCATACTTAACATTTAATCACGTAGCATATTCCCTTTATTATGAAATCTTACTACACCGTACCAAGGTGTAGTCACGAAACGAAGTACTGTGCAACCGTTGAATACTGGTCGTCCAGTCCGGTTGGGGTTGTCAGGCCCGATAGATCTATCAACAGGATTCGCGTTTACAATACCGCTGTAAATATTAGTTACCAAGCTACAGGGAAGTATGCCAGTGGTACAACTCAACGTAGAATATATTTTTCAGTTACTTGTGTCCATAATGTAAAACATAAAATACATGTATTCTCATCCCGAAATATTTAGAGTTTAAAAGTGGGACTATATACTCACTTTTGTCTTGAAGATATGTAATTTCGACTTGGTCTCCAATTGATATCACGAACCTATCCATATATAATATATCAATACCTTTTCTTTTTAAACAATCGTCACATATATATACTTATAATACTGTTAATACTTTTAATAATTCCTTAGTCCGTAGTTAGCAGTCTGATGTTAGTAATTCAATTTTAATGGTTCATATTTAGTTGTTTAATAAACCCCCAATGAAATAAATAAAACCCCCATCGTATATGTATTGGTCGAGATTAATCTTGACCCATGGTACCGGTGTTGTCAAATGACGTGTTGCGTACATAAAGTACCGGTGTTGTCAAATGACGTGTTGCGTACAATCATGGGATCTTATGATTAATCTTCTCGTATTGTTTACGGGTGATCCTGAACCATATAAAATTAAATTATGAGTACATATGTATAAAATATCATGTTACTTTAGGAAGATGTGATTTATTTAATTTTCTCCAATTATTTTCGTGGCTAAACTAGTCTTGGATATCCGATTTTGTTTTGGTCATAATTTCGTCGTTACAACTCCGTTTTCGTTGATTCAACTTTCCACTTCCTTGGATCGAGTCCCTCTTTAAGAATATGAACTGTAAACACCTTAGTTTGTATTCGAAATCATAGGTCATAGGTCAAATTTTGGTGAAACTTATGAAGTTAATCATTTTTGTTACAAAAACATCATTTAATGACCATTTTTCTAAAAATACTTATACTATGAATTAAATTATGAAATTTTTATGTGTTAACATATTCATAAGAAATATCATTTTTCCAGAATATAAACCTCCAATTCAAAGTTCAAGATGGTTTTTAATTATCCAACCCAAAACAGCCCCCGGTTGCACTCCGACGTCATAAAAACAGTTTTTTAAGGTATTCTTTGAAAAACCAAGTTATACCTTGTTAAATTAGCATATATTTAAGTTATATTACAGGTCTTGAAGTATTTTTTAAGTTAAGTTAGAAGGATCTATTTAGTTTGCAAACAAGTTTGAAATCATTCAAACTATGTTTTTGTTGTTAAAATTGTATACCATACAATAAGATAGCTATATATATATGAATCGAATAAGGTTATGAACAAAGTTACTACCTCAAGTTACTTGGACAAGATTGCTGTAAAAGAGGAGTAAAAACCTAGAACCAAAAGAGTGATGAAATTGGATGAAAGATTGGAAGCAACTTAAGACATAAACTTGAATTGAAAGTTGTATTTTTGTAGTGTTTTTGTTGATCTTTTTATGGTGGTGTTTAAGGTGATTCTTGAGAGGATTTTTGCTGGAGTTCTTAGAGAGACATGAGGCTAGTAAGTGTGTGTGTTTAGCTAGAGAAATGATGTTCCAAAAATTGAAAATGGATGCATGTATTTATGGTGGTGTAAAAGGTGTATAAATTTGTAATTTTGTGAAAAGATCTTTTAATCATGTGAAATTGTCATACTAAATAACAAAAGTAGTTACCTTATACATAAGGCATGAACAAGGGCTGGTTGGTGGTGATTTGATGTGTATATACCAATAGTAAATACGTATAGAAGCTAGGTATGATACGAGTACATATACTCTAGATATACGTATAGAAATCTTGTGAAAAATGGAATGAGGATTCAAATATAGCTATCTTTTGTGAATATACTTATATTGTTTTATGTATTTAAGTCTTTAAAAGTGATTAAATACATTATATATACGATATATGTATAAACATTATAGGTCGTAAGTATTTATGTCAAATAACGTTACGTATAGTTATCGTTTTGAAAGCTTAAGTTAGTAGTTTCAAAATATACTTATAACTTATTGTTATTAATACAAAATGAAATATTTAAACATCCTTAAATCATGTTAAATATGTATATATACATATATATACACAAACGTATAATTAACATATATTGTATAGTTCGTGATATCATCGGTCAAACTAGACGGTTAAACGTTATGTAAAACTCTTTTCAAAATCATAAATCTCAACAATTTAGATTGCTTATCATGTTGGTAAGTTTTAATTTATGTAAATATTAATCTTATAAGTGTAAAACGATCGGAAAAATCCGGGTCGTTACAAAAAGGGAGTAATGAAACTCACGATACAATATTTTGTAGTAAAAATATTCATACGACGAAACTGAACAATTGCAGGGTTGGCCTCGGATTCACGAACCTATATCATATATATATATATATATATATATATATATATATATATATATATATATATATATATATATATATATATATATATATATATATATATATATATATATTAAAACATATACTTGTAATCGAATAAATATATATATTATTATTAGTGATATAATTTTTATATCAATAACTTATATATTTCATTATATATTTAATTTATATTTTTAAATAAATAAAAATATAAATTTTGTTATATTACATGTACTAAATACATTTTTATTTATATATATCATTTGTTTATCAACACGGTAATTCTAATTATACTAAGTTAATATTAGTAATGATAAAAATAATGATAATAATATTAATAATATACTTATGTTAATAATAATAATTCTAATATTTATAAAATGATAATAATACTAATATAATAATAAATTGTATTATTTTTATTATAATAATAATAATAACAATACTAATCATAATCATAATAATGATAATAATACTAAAATGGTAAAATTAATAATAATAATAATAATATTAGTAATATTTATAATAATACTAATGATAATATTAAGAATAATACTACTTAATAATAATACTAATAATGATAATAATATAAACTATATTAATGATAATAATTGTAATAATCATGTTATTAATAATAATATTGATAATAATTAATAATACCATAATACTAATCAGTAATAATAATAATAACAATAATACTAAATAATAATACTTAGTAATGATAATAATATCAGTAATAACAATATTAATAATAACTATAATTACTATAATAGTAAAAATAATAATAAATGATAAATAACAATAATAATAATTATAAGACTAATAATAATAATAATAATAATAATAATAATAATAATAATAATAATAATAGTAATAATAATAATAATTTTGATATAGAAAACTACCTTTGATAAGCTTTTAAAAAAAAAAAAAACGCCACCACCCGGGCTCGAACCCGAGACCTCTCGGTTACATACAAACGTCCTTGACCATCATTCCATTTTTGTTTTTCTGATAATAATGAAACTGAATTATATATAACCAGATATTATTTTCGTTTTAAATTTCTTCATCTTCACAATAAATTCAAATCGACCAGGGTACATTACCATGTACTAACAATTTATTTTTTACTAGTTTTAGGATTTATAAATAACCAGAAACGATTGGAGATTGATATGAATTAATTAAAACAGGAAAAAATAAAAAGAAGCTGAGCAGAAATATAAAGAACACGTTGAACTCAAAATTGATTTCGACATTAGAGACTGTTATAGACTACGATTTCTTCATGAAAAAGGTTCACAATCGTGATTAGAAACTATCTGAATCGTTAATTTAACTTAAAACGTAAAAACGAACTCGAATTTATTCATGAACAGATTGTTTGACTTTTGAATATCAAACTTTGACTCCAAAATTATAACTCGATAACAAGAATTGGGGTTTTAAAACTTTGCAGATAGTTTTAATAGAAGATTCCTAACAAAACTACATTTATACATTTTTAAATTTATTTCGAATTTGAGCTGTTGTATATCACAGTCAAGAATGCTATGAACTCAATTGTTGATTATAAATTTAAGACTGTTATAGATGATAATTTCTACATGAAAGAGGTAATAAATCATTCTTTAAAACTTTCCAGATCATTAATTAAACTTAAATCATTAAAACGAATTCGAATTTTACAATGAACACTTCAGTTAACTTTTTGTAAATAAACTTTGACTTCAAAATTCGAATTTAATAGAAAGAATTGGAGCATGAAAACTTACAGATAGTTTGATTAGATCATTCCTAACAGAACTGAATTGTTACATTTTGAAATTCGATTCGTATTTGAGGTATTGATTAAATGAAACAAGAACAGGGTAAACCGTCTGGGTTTTCTAAAAAAATTTCTGTTTTCCAGTTTTAATTTGCAGTGGACGAATTATATAGAGTAATTAATACATTTTGTAGTAGATATTATTGATTCAATGTTGTTTGATAGCGTGATTGTAGTCGACAGGATTTTCAATCTGCAACAGAAGAAGAAATAAAGAAGAAGAAAAAAATAAAAACTTGATATTGATTTGTACTGAATTTGATTTTAATCGTGATTGAATTGATCTTGTAACCAGTTTTAGAGACACAAAACAAAATTATATACAGCTTGAAAAGGATTTGCAACAGAATACATATTTATTTGTATTTATATATGTATATTACCGTATATATATATATATATATATCTTGTTTATATATCTGTATATATATATATATATATATATATATATATATATATATATATATATATATATATATATATATATATATATATATATATATATATATATATCTAATTCCTAAATTTTAATAATCAACAAGTATAAAGATATTAACATTATTAATAATACGCTTAATATTGTAAATAATAATAATAAAAGTTTATAATAATATAATAGTAATGATAATAATATTATTATTAATGATAATGATAATAATAACTATAAAATTTATAACAATTATATTATTAATAATAATACTAATTATAATAATACTAATTTTATTAATGATAATAATAATATTAGTAATAATAATATTATAACAATTTATATATATCAAATTCACATCTATAAATTATATATTTAAAAATAACATTAATAATACTAGTATTGATATTAATATTGAAACTAATAACAACATTATTATAACAATTATAGTTATACTTGTATTATACATATGTATTATTACTTATGTAATATTTATTATTCATATAATATATCTTATAATAACTTTTATTGATTATTTATTATTTCTAAGATTTCTATATATTACAATATACATATAATAATAATTATGCATAGAAATCATATATATTTATATATAGATTCATTTTAAATTATACTTAATTATTTTGTATCTTATTTTACATATTTAATTCTAATGTTTAAATTATATTTTATGTGACGACTCGGAAATTTCTAACCAAATTTAAACTTAAACTTTGTATGGTTTTGACATGATAAGCAAAGTCTATAATGTTGAGTCACAAAATTTTTGAACTGTTATATGAATTCAGTTACCTTTAGACCGTGCCCGACGATTCATGAACAATTATATGTAAATAAATTTGTACATATAATATAATATAACAAAAGTATATATAATAATTAGAAATAATAAAATATAAATGAAACGTTAGAATCAAGTATGTAAAATAATATACAAGATAATAATGTTGTTATTAAGTAAATTCATATATAAATATATATGATTCATATACATGATTAATATTATATGTATATTGTAATATATATAAATTATATAAAAACTAAATAAGCAATATGTGTTATTATATATTAGATAGTTAATAAATATTACATAGTTAATAATATCAACATATTAAACTTACTTACAAGATAAATAATATTTACTACATTAATATTATCATTACTTTTAGTAAAATCAAAATAAATATTAATATCAATATTAATACTATTACTATATATAATATAAATATATAAAATTAGATACATTTAGCTTGTTATAATATTATTATTACTAATATTATTGTTATCATTATTAATAACATTATTAATATAATTAGTAGTGAAATTGTGATTAATATTATGATGTTATAATCAATAAATACATTATTATTATTATATGTATTATTATAAAAATAATACAAATCATTATTTATTAACGGTATTATTATTATTAGTTATTATTATTAGAATTATTATTACTATTAAAATTAATATTGAATATTAATGGTTGTATAATTAATATTATTATTAATATTAATATTATTATTAATTATTAAATGCTAATATAATTATATAATTACGCGTAAAGAATATATATCCTTATCAGTTTTTTTAGCTGTTTCTACTATGCTGTACACCCGTGATCTTTTTCTTTTGTCGATTACTACAAAACATTGGATTAGTTTAGAGTGTTGGAGAAAATCATTGGAGTCGTCTCTATCAATTATCGATTCTTCAAAACTTTTAAACTGAACACCCAGTAAAAAAAATCGGTTCCTCTGTATTTCTACTTTTTAGCCAAAATTAAAAATCGAATCAATTAGCCAAATCCTTAAATGCAGACATGTTAGGAATCATTTACTCAAAGTATTTACAAAAGCTCAGCTTCTAATTCTTCCTAGCGATCACTAATTTTGGAGTCAAAGTTATTTTAGAAAAAGTCAAACGGATCGTTGATCGCGAAATTCGAATTCATGTTTGTGTTTCAAGGTAAATTAAGGATTCTAATAGTTTCTACATATGATTTACAAACTATTTTATGTTGTAACCATAATCTATTACGTACTCAAATTCAAAAAGCAAAAAAAAAAATATTTAAAGAAATCGTGAACTGCTGTGCAGCCATTTTAATTTTTATTTTTTTGGTTTCAGATAATTCAAAGACTTATATAGATCATTTATATATTATTTGATAGTCCTAAAAACGTTTTGGGGAATGATTTTCATGTTGGTTTAATCCCATATCGTTTTGGTTTTGAAGATGATGAAGAAGAAAAAATGAATCTAATAATAATGGGTTATAAAGAATTAAGGGGCTAAAATTTTAGAAAAATTAAAATGGAGGAATGGTGGGATGTTTGTTATGTGAACGAGAGGTCTCGGGTTCGAGCCCGATCAATGGCAGTTTTCATTTTTTTTTGAGCTAATTCATCAAGGTAGCTAATTTATTATTATTATTATTATTATTATTATTATTATTATTATTATTATTATTATTATTATTATTATTATTATTATTATTATTATTATTATTATTATTATTATTATTGTTATTGATTATTGTTACTACTAGTAATATCATTTAATATTGTTATTACAATGAATATTAATTTATACAAAAATAAGTATTAGGTATTTGTTATTATTATTATTATCACGATTATAATTACAATTAAAGTTATTATTATTATTATAATTACAATTAAAGTTATTATTATTATTATTATTATTATTATTATTATTATTATTATTATTATTATTATTATTATTATTAGTAATATTAATACCATCATCATTACTAGTACTAACACTAAAGATTATTATTATTATTATCATTATTATTAATTTTATCAGGTTATTAGTAATATAGGTATTACTAGTATTATTATTATTATTATGATTAAAATTGCGAATTTATGTCATAGGAACTTTAGTCATTAGTTTAGAAATTAAACACGAAGATTTTGATTATTATGACTATGAATATGAAAATTTTAATGATATTATTGGGATTATAATCATGGAAATCTTGAATATAAATATTATTATGGAAAGGATTAAGTTAAAACTTAATTAGATTACGATTTAAAGAAATTATTAAAATTATTATAATTATTGATATCATTGTTAATATAATACAATATAGTATAAAAATTATTATTTAAAATCATTATTATTTCTATTAACATTATTAATACCACTTTTATCATTATATATATATGATACTATATATATATATATATATATATATATATATATATATATATATATATATATATATATATATATATATATATATATATATATATATATATATATATATATATAGTATCACTATTATTTCTAATATTAGTAATGTCATAATTATTAGTAAAATCAATATCATTATTATTAAAAGTATTATGAATATTAGTTATTACTGTTATTATTACTAATTTAAGTATTAGCTACCAATTATTATTATTATTATTATCATAACCCTAGTTACAATTATAATTATTATTATCATTATTGTTATTACTCATATTATTATCAATACAATTATTATTATTCAGTAAATTGATTATTAATATTATCATTATTAATATCAAAACTATCTTTTTAAGCAGATAAATATTTTGTACATAAAATATACTTATTACCTATACTATAATTATATTAAATTTCACATAACTATATATATATATATATATATATATATATATATATATATATATATATATATATATATATATATATATAAAACCTAATAACATTATTTATATAAATACTTACAAATAACAAACTATCGATCTTAAATATAACATTAAACAATCATGTATATAAATATGGATATATTAATATAACTATATAAATATTAACCATTTTTGTAACAACCCTGATTTTTTCGTTACTTTCGTTAACCTTCCATTAGTTTATTTAACAACGATTATTTAGCTTTTATGCGTTTACGTGTATTAAATGCGTACTTGATCTTCGGAGGGTTTTAATAATTGATATGGGTTGATATTAATTCAAATAATATTTCGGATAATGAAATACGATAAAAATGATACGATTTTGATAAAAGCTTTTTGAGCAACGAAACACTCAGGTTTATTTTAATAATTAATTTTATTAATTATTAACTTTTTAAAATATTTAATTTATTGGGTTTTTAATAAATTAGACAATTGGTTGCGTTTAACGATCGGGTTAGCGTTCCGGGCCTTCGGTACGACTAAATGGCACTTAAAACGGACCACGATTACACGGGATTGCAAAACGAGAGCCCGGGAACCCCATGTGGGCCCCATTCGGCCGAACCCCCCTCCCCACCCCCTTTATGTTTAATTTTTGATAACTTTAGGGACTTATGTGTTAATTGTTTAAACTAGGGTTAATATAAATACAAGTATTAACACAAATTAGGTATAAACCCTCACTAGAAAAAAGGCAGTCGACTTCTCCCTGGCACCCTCCCATCGTCGACCAACACCATCACCACCATACCTTTATCTTTCAAAATTAGCAAAAGTGTTATACACGAATCGCGTTCATCTCCTCGTTCGCTATCCATTGGTATAAACAATTTTGTGATCTAAGGTATATTTACATGAACCCTAATTCTTAAAAATCTGATTTTTATAAAGTTTCATAGTTATGTTGTCAATTGCTCAAGTCTATACGCGTACGTGTTAATTGTAATCGTTATTTTGATTGTTTGATGCGCTAGGGTTTAAAAACGAATTTGTATTGTTTGATCAGAAAAATTAAGTTTTTCAAATGTTAATTATTATGTTATAATCAGATTCCTTGCGAAAAACTATTGAGTTTAGGCTTTGGATTCGCTTGATTTCGTTTCCGTATGATTAAGTTATGTCGATTTGAATTATCGTTGTGTTTTTGTTGCTTGATCAGAAATTGGTATTGATAGAAAACAAATTGGCATGTGAGACTTATACCACTGGAAATATAATTTAAAAACACTCAATTTAGACTAGGATATCATGTCGTTTGCTTATGTATAGCCCGAGATATGCTAGAATTAGTGTAAATGTAGTTTTATACAATACTTGCATGAAAATAACCTTGTATGATAAAATGTGTAAACTTCTATGATTAAAACTTTGCATATTTGAAAATTAGACAAAAATTAATTCATCTTTCATGTGGATATCATAGGCTAATTGTATCTAGATCTTCGGATAATCGTATGCGAATGTGACTAACAAAATGGGAATCGAATCTGTAAATTGCACACGGTTTTGTACTCTGTGAATTTTGTGAATTGTTTGAGCATGTATGCTTCTGGAAAATGAAACTTAACTTGATATGTGACTTATTTTTAGTTTATGTCAATCTCTGAAACCTTATGCATTGGGCACAATAGAGCCATACTTTATGTGAATTCTGATTTGAGCTGAAAACTGAATGATCAACTTGCACGAATAAACTGTACAAATTGGCTAATCAAAAGTTGCTAGATTTTTGATATGTGTTACTTTGACTTGTCCTTGAACTATAGCCATTGGTATTGTAGCAATTTCATGTTCCATGTTCCTAACTCCGGTTATAGTCAAAATGAAATCAGTGCGCGGTCAGAAACTGACTTGGCAAACCACAAATGTATCCCTTCTGATTCCTGACTTTTAATTATCGTATGAGTCCCTGGCCGGAATTTTTGGAATAGATTTTAAGTGTAATTATGATCTGGAGTTTATCATATTTACTTGAATTTTGTACTATGAGATAATGTGCTATGTATGTTACGTGTTCATAAATTTTGTGCATGACGATAAACTGAAATTGTGAAAATGATCATTCATGACCAAAAACGTATTGTTTGACTTAGGTTTGACTTATTGACCAATATTTGGCATGAACCTACTGATGTTGACTTTATTTGACCACATTGACCAAGTTTGACTTTCGGTTTGACTTTCGGTTGACTTTGTTTGACTTGCATGAGATAGTTGACTTTTACTTTAAAACGCGTCGAGTCGAGCAATAAGACAATGTACACTATGAAACCACACTTATATAAGATACATATATTGACCAACCTACATACGTATACCTAGGTTACATTACTCGGGTCTAAACCGTACAAGTCGTTTGTCTTTCATTCCGAGCTTTATTCAAAGGTGAGTCTACAGTCCCGCTTTTTACATGTTTTCAGGGATGAGAATACACGCTGTTATATTTACATTTTCAAATACTTCTATATTGACATGGGTACTACACATATGCATAATGAGTTTGTTCAAAAAGCCTCTAGCTTGAATACTTTTAATACCATCGATGTAAGCACAATTTAGATGGACGGATCCGTTAGGTTGACAACCTCACCCACTATAAAAGCAGTGGTGCATTTATTTTGAACATTAAATACATTTGAACAAGTGTATAACATTTTACGAGGTAAGGTCGGGTGTAGTAGTTTCTATACTCGGGTCATTGCTAGTATTCAGGTGCTCGGTTTATGCAAGCGATAGAATCTCGTGGTCAAGGAAATCAAACTATTTTTTTGATAACTATTTTTCAGATACTGTTACATTATTTTAAACCTGTAGATTCACCAACATTATTTGTTGACATGTTTTTGCGTGTTGTTATTCTCAGGTCCTTAAGAGGTATGCTTCCGCTGTGTTTGCTGCATGAATGGCCGTGGAGTCAGCATTTGATTTTAAAGAACATTATTTACCTTCGCATTTAAAACTTTTATACTGTTTGAATACCGTTGGCTTGTGGTTACGATCACAACAGTGTTTCTATTTTGGGATTTTTGACTTATGTTTTTTGAAAGTTAATTTTTAAATAAAATTAAATGCGATTGCTTTAAACGTCTCATATAGAGGGCATAACTGTTAACTGTGGGACCGAAATTAACACACCGTCAGATGGTAATTTGGTGGGGTGTTATAGTTGGTATCAGAGCTAACGGTTCGTAGGGAAACTAGGACTTGCATTAGTGTGTCTGATTTGGTCATTAGAACACCTTGATGAGTCTAGACTACGATCGGGACTTAGTCATTACATGAGTACTTTGTGACTAACGTTATTTACTTGACTAATCTGTTTTGTTTGTGTTCTTGTACTATGAGTTAGATGTCACAGGATTCAGGAAGCAGTGACAGCGACTCCATTGTGGCTGAGGTGAATGTTCCAGCCCCAGCACCAGCACCTGCTCCGCATCGGATACCTAACCATCTCATGAACCTTTATGCGATGGATTTGGTTCATACTAACCATAACAGGGATATTATTGATCGTGTTAATGCTTTGAGCGATATTGCTAGGACATATTCGCACCCCGATGATCTTGAGAGAATGGAGGAAAGAGTCACGGGTATAAATACTTATACGTACGAGGCTGAAGCAAGGTTCGTTGAGATGGCGAGATTGATAGTAGCCTTAACTGCCAGGGTTGCTGCGTTAGAGGCGGAACGTAATAGGCCAAGGAATGATGGACCTGCCTTGCGTACCCGACAGAAGAGGAAGTGAAGGGTCGTTGACCGTGAGCTTCTTTTCCTTTTCCATCCGCCATACTTTCTTTATATAAGACTTACCGGGTGTTATAAACCGGGCTATTAGCACATTATGTTTATTGTTTGGTTTACTACTTTGGAATTTGGTTTATCACTCTTGGATTTTATTTATATTAATGGTGGATTATGCTATTAGTAACTATTATCTTTTATTGCATGCGGTAATATTCTATATTTAGTAACTTTGTATGATCATAATACTTGTGTTATGTTATACTACTACTATTGCCATTAATGTTACTACTTAGTGTTACTACTATCACTAGTATCACTACATGACACTAGTACCACTACTACTACCACTAGTGTTACTACTAACACTACTAACACTACTATCACTACTTACACTACTTCTCACTACTAATGAATCTTTTCGTACTATTATTTACTAGTCTTCAACACTCGTTGCTAGTATATTTTCATATATAGCGTTGTTTTGACACTGACCTAGTGTGTTTTTCTGTGTTGAAGATGCCTCCGAAGGAATCAACCGCCGCCCAAATTAGGAGAATGGTCGCCGAAGGAATCGTGGCTGAAAGAGCTGAACTACTGAGAGAATTCAACAACGCTCGAAATAGTAATGATCGTGGTGGCTCGAGCAACACTAATGGAAACGGCACACAAGGCCGTAATGGATGTTCTTACAAAACGTTCACTAGTTGCAACTAGGGATGGCAATGGATACCCGATCCAGTGGATATCCATCCGATCCACCCGATTATTCGTGGATATGGACGATCTACATGGATATAGATGTGGATGTGGATAAAAAAATTTCATCCATGGATGAATCCGCTTTCACTCGAAATAACTAAATATATAAATTTATCACTCAAATTAGTATCATTTATGTAGTGATATTTCATTAATTATATTCATATTCATCTTTCTTTATATTTTTACTAAAAATATAACTTTTTTCTTATATTTTGTTTTGTTTAAGTAATCAAATGTATTTATCGTACTTTGGTGGTTCAAATGTGATTCCATGTAACTAAAAGTAAGCAACATACATGTCGATATCTTTACACGTTTAATAGGTTATCTATTGAATATTTGTTATATAGATTAGTAAAATGTGACTTTCAGTCGCACAAAATATTAAAAATATTACTTTTGATCGTATATAGTGAACCACCGCTTATAATTGTTAAAAATAAAATAAATTTAAACGGATATGGATAATTATCCATTAACCCGCTTCACCCGAAGGATATGGATATGGATGGATGAAAAGTAAAAAAAATAAATGGATATGGATATGGATACGGTCTCACCCGATCCATATCCGATCCATTGCCATCCCTAGTTGCAACCCGCATTCTTTCAACAGAACTGAGGGAGCAGTTGGTCTCACTAGGTGGTTTGAGAAGCTCAAATCGGTTTTTCGCATTAGTGGTTGTAATGATAACGACAGGGTAGGCTTTGCAACGGGCACACTGGCAGACAGTGCGCTCACCTGGTGGAACAACTATGCTCAATCCCTAGGTCGTGATCAGGCTTATGCCCTACCTTGGGACACTCTGAAGCAAAGAATGATCGAGGAGTATTGTTCGAGGAACGAGGTTAAGAAAATGGAACGCGAGTACCGAGAGCTGAAGTTAGTAGGCAACGATCTCACCACCTATAACAAGAGGTTCTTTGAGCTGGCGTTAATGTGTCCTGAAATGGTTACTCCGGAAAGGCATAAGGTAGAACTGTACATTGAAGGTCTGAGTGAGAATATTCAAGGCGGGGTCACTACTTCAAAACCCGCAAATGTGCAGGAAGCTATTGACATGGCTAGTTTTCTGTTGGATCAGATTGCCCAGAGAGGGAAGGGCACTACAGTGAATGAGAATAAGCCAAACGATGGTAAGAGGAAGTGGAACGGTGGTCAGGACAAGAATTTCAATCAACAGCCGTTCAAAAAGCAAGATTCTTACCGTAACGACACTGGAACCACAGGAACTAACTTCGGGTATAAGGGCAAGAAGCCACAATGTCAGAAGTGTGGCAAGCATCATACTGGGAATTGTTCTGTTTTAAATTGTGACCGTTGTAAGAAGTTTGGTCATTTGTCAAAAGATTGCAAGGTTAATATCAACGGCAACACCAACAACAACAGCACTGCAAGCAACGCGAACAATGCTAATGGTGGTAAGAACTGTTATGGTTGTGGACAACCGGGTCATTTCAAGAAGGACTGTCCTAAGAACAATAATGGGAATGCTCGAGGAAGGGCGTTCAACATCAATTCTGCGGAAGCTCGTGATGATCCAAAGCTAGTCACGGGTACGTTTTCACTTGATGATCAACTTGTTTATGTTTTGTTTGATACTGGCGTTGATAGAAGTTTTATATCTAAGGATATTTATCATAATGTTAAGAAACATGTTTCTCCCCTAGATAACGTTTATTCCATAGAACTAGGGAATGGTAACTTGATGAGAGCTGATAAGATTTATCGTGATTATACTTTGACGTTAGAAAGTAAGCCCTTTAGCATTAATGTGATACCTATTAAACTGGGAAGTTTTGACCTTGTGGTTGGAATGGACTGGTTAGCTGATAACAAAGCCGAGGTGGTCTGTGACCTAAAGGCTATTCGTATTCCTATTGCTGATGGTGAACCTATGATGATTTATAGTGAAAAGAATGACTCATAATTACATCTCATTAACTGCTTGAAAGTCCAGAAGTATGTGAGAAAGGGATGTATCGCGTTCTTGGCTCATGTAAGCCAAATTGTACCAGAAGAAAGGAGACCCGAAGACGTTCCTATAGTTAAGGAATTTCTTGAAGTTTTTTCAGAGGAATTACCTGGTCTCCCACCGCATCGAGAAATTGAGTTTCAGATAGACTTAGTGCCAGGAGCGGCACCGGTGGCTCACGCACCGTACAGACTTGCACCCCCAGAACTTCAAGGGTTGTCTAGTCAATTGCAAGAGTTGTTAGACAAGGGATTTATTTGACCGAGTTCTTCGCCTTGGGGAGCTCCGGTCCTGTTTGTCAAGAAGAAGGATGGGTCGATGAGATTGTGTATCAACTACAGAGAATTGAACAAGCTGACAGTCAAGAATCGGTATCCGCTACTGAGGATTGATGACTTATTAGATCAGCTACAAGGATCTAGTTGTTATTCAAAGATTGATTTGAGATCCGAGTATCATCAATTGAGAGTCAAAGAAGTTGATGTCCCGAAGATAGCGTTTAGAACACGTTATGGACATTATGAGTTT
This sequence comes from Rutidosis leptorrhynchoides, assembly GCF_046630445.1. Lineage (NCBI taxonomy): Eukaryota > Viridiplantae > Streptophyta > Magnoliopsida > Asterales > Asteraceae > Rutidosis > Rutidosis leptorrhynchoides. The sequence goes on along the minus strand of NC_092342.1, from coordinate 42,985,994 downwards.
ACAGTGATGTCGTTCGATTTAACGAATGCACCAGTAGTGTTCATGGACCTCATGAACCGTGTGTGTAAGCCATACCTAGATAAATTCGTCATTGTGTTCATTGATGATATATTGGTGTACTCCAAGAACAGAGAAGAGCACGAACAGCATCTACGCTCGATATTGACTATGCTTAGAGAAGAGCAGTTGTATGCAAAGTTCTCTAAGTGTGACTTTTGGTTACCAGAGGTACAATTTCTTGGCCATGTTGTAGGGGCTAATGGAATACAGGTCGATCCAGCAAAGATTGAGTCGGTTAAGAATTGGGAAACTCCAAAGACGCCAACGCAGATTAGGCAATTTTTGGATCTAGCTGGTAACTACCGGAGATTCATTGAAGGATTCTCTAAGATTGCCCGACCATTGACCGCGTTGACTCATAAGGGCATGAAGTTTGAGTGGTCAGAACCGCAAGAGACTGCATTTCAGTTGTTGAAGGAGAAGTTAACAACTGCACCAGTGTTGTCTCTACCCGAGGGAAGTGAAGATTTTGTTGTTTATTGTGATGCCTTACGTCAAGGAATGGGTTGCGTGCTTATGCAACGAAACAAAGTTATTGCTTATGGATCGCGTCAGTTAAAGGTTCACGAGCAGAACTACACTACGCACGACCTTGAGTTAGGAGCTGTTGTCTTTGCACTTAAAATGTGGAGACACTGCCTGTTTGGAACCAAGTTCACTATCTTCACTGACCATAAGAGTTTACAGCACATATTCGATCAGAAGCAGCTCAACATGAGACAACGACGTTGGATGGAACTACTTAACGATTATAACTGCGAACTTCAATACCATCCGGGCAAGGCGAATGTTGTGGCAGATGCCTTGAGCAGAAAGGAGCGAGAGAAACCTCTTAGGGTTAAAGCGCTTAACATAGTTGTCCGTACGAATCTCACATCACAAATCCACGAAGCACAACAAGAAGCCATGAAACAGGAGAATGTTGATGTTGAATTTCTCAAAGGGATGGATAAGAAGTTTGACATCAAGGAGGACGGAACACGGTACTTTGCTAACCAAATTTAGGTACCAAAGTTTGGTGGATTGAGAGAACTAGTGTTGGAGGAAGCACACAAGTCGAGATACTCAATTCATCCGGGATCAGATAAGATGTACCAAGATTTGAAGGCATTTTATTGGTGGCCGAACTTGAAAGCTGACATTGCCACTTATATCGGGAAGTGCTTGACTTGCACTAAAGTCAAGGCTGAGCATTAGAAGCCATCAGGATTACTGATTCAACCAGAGATTCCCTAGTGGAAGTGTGATATGGCCAAAACAGACGGTTTTTATTTGGGCGGTGTCGTTAGGCCGCGGTTCGCCAGGATCAGCCACTCGTGGGTGAGATTCCATCTTATCTGTGAGGGATTTGATGGCCTCTGTTTGATTGTTAAGTGCAGAGAGTAGGGCAAATGATGAAGTTGTTTCACCACTGTTCCAGTCATGATGATGCATCGTCATGTTCTCGAGCAATTCCCATGCTTCATCTGCGGTTTGGTTCATCAGATTCCCTTGAGCTGCTGCATCGATCGTCATCCTATGATTTACCATAAGACCATTGTAGAAGGTACAGATTTGGGCTGACCGTTCTTACTGGCGATTAGGGCATTTCTTCAGCAGGGTTTTGAAACGCTCCCATGCAGTGTAAAGAGATTCATCATAATTTTGTTTGAAGTTAATGATGTCATTCTTCAGTTTGGTTTGTTTAGAAGGAGGAAAATATTTGGTTAGGAATTTAGTCGCCATCTCCGTCCATGACGTGATGGAATCTTTTTCCAGTCCTTCAAACCAAGTTTGAGCATGATGAGTGAGAGAATAGGGGAACAAGTATAGCTGAACTATATCTTATCCTATCCCTGGATGTTTGTAGGAGTTCGAAAGAGATATGAATTTATCAAGGTGAGAATCAGGATCGTCATTCGGTAATCCATGAAACTGATAACTATTCTGAATGAGCTGGATGATGTGATGTTTTAACTCGAATGAGTGTCCTTGAATCTCTGGAACTCTGATTGGTCCTCCTCGACCTTCAATCGAGGGTTTCATGTTTTCTGCTAAAGTAACGTGTAACGCCATTTGGTTTCTGATTCGTGCTTCCTTGCGTGCTTTAGAGATTATTGCGTCTGGATCAGGTACAAATAACAATGGCCCTGGTCTAGATCGGGTTTGGGTCATACACTAGGTATGCCTTTTTGTTTTTAATTTTCGCAAATAAGCTAAATTATAATAAGCTAAACTAATCTAATTCTAAGGCAATCTAAGGTAATCTAAGGTGGTCTAATTTAAGGTAAACTAGAGTAATCTAAAGTAATCTAATCTAATTAACTAACTAACCTATGGTGGAATATGTTTTTGGTTCTGGCTACTGATTCCCTGGTATTCGGTAACAAAGTTCCGCACAAACTATTCAACAAACCAAGTGGCCAGGCCGACTACGGAGAGGCAGGATCCTTTTGGTCCCAATATAATTGGCGACTGTTCAGAAAATCCAATAACCAAGTCCGTGTATAATTGTCTTTCTTAGACACCACTAAATGCTTGTGAATAAGTTTGATAGAGAGCAGTATTGCTTGATACCAGTTCCCCGGCAATGGCGCCAAAAACTAGCAGGTCTCTTGATATGGCCGAAACGGACGATTTTTATTTGCGCGGTGTCGTTAGGCCGCGGCTCGCCAGGATCAGCCACTCGTGGGAGAGGGTACTGTTTTAAATTTATATTTAGCGGGGTCTAAATCTTACTACTCCTTATAAGTAAGGAAAGTATGACCTAAAGTCGTATTTTTGAGATATCAGTAACATCGAACCTATATTGTAACCTAAGATAGTTAGGGAGTAGTGAATATTTATTTTGGGATTTTCTAATTTAAGATAGATAAAGTAAATGAGATAAAATTTGTAATTCAGATAAGGTTAAAGTAAGTGCATACTATGACTTCATCAGTTATTCTGCCGAGATTATGGAATGCTGGCTCATGAATAGGCAGAGGCCTTGTATTCATTACGCTGGTCCTAAATGCCCCTGTCATAAGACATGTCACTGGGTACTGCGTTAGGCTTGAAGATTCTGAATAGACAGCAACGTCCCTTACCCCCAACACCCGTGCAGTCTGACTACAGGCATACACATTCAGGCAGCTCATCCAATTGAGCGACTCGGTTGGGTGATGTATTAACATTCCAAAATGGTCTAAACTTTCTTAAGCATAATAGAATACATGGTTTACCATATCCGAGAGACGTGATGTGTTTCAATGCTTTCGTTAATGATTGGTAAAAGATAGTTAGGCCCTTAAAAAGAGTTCAACCATAAAGAACACCATGGCCAAGTCAAGTCTGACTTCCATGAACACGTTCGGTTATCCTAACGGTCCAATCCTTTATGTGTCTAAACAAATAGTTCCTTAATTAACTAAGAATCCCTCAAGCGGGGTGCAATGCTTGAGACCGCGTTATGGTGCAGTGTACTGGTCAACACTAACCGTGTTCCATGGCCTTACTTAGCAGAGGTACAGCTTACAACAACCGCTGTGCTTCAGCGGGTACGTACAGAGTTTATATGCTTGGTGACTACACTAGCATGGTCTGGGACAGACAATGTACTAGGGGTCTAGTCAGATGTTTCACTACGAAAGAGTCCTCAGTCAGAATCCAAAGCTCGATAGACTTAGTATAACCATTGTGCCTCGGTCGATCTTACGTTGTATCCGATAGACTTCTCTTACCAAGGGGTGACACAAATAGTGTACTCTGAATCGGGGTTCCTGTAACGACCCGTCCTAATCCACCTGGACGAAGTCTTCAACAACTGGTTTCATTGCGAGGTACAGACCTCTGTATGTCTTGAACGACTCCATGTAATATCTTTAAAATGAGTAAATGCACAGCGGAAGATTAATTCGTACTTGAGAATAAACATGCTTAAAAATATCAACCAAAAGGTTGGTGAGTTCATAGGTTTATCATAACAATCATTTCCATTATTTTAATAGACCACAAGATTTCATATTTATAAATATAATACACTCGCAAGTGTATGTAAAGCATTCTAAGTGATTGAGCACCTGGTAACCATACTTAACTATTAATCAACGTCGCATATTCCCTTTATTATGAAATCTCACTACACTGTACCAAGTGTAGTCACAAAACGAAGTACTGTGCAACCGTTGAATACTGGTCGTCCAGTCCGGTTGGGGTTGTCAGGCCCGATAGATCTATCAATAGGATTCGCGTTTACAATACCCATGTAAATAGTAGTTACCAAGCTACAAGGAAGTATGCCAGTGGTACAACTCAACGTAGAATATATTTTAAGTACTTGTGTCTATTTCGTAAACATTTATAAAAGCAGCATGTATTCTCAGCCCAAAAATATATATTGCAAAAGCAATTAAAAAGGGAGCAAATGAAACTCACAATACTGTATTTTGTAGTAAAAATACATATGACGGCATTAAACAAGACAGGGTTGGCCTCGGATTTACGAACCTATATCATGTATATACATATTAACACACATAATTGTAATCGAACAAGTTGATATATATATAACTTTATTAGTTATATCATTTTTATGTTAGTAACCTATATGTTTCATATAATTATTTTATATATTTAAAATAATTAAAAAATATTAATTTTGTTATGTTACATGTGTTTAATAATAATAATAATAATAATAATAATAATAATAATAATAATAATAATATTAATAATAATAATAATAATGATAATAGAGTTAAAAATAATACTCTTAATATTAATAATAAAAATGATAAAAATGATACTTTTAATAAAAATGTTAATTTTAATGATAATGAATACTATTAATAATAATACTAATACTTATGGTAATAATAATAATAATAATGATAGTAATGATAATAATAATAATAGTAGTAGTTATAATACTAATAATAATAATCATGATAATAATGGTATTAGTAATACTACCTCAAGAAGGATCCCAAAAAAAATGTCTCAGGCTAGGCTCGAACCCACGACCTCTCGTCTAACACAAACACCCCTTAACCATCTGCTCTAATCCGTTTTTCTGATTAATATCACGATCAAATTTTATCTAACCCGTATTATTTATTTTCTATTTTCTTCATCATCTTAAATCAAAACCCATTTCATTATCCTCTTAACTATATCATATTTTCATTCGGTTAGAATCCATCATCTATCTAATCCATGATATCATCATTAACGGTTTTATAAATCGCATGCAACAGAAAAATTTGCGAGTTATATACAGTAAATGAAACAGATTACACTTTCATGTGTGTTGGGTTTATTTATGTTGAGTCTTGGCCCGAAAAATCAAAACCCGATACTATTCTTACTTGGTCACCGTAGCCCAATAATCTTTTAGTGGCCCTAAAGCAAGATAATAAGAGGATCTGGTACTTGTTGATATTAATTGAGCGGGTTTAAAAAAAAATACGGTGAGCTGGAAACACGAGGGTATTTGGGTACCCATCTGCACAGTTTGATGGTAAATATTCGGTCATAGCAACCCCACCACTTTATATCAATTATATCGATCATTATCTCATCTATTCAACATATTTATCTTGTCGGTTCAAACAAAAAAAACACAGCAGTAAACAGGTTTTATAGGTTTGGTGTTTTAATGGTGATGGAACACGGTGGTTTGGGTGTCTGCAGTAACCACGACAATAATAATAATAATTGATGGTGTTTGAGCTGTTGTGATGGAGGTGGTGATTCTTCCGACTGAACCAGAAAAGAGGAAAAAAAGAAAAGGGATGAAGGATGGTGGTGATTGTTTAATAGCCGATGTCGTTGTTCTTGCTTGAGTTCGTACAGAAATTAAATAAAACAGAAGCACGGGACAGAAGGTGTCCGTTGTTTAGGTTGTTGTGGAGATGGGTGGTTGAGATGGGTTGTGGGTTTCCCTTCGGCTATCATTAGCGAGAAAGAAGAATAACAAAAGTAACCGATGGGTTTCAAGAGAGATTGAGTGAGAGAGAGAGAGAGATGGAGATGGTGGTAGCCTGAAGTGGTGTGCTTGTGGTGGGTTTCGAACAGCTACAAACAGTAACAATGGTTGATGATAAGTGATGGTTTTATTGATCGTTGAAATAGAAAAAAGAAAACGATAACGAGAAGCAGTAGCAACTGTGGGTATAGCTTGGCTACTTGTTGGTATTCGATGATGATGATGGGTTATTTGCGTCTACATAACTACGACAGGAGCATGGATAGTAAGGTGTTCGGTGGTGGCTACAACAAGAAAGACAGAAATTAAGATGCAGTTTAGGTGGGGATAACCATTGGTGGTGTCGAATGGTGTTCGTGATTTGGGTGTGATGGAAGGTTGAAGATGGTTGCCAGTGGTTTATGCTCACGAACAAAGAAGTCGGTTTTGTTTAATTGGATTTTGGTTTAATCTTTTTGAATACAGCAAACAGATAATCTTTCTCTGTAATCGAAGAATGAATGTAAAATATATAACTTGTTAATTTGTTGTTTTGTGTGATAATCGTGGTCGACAAACATTCACAGGACAACAGAAAGAATAGAAAAAGATAAAGAATTTTGGTAACCAGTAATATCATGAATATATATCTGTATTATATAATTAAATGGGTTTCTTTTATATCTTTTTATATTATATTTATATTTATTTATAAAATTGTATTTATGTATATATATCTGTTTATGTATATATTCATTTTATTAAATTTCGTAATGTTAGTTATTATTATAATTCTTTTAGTAATTTTGGTAAGAATTCCAATAATATTAGAGATATAATGTTGATAATATTAATAATAAACATAATAACCAAAATTAATTTTTTTTACTACTAATTATAATAATAATAATATTATTGATAATAATCTTGACTAAGATAATAACAGCAATACATAATCCTTTATAGTAACTAAAATTGTAATCTTTCAACTAATTACGATGTGAATAATGATGACAACAATACTAATAATAATAGTAGTTATATAACAAATCGATTATATAAAATTTCATATTTATATATCATACAATATAAAAATAGTAACACTGTTATTAATATTAAATACATATTCTAACAATAGTAATGAAGTTATAATAATATTAGTAAAGGTATCAAATTAATGCATTAAATTTCATATCAATACATTAATATTATAACTAATACTGATGTTAATTATTAATAATAATGAAAGTAATAACAATCTTATTATAACAACTATATTTTAATTTGTTATTATATTATTAGTTATATAATATTTAATAATCATATACTATTTTATATAATAACTCTTATTGATTCATTATTATTATTATACATAGATCTCATATGTCTTTATATATAAAGTCAGTTTAAATTGTACTTAATTATTTTGTATCTCATTTTACATAACTAATTCCAATGTTTAAATTATATTTCAAATTACTATATATATTTACATTTATATATATACATATTTATTACAAACAGTTGTTCGTGAATCTTCGGGGATAGTCAAAGATTAAATGAATTCATTAAAATAGTTCACAAGTTTTTGAGACTTAACCTAACAGACTTTGCTTATCGTGTTAAAGATATTAAATCGTATCGAGGGTTTGGTTCAAAATTAGTCGAAATTTTCCGGGTCGTGACAGTACCTACCCGTTAAAGAAATTTCGTCCCGAAATTTGAGTGAGGTAGTCATGGCTAACAATAAAAATGTTTTCATGACGAATACGAGCTGATAATTAAAGTTTTATCATTATTGATTAATATAGATAAAATGATTCGATCATGTGAAGCGTACGAGTGAAGCTATCACAAAAGAGTGAAAAGTTTCGTCTTAACTTTTGACGTAGTCATTGTGGATTTCCGGAATTCAAGGGATTTAAAAGAAAATCTTGGAAATCTATAGGATTTGATTTCTTCGGGATTTATGGAAAATTAGAATCCTCTTTAATTTAATGCCATTATTTGTCTCGATTGCTTTGTCTGGTATCTTCTCTATAAATGAGCTTCTTTCGTTCCATTATTTTCACCACTCCAATTCTTTCTTTCTCGATCCATTCTTTCAAATGATTGTGAAAATGCTTAATCCAGTTCTGATCCTTGTTCTCATCCTTACTATCGCAACATTCATTCTCCTTTTCCAACTTCCACCAGAGGAATCTACTTTCTTCTACTTTGCCTTTGGGGTTATAGTGTTTTTAATTCTCCCGTGTCTTTATGTTGCGATAAACTTTGACATACACGGTTTGTAATTTATGTGTTATTATCGGTCTTTATATTCTCCCTTATATTTCGAAGCTCTATGCTTTTGTTTTCTCTTCCCGACTTCAAGTCAAGCGAATAATGGTCCGGAATTCGTAGATATAGAATTTTGAATGATTATAATGTTCCAATCAGGAAGGAACGTGATAGCACAATTTGATTTTCAAATTTATCAACATCACAGAAGATAGAACTATCAAGAATACATTCTTCTTGATACGTTCGGAGGTTATGTAGAATGAAAGAGTTATGTAACATGACACATGATGATGGTATAATCTACTGTGAACCATCATCACGTTTCATTAGAAACTCATCATGACTTACTGTAATATAACCACGTTGGCCAAGCGCATTATATTATAATAGCTCATGCTTCAGTTCCTAACACTTCTCCACAATTCATTCATAATTTATACTTAGACTTTACAGAAGTTTTCAATATAATGGAATACAGATAGCACGAAGAGGTATATAATTTCGGACGAAAGGTCGAAGTGGACTTGCTGGAGCTGTGACAAAATTTGCTACTTTGAAAGGGATTACCAAATTATTTTGGGTAATAATAACACTAAAAGAATTAGCACAGCTACGTGTTAAATGATTACCCAGTTTCCGAGAGTTTTTCAGGTGCATAACTATATGCATCAATCTTTTCTTCCGTAGATGAGTTGCGGTTGGTTTATCCTCTAGTTTGAGATGTTTTCAAGAATTATGAAAGGTTTGAACGCAGATTGGAATCGTCAAGATACAAATGAGGTTTAAGATGAAATCAAGCGGCAAACTTGAAGAATTATTTAGTTTCATATGTTATAATCAATATTTTAATTCATTTTAATTGTCCAATGTTATTAGTCCACAGTTGATAGTCCACAGTTAACAGTCCAATAATTCATATATAGTTTAATTTATAATATTCGAATTAATTAATACGTATCATGACCCGTATACGTCTCAGACTCGATCACAACTCAAAGTATATATATTATTGTAGAATCAACCTCAACCCTGTATAGCTAACTCCCGCATTACTGCATATAGAGTGTCTATGGTTATTCCAAATAATATATATAGATGGGTCGATATGATATGTCAAAACCTTGTATACGTGTCCCGATATTTAAAGTGCGTAAAAATAAATAACAGAAATTAAATGACGATAAATAAAGTGCGTAAAGTAAATAATAGAAATTAAATGAGGATAAATAAAATTGCGAGAATGTAAATTGCGACAAATAAAATGCGATAAATAAATTGCGATAAATAAATTGCGATACGGAATTAACAGTTAGCTAGGAACAGTTAGCTAGGATTTTGTTAGCGTGGATTCTTAATAGAATTTCTCATAGTTAATTCGTTTGTTTCTAACAAATTTTATTTTGTCCAATGTATTCTTCATTATGCCACTTGTTGAATTCTGATAGGTCAAAATCCAAATATGAAATTGTATGAAATTGGTTATTCTGCGGTGAACGGATATGTATATCTGTGGATGTAAATAGGATAGTGAATGACTATTAAATCAGATTCGAAGAATGTACAATGTAACTTATTAATGTGAAATCTAAATATTTCTAGGGTATTACCTACCCGTTAAAATATTTTCACCATTAACAGTTTGTACAAAAGAATTTTTAATTACAATCTTTATGAAAATATACTTGCATATATATTTTCCTCAGATGTAATCATGGATTTAATGAGTCAATATGATATTAGACTCATTTGATTTACCGTTAGAATAAGAATATATAATCTCTAAAACATTAAAGATTATATAATTGCCATGTCGATCGAAGATAAATAATGTAGAATGATTCGTAGAATGATGATTATACTCAAGGTACAGAATGAGATGATGAGCATGTAATGTTGAAACTTATGTTATTGGTTGTACTGTTGATGCAGGTAATGTTGTTGAGACTGGTACGTTTTGCACCATATTCTCCAAATTGATTATTCGAGCGCGAAGTTCGTTGACTTATTACTTCAGGATGATTGTCGGTCGGAACGAGCGGATGAATAAGGTTTAGAATCTGAGATAGTATATGATCGTGACGGGATACTGTGGAAATGAGAGAGAAAATGGTATCTCGAACAGGTTCGCGGGTAAACGCTTCAGGTTCATTGTCAAGAGGTGAATTCGGTTGGTGGAAGGAATCATCTTCTTCGCGTCTCCATCGGTTAAGTTAACTACGAACCCATCAAATGAATTTGGGGATGGATGATTGGTTGATTCATTCTTGTGACACCGCTTTCGGAGCTTAGGTGAATATCCATGTCGGAATAGCTGTCGGAATAGCTGTCAGTATAACTATCGAAATCTGAGGGACTCGAACTGGTTGATGGATTCATCTCATACGATCAGATGAAGGATTTTCGATAAGAAGTAGATTATAGGATGTAGATTAGTACCCTGCAATACATAATTTACATATGCATATATATTACTAAAATCCCAAAAGTTACGGAGGAATCTACGGAAGCTGTCAGGCAAAGGTAACAGTAACAGTTACGCTAAGATATGAATTAGCAGATATGCTAAGATATGAGTTTGTCTATACACTATCTAGGCAATAGAGGCAGTAAGATGTGTCTAGACTTTAAGGATGATAAGCAAATAATTTTCGACACTGAATGATAAGCAAAACTTTTGACATGCAGACACGGTCGAAGTCCAGACCCACTAATGCATCTAAACAACTATCAGTTAGACAAACTAATGAAAGACTTGGTTCGCTAAGACCACCGCTCTGATACCACCTGTAACGACCCGTCCTAATCCACCTGGACGAAGTCTTCAACAACTGGTTTCATTGCGAGGTACAGACCTCTGTATGTCTTGAATGACTCCATGTAATATCTTTAAAATGAGTAAATGCACAGCGGAAGATTAATTCGTACCTGAGAATAAACATGCTTAAAAATATCAACCAAAAGGTTGGTGAGTTCATAGGTTTATCATAACAATCATTTCCATTATTTTAATAGACCACAAGATTTCATATTTATAAATATAATACACTCGCAAGTGTATGTAAAGCATTCTAAGTGATTGAGCACTTGGTAACCATACTTAACTATTAATCAACGTCGCATATTCCCTTTATTATGAAATCTCACTACACTGTACCAAGTGTAGTCACAAAACGAAGTACTGTGCAACCGTTGAATACTGGTCGTCCAGTCCGGTTGGGGTTGTCAGGCCCGATAGATCTATCAACAGGATTCGCGTTTACAATACCCATGTAAATAGTAGTTACCAAGCTACAGGGAAGTATGCCAGTGGTACAACTCAACGTAGAATATATTTTAAGTACTTGTGTCTATTTCGTAAACATTTATAAAAGCAGCATGTATTCTCAGCCCAAAAATATATATTGCAAAAGCAATTAAAAAGGGAGCAAATGAAACTCACAATACTGTATTTTGTAGTAAAAATACATATGACGGCATTAAACAAGACAGGGTTGGCCTCGGATTTACGAACCTATATCATGTATATACATATTAACACACATAATTGTAATCGAACAAGTTGATATATATATATATATATATAACTTTATTAGTTATATCATTTTTATGTTAGTAACCTATATGTTTCATATAATTATTTTATATATTTAAAATAATTAAAAAATATTAATTTTGTTATGTTACATGTGTTTAATAATAATAATAATAATAATAATAATAATAATAATAATAATAATAATAATAATATTAATAATAATAATAATAATGATAATAGAGTTAAAAATAATACTCTTAATATTAATAATAAAAATGATAAAAATGATACTTTTAATAAAAATGTTAATTTTAATGATAATGAATACTTTTAATAATAATACTAATACTTATGGTAATAATAATAATAATAATGATAGTAATGATAATAATAATAATAGTAGTAGTTATAATACTAATAATAATAATCATGATAATAATGGTATTAGTAATACTACCTCAAGAAGGATCCCAAAAAAAATGTCTCAGGCTAGGCTCGAACCCACGACCTCTCGTCTAACACAAACACCCCTTAACCATCTGCTCTAATCCGTTTTTCTGATTAATATCACGATCAAATTTTATCTAACCCGTATTATTTATTTTCTATTTTCTTCATCATCTTAAATCAAAACCCATTTCATTATCCTCTTAACTATATCATATTTTCATTCGGTTAGAATCCATCATCTATCTAATCCATGGTATCATCATTAACGGTTTTATAAATCGCATGCAACAGAAAAATTTGCGAGTTATATACAGTAAATGAAACAGATTACACTTTCATGTGTGTTGGGTTTATTTATGTTGAGTCTTGGCCCGAAAAATCAAAACCCGATACTATTCTTACTTGGTCACCGTAGCCCAATAATCTTTTAGTGGCCCTAAAGCAAGATAATAAGAGGATCTGGTACTTGTTGATATTAATTGAGCGGGTTTAAAAAAAAAATACGGTGAGCTAGAAACACGAGGGTATTTGGGTACCCATCTGCACAGTTTGATGGTAAATATTCGGTCATAGCAACCCCACCACTTTATATCAATTATATCGATCATTATATCATCTATTCAACATATTTATCTTGTCGGTTCAAACAAAAAAAAACACAGCAGTAAACAGGTTTTATAGGTTTGGTGTTTTAATGGTGATGGAACACGGTGGTTTGGGTGTCTGCAGTAACCACGACAATAATAATAATAATTGATGGTGTTTGAGCTGTTGTGATGGAGGTGGTGATTCTTCCGACTGAACCAGAAAAGAGGAAAAAAAGAAAAGGGATGAAGGATGGTGGTGATTGTTTAATAGCCGATGTCGTTGTTCTTGCTTGAGTTCGTACAGAAATTAAATAAAACAGAAGCACGGGACAGAAGGTGTCCGTTGTTTAGGTTGTTGTGGAGATGGGTGGTTGAGATGGGTTGTGGGTTTCCCTTCGGCTATCATTAGCGAGAAAGAAGAACAACAAAAGTAACCGATGGGTTTCAAGAGAGATTGAGTGAGAGAGAGAGAGAGAGATGGAGATGGTGGTAGCCGGAAGTGGTGTGCTTGTGGTGGGTTTCGAACAGCTACAAACAGTAACAATGGTTGATGATAAGTGATGGTTTTATTGATCGTTGAAATAGAAAAAAGAAAATGATAACGAGAAGCTGTAGCAACTGTGGGTATAGCTTGGCTACTTGTTGGTATTCGATGATGATGATGGGTTATTTGCGTCTACATAACTACGACAGGAGCATGGATAGTAAGGTGTTCGGTGGTGGCTACAACAAGAAAGACAGAAATTAAGATGCAGTTTAGGTGGGGATAACCATTGGTGGTGTCGAATGGTGTTCGTGATTTGGGTGTGATGGAAGGTTGAAGATGGTTGCCAGTGGTTTATGCTCACGAACAAAGAAGTCGGTTTTGTTTAATTGGATTTTGGTTTAATCTTTTTTAATACAGCAAACAGATAATCTTTCTCTGTAATCGAAGAATGAATGTAAAATATATAACTTGTTAATTTGTTGTTTTGTGTGATAATCGTGGTCGACAAACATTCACAGGACAACAGAAAGAATAGAAAAAGATAAAGAATTTTGGTAACCAGTAATATCATGAATATATATCTGTATTATATAATTAAATGGGTTTCTTTTATATCTTTTTATATTATATTTATATTTATTTATAAAATTGTATTTATGTATATATATCTGTTTATGTATATATTCATTTTATTAAATTTCGTAATGTTAGTTATTATTATAATTCTTTTAGTAATTTTGGTAAGAATTCCAATAATATTAGAGATATAATGTTGATAATATTAATAATAAACATAATAACCAAAATTAAATTTTTTTACTACTAATTATAATAATAATAATATTATTGATAATAATCTTGACTAAGATAATAACAGCAATACATAATCCTTTATAGTAACTAAAATTGTAATCTTTCAACTAATTACGATGTGAATAATGATGACAACAATACTAATAATAATAGTAGTTATATAACAAATCGATTATATAAAATTTCATATTTATATATCATACAATATAAAAATAGTAACACTGTTATTAATATTAAATACATATTCTAACAATAGTAATGAAGTTATAATAATATTAGTAAAGGTATCAAATTAATGCATTAAATTTCATATCAATACATTAATATTATAACTAATACTGATGTTAATTATTAATAATAATGAAAGTAATAACAATCTTATTATAACAACTATATTTTAATTTGTTATTATATTATTAGTTATATAATATTTAATAATCATATACTATTTTATATAATAACTCTTATTGATTCATTATTATTATTATACATAGATCTCATATGTCTTTATATATAAAGTCAGTTTAAATTGTACTTAATTATTTTGTATCTCATTTTACATAACTAATTCCAATGTTTAAATTATATTTCAAATTATTATATATATTTACATTTATATATATACATATTTATAACAAACAGTTGTTCGTGAATCTTCGGGGATAGTCAAAGATTAAATGAATTCATGAAAATAGTTCACAAGTTTTTGAGACTTAACCTAACAGACTTTGCTTATCGTGTTAAAGATATTAAATCGTATCGAGGGTTTGGTTCAAAATTAGTCGAAATTTTCCGGGTCGTGACAGTACCTACCCGTTAAAGAAATTTCGTCCCGAAATTTGAGTGAGGTAGTCATGGCTAACAATAAAAATGTTTTCATGACGAATACGAGCTGATAATTAAAGTTTTATCATTATTGATTAATATAGATAAAATGATTCGATCATGTGAAGCGTACGAGTGAAGCTATCACAAAAGAGTGAAAAGTTTCGTCTTAACTTTTGACGTAGTCATTGTGGATTTCCGGAATTCAAGGGATTTAAAAGAAAATCTTGGAAATCTATAGGATTTGATTTCTTCGGGATTTATGGAAAATTAGAATCCTCTTTAATTTAATGCCATTATTTGTCTCGATTGCTTTGTCTGGTATCTTCTCTATAAATGAGCTTCTTTCGTTCCATTATTTTCACCACTCCAATTCTTTCTTTCTCGATCCATTCTTTCAAATGATTGTGAAAATGCTTAATCCAGTTCTGATCCTTGTTCTCATCCTTACTATCGCAACATTCATTCTCCTTTTCCAACTTCCACCAGAGGAATCTACTTTCTTCTACTTTGCCTTTGGGGTTATAGTGTTTTTAATTCTCCCGTGTCTTTATGTTGCGATAAACTTTGACATACACGGTTTGTAATTTATGTGTTATTATCGGTCTTTATATTCTCCCTTATATTTCGAAGCTCTATGCTTTTGTTTTCTCTTCCCGACTTCAAGTCAAGCGAATAATGGTCCAGAATTCGTAGATATAGAATTTTGAATGATTATAATGTTCCAATCAGGAAGGAACGTGATAGCACAATTTGATTTTCAAATTTATCAACATCACAGAAGATAGAACTATCAAGAATACATTCTTCTTGATACGTTCGGAGGTTATGTAGAATGAAAGAGTTATGTAACATGACACATGATGATGGTATAATCTACTGTGAACCATCATCACGTTTCATTAGAAACTCATCATGACTTACTGTAATATAACCACGTTGGCCAAGCGCATTATATTATAATAGCTCATGCTTCAGTTCCTAACACTTCTCCACAATTCATTCATAATTTATACTTAGACTTTACAGAAGTTTTCAATATAATGGAATACAGATAGCACGAAGAGGTATATAATTTCGGACGAAAGGTCGAAGTGGACTTGCTGGAGCTGTGACAAAATTTGCTACTTTGAAAGGGATTACCAAATTATATTGGGTAATAATAACACTAAAAGAATTAGCACAGCTACGTGTTAAATGATTACCCAGTTTCCGAGAGTTTTTCAGGTGCATAACTATATGCATCAATCTTTTCTTCCGTAGATGAGTTGCGGTTGGTTTATCCTCTAGTTTGAGATGTTTTCAAGAATTATGAAAGGTTTGAACGCAGATTGGAATCGTCAAGATACAAATGAGGTTTAAGATGAAATCAAGCGGCAAACTTGAAGAATTATTTAGTTTCATATGTTATAATCAATATTTTAATTCATTTTAATTGTCCAATGTTATTAGTCCACAGTTGATAGTCCACAGTTAACAGTCCAATAATTCATATATAGTTTAATTTATAATATTCGAATTATTTAATACGTATCATGACCCGTATACGTCTCAGACTCGATCACAACTCAAAGTATATATATTATTGTAGAATCAACCTCAACCCTGTATAGCTAACTCCCGCATTACTGCATATAGAGTGTCTATGGTTATTCCAAATAATATATATAGATGGGTCGATATGATATGTCAAAACCTTGTATACGTGTCCCGATATTTAAAGTGCGTAAAAATAAATAACAGAAATTAAATGACGATAAATAAAGTGCGTAAAGTAAATAATAGAAATTAAATGACGATAAATAAAATTGCGAGAATGTAAATTGCGACAAATAAAATGCGATAAATAAATTGTGATACGGAATTAACAGTTAGCTAGGAACAGTTAGCTAGGATTTTGTTAGCGTGGATTCTTAATAGAATTTCTCATAGTTAATTCGTTTGTTTCTAACAAATTTTATTTTGTCCAATGTATTCTTCATTATGCCACTTGTTGAATTCTGATAGGTCAAAATCCAAATATGAAATTGTATGAAATTGGTTATTCTGCGGTGAACGGATATGTATATCTGTGGATGTAAATAGGATAGTGAATGACTATTAAATCAGATTCGAAGAATGTACAATGTAACTTATTAATGTGAAATCTAAATATTTCTAGGGTATTACCTACCCGTTAAAATATTTTCACCATTAACAGTTTGTACAAAAGAATTTTTAATTACAATCTTTATGAAAATATACTTGCATATATATTTTCCTCAGATGTAATCATGGATTTAATGAGTCAATATGATATTAGACTCATTTGATTTACCGTTAGAATAAGAATATATAATCTCTAAAACATTAAAGATTATATAATTGCCATGTCGATTGAAGATAAATAATGTAGAATGATTCGTAGAATGATGATTATACTCAAGGTACAGAATGAGATGATGAGCATGTAATGTTGAAACTTATGTTATTGGTTGTACTGTTGATGCAGGTAATGTTGTTGAGACTGGTACGTTTTGCACCATATTCTCCAAATTGATTATTCGAGCGCGAAGTTCGTTGACTTATTACTTCAGGATGATTGTCGGTCGGAACGAGCGGATGAATAAGGTTTAGAATCTGAGATAGTATATGATCGTGACGGGATACTGTGGAAATGAGAGAGAAAATGGTATCTCGAACAGGTTCGCGGGTAAACGCTTCAGGTTCATTGTCAAGAGGTGAATTCGGTTGGTGGAAGGAATCGTCTTCTTCGCGTCTCCATCGGTTAAGTTAACTACGAACCCATCAAATGAATTTGGGGATGGATGATTGGTTGATTCATTCTTGTGACACCGCTTTCGGAGCTTAGGTGAATATCCATGTCGGAATAGCTGTCGGAATAGCTGTCAGTATAACTATCGAAATCTGAGGGACTCGAACTGGTTGATGGATTCATCTCATACGATCAGATGAAGGATTTTCGATAAGAAGTAGATTATAGGATGTAGATTAGTACCCTGCAATACATAATTTACATATGCATATATATTACTAAAATCCCAAAAGTTACGGAGGAATCTACGGAAGCTGTCAGGCAAAGGTAACAGTAACAGTTACGCTAAGATATGAATTAGCAGATATGCTAAGATATGAGTTTGTCTATACACTATCTACCCGTTAAAGAAATTTCGTCCCGAAATTTGAGTGAGGTAGTCATGGCTAACAATAAAAATGTTTTCATGACGAATACGAGCTGATAATTAAAGTTTTATCATTATTGATTAATATAGATAAAATGATTCGATCATGTGAAGCGTACGAGTGAAGCTATCACAAAAGAGTGAAAAGTTTCGTCTTAACTTTTGACGTAGTCATTGTGGATTTCCGGAATTCAAGGGATTTAAAAGAAAATCTTGGAAATCTATAGGATTTGATTTCTTCGGGATTTATGGAAAATTAGAATCCTCTTTAATTTAATGCCATTATTTGTCTCGATTGCTTTGTCTGGTATCTTCTCTATAAATGAGCTTCTTTCGTTCCATTATTTTCACCACTCCAATTCTTTCTTTCTCGATCCATTCTTTCAAATGATTGTGAAAATGCTTAATCCAGTTCTGATCCTTGTTCTCATCCTTACTATCGCAACATTCATTCTCCTTTTCCAACTTCCACCAGAGGAATCTACTTTCTTCTACTTTGCCTTTGGGGTTATAGTGTTTTTAATTCTCCCGTGTCTTTATGTTGCGATAAACTTTGACATACACGGTTTGTAATTTATGTGTTATTATCGGTCTTTATATTCTCCCTTATATTTCGAAGCTCTATGCTTTTGTTTTCTCTTCCCGACTTCAAGTCAAGCGAATAATGGTCCAGAATTCGTAGATATAGAATTTTGAATGATTATAATGTTCCAATCAGGAAGGAACGTGATAGCACAATTTGATTTTCAAATTTATCAACATCACAGAAGATAGAACTATCAAGAATACATTCTTCTTGATACGTTCGGAGGTTATGTAGAATGAAAGAGTTATGTAACATGACACATGATGATGGTATAATCTACTGTGAACCATCATCACGTTTCATTAGAAACTCATCATGACTTACTGTAATATAACCACGTTGGCCAAGCGCATTATATTATAATAGCTCATGCTTCAGTTGAATGACAAAGACCCTTTAAATAGACTTGAAAATTGCCAAATACGCCTGGCAGGCCTTTTGGCAGGCCATATTTGGCAGGTCGTATGCAAGGCAGGCCATTTGGTGGCTCGTGTGGTGGTACGTATATGGCAGGCCATTTCCATACTGGCAGGATGGTTAGCCTGAATTCCCTGGATCGTAACTTGATTTCTTGTCTTTCACCATTTTCGCTCTAGAATCTTCGTTTTAGCTCCGATTCTCTTGATTCTTTTTGCACCATCTTCGTAATTACTTGTTCTTCAATTCTAACTGACGAAGTGGGTATTTTGCCTACAAAGTTCGAATCTTTCTTGTTTTTGGGCCTTAATACCGGGGTGAAAACGTGACTTTGTAGCCGATATCAAATATCCCACACTTAGACTTTGCTTGTCCTCAAGCAAACTCTCATTTTAAAGAATCTTTTCGGCGTTTCTTTTCTAATAGCCTAAGCGGTTTGCTTTTATTATAAGAGCAAAAAGATAAGGTGAGTCATCTATGTTAGGACTGAAATTATCTCTGCAAGCATGCGAGGAGGTTACATGATATAGGTTAGCTTTCACGGGTCACTCAAATCACTCAAGTGTTTAGGATTCCTTATAGATCTAAGAAATGAATACGCTCATAGCCAATCATGCGGCACCCATCGTCATAGGCTTGATAAAGACTCAAATCCTTGCTGCTAACGCGAGAACGGTAGTAATCTCAGCTTTATGGGTTATTTGTCAATGATGGAGAAGGAATTTTAGAGTGGTAGTGAAGTTGTTTTTTGAAAGGTGAGATAAAAGGGTAATATAGTCTTTATACAGACTTTTATTCGGATAGATAGGAGTGCTGAAGTATTTTGAGAAGCACTTTTGAACTTTTCTTCATTTGATAATCATTTTTGGTCGAGTTCTCTTCGGCATTTCTCTTATTTAGTTCTGCTCCTTCATCAATTTTTTTTTAATTTTTTATTTTTTTTGGAGACTTCATCTCGAGAAACTTTTTGTCGGTAAACTTTTTCAAGACCTTTGTCATGATACTTGAGAGGTTTATAACATTGGGTTTTCGGAAGGAATCTCATTTTTGGGTTTTCTGAGAAATAGTAAAGGTGATATGGATGTGATGGTGGAGTAGAAGTAGTGGAGGTGTGGAAGGCTTATGTTTGACAAATGGGTAGCTATTTTGATTACAACCGAATCACGCTTTGCTGCTTGGAAATGTAGATCTAAAGCAAGTTCTGATTCTGAGCACAGTCATCGGCACTCTCAACGGAAAATAGTGAAGCATTAAAGATGAATGCTGGTCTTATTTGGAGTGCCTCACCATAATCAATTTAGGTCGATAATGCC
This sequence comes from Rutidosis leptorrhynchoides, assembly GCF_046630445.1. NCBI lineage: Eukaryota > Viridiplantae > Streptophyta > Magnoliopsida > Asterales > Asteraceae > Rutidosis > Rutidosis leptorrhynchoides. The sequence continues at coordinate 42,965,530 of NC_092342.1, read as the reverse complement.
TTAGTCATGCAATGTTCTATTAGAGATTTCAGTCTAACAAGAATTCCACCTTACTTAAGCCTTATTTTTATTGACAAACGTTTTAGGTTTTCAAAAATACTTTTTTGAAAAGGGCTTCTTTTGCAATTTTTTTTTGAAATTTGGCTTAAGGACTTGGAATCTTCGTAATGGTTTATTATGATATAGCATAAAAAGATACCAACATCCCACACTTAGACGAACATTGTCCTCAATGTTCCTAGTGTATCTCACACTTAGGAGTTTTAGTTGAAGATTTGGGATTGTTTGTCTAGTGTTTTGATTGGGTGTTATCCCACACTTAGTGATAAGCTAGGATGCGGTATAGTTTGAATCTTGAGCTAGTAGCGAAAAGAAAGAAATACCCCTAGCAGATGCGGCTGGCTTCCTTGCTTCTTTATCGGCTCATTTGTCATCCTTTATTCTTCTACTCTACTTTATTGCACGGTGTGACGATCGCTCCAAATCCATATGGACAATACGTCATTCATTGATTTCATTGCGAGGTATTTGACCTCTATATGATACGTTTTGTAAACATTGCATTCTTTTGAAAAGGCACACCATAAATGAATATTTAAATCAAAGGTTTTCGACATCTGATGATTTCTACATATAGACAATCACCGTAAATAATAATTTACAATAGTACTTCCGTTGACAATGCAGTCAAAATAAGATACATGGTGATGATTTGGTGAATGCAACGTTTCCTTGAAAAATATGCCATGTACGACTCCATGCACATAGCTTGTCTAACATATAAGCAAACAGCGGAAGACTTCTAGGGAACCTGAGAATAAACATGCTAACAAGTGTCAACACAAAGGTTGGTGAGTTCATAGTTTTAGTGTTTCACGTAATCTGTATATAAAAGTGGATCACAAGAATTCAGTTGTTTCATCCAGAAACATTTATCAATAGATTCTACGTAACAGAGCACCCTGGTAACTAAGCTTTAACGTTATAATGATAAATACCCCATTCGTTTTAATACACGCAAACCAATGTGTCCTAAACTCAAATAACACACGTTCGTTAAAAGGCTAGCGCTCTAGCTCGGATAGGGATGTCAAGCCCTATGGATCCATATACTGTTATTCGCGCCCACTAGTCCATATCCTATGTACTGGCAGCTACTAGTTATCAAAGCTAAGTGATTTTCGGTTCAAACTCAGTGTAGAATTAAGTATGTACTTGTATCCATTGCGTTTAAAATAAATTGCATGTATTCTCAGCCCAAAAATATATATTGCAAAAGCAATTAAAAAGGGAGCAATGAAACTCACCTTAGCAGCACACAAAGTTGTTCATCGTAATGTGACCGAAACTCGAAATATCAAATAATCGTAGACCTCAACCTAGAGAACATATGTTGGTCAATAAATGTCTATCAAGCTAGGTCAGGTCATAGTGTATCACAATCCTAATGCTCGAGATCGACATACAAAAGTTATCCAAAGTCGTTTTAAAAAGTCAATTTTGACAGTTGTTTAACAAAATGAGACGTACCTTATATAAGGATTCATTTACTCGGTTGGTAATATTCAAAAATCCAATTTATCAATCTTACAGACAAGTTGTTTAAATATTAATTGCATATTCAAAAGCAATTCCAATTAACGTCAATTATAATTCAGTTGATCATATCTTTTAATCCGTTCATCGAAACTATTCGATATCTAAATGAAAAGTCATTGATTTTTCGCCAGCTTTCCAAAAACATGCATATCATATACCTTTTACCAGCAATATATGTATTTATTTCGTGATTCATCATAAACTGTTTAACGATGAAATTTAGCATATAAGCATGTATAAATATATATACTCAAGCACTAGACATGGATACACAATTAATATATAAAAGATAAAATATGAGTGCTTACGTATCAATATTGAGATTCAATATTGTAGGAAAGTACGTAGACGCAACGGAGATGATAAACACTAGGTTTGATTCACAAATATACCACCTAACATTACCCATAACCTCCTTGGCAATAACCCATAATTTTCTTAGCTCTATCTCGCTTGAAAACCATTTTAAAAGTGACATGCTCAAGATCTCGTCGTAGTATTTTATGTATAATATTAATACTACTACTAATAATAAGATTAATAATAATATTAATCTTAATAATAATAATAATAATAATAATAATAATAATAATAATAATAATAATAAAAATATAAATATAATAAATAAATACGGAGTAATATATGATGTGTGAAAACTAAGCCAAAAATCGAGCAATTTATAGAACCTTTTCTGAAAAAGTACCCCATGCGATCGCATGGGATTTGTGCTTCAAGGCCATGCGATCGCATGGCCCTCTGATCCAGCTCACAAACTTTTAACTTTTTGTTTGTCGACATAATTTTATATAATATATATAATATATTTAATTTATATAATTAATTATATATTATATTAAATTCACATGCATAGTTGACTTGTAATTTTCGTTCCGATGACTCGTACGTTGTCACTCGACTTATGTCCCGGTTCCGGTTTCTTGAACGCATTTTCGTACGCTTTGAAAACTCGCAATTTACGTTTTTTGACTCATACCTTTGTCAAAATATAGTCTTAAATTATCAATAAACTATTTCATTCAAAGTGTATCTTAAACTTTCGAGTGTTTTGATCATTTACTTCTATATATCATTGTCTCGTTATTTGTTGATATATATATAATAACAAATCATTTTATGACCAAGTTAATATATATTTTCAACATTCATAAACATGTTTTAAATATACGTCGCAAGTTACTCATACAATTAATATTCTAACTTATCATATATATTCAAATAAATATTTAAACCAATAAGTTTAATGTACGGTATTAAACAATTAAAACTTTGTTACGTTTTCAAGTTATAGTATATATATGTATCTATTTACATATAATGGTTTGCGAATCGTTGAAAACAACCGAAGGGTACTTGAATAGTTCAAAAATTTTGAGATTCGGTTTTACAGACTTTGCTTATCGTGTCGAAAACATTAAATCATTTAAAGATAAAGTTTAAATTTAGTCAGAAATTTCCGGGTCATCACAGTACCTACCCGTTAAAGAAATTTCGTCTCGAAATTTAAGTGAGGTCGTCATGGCTAACAATAGAAATGTTTTCATGACGAATATGAGTTGATAAATAGAATTTTATCACCGTTGAATTATATGGATAAAACAATCCGATTTCTCGAAGCGTATGAGAGAAGTTATCGTAAAAGAGTGAAATGGAGACTAGAGATTCGTCTTATCTCTTGACGTAGTAACGATTGATTTTCGGAATTTAAGGAATAGAAAATCTTCATAATTTAAATCAGATTTGATTCTTCGGAATTTAAGGAAATTAGGATTTCCATGATTAAATGCGTAATCTGCCTCGATTGCTATGTCTGATATTTCGCTATAAATTGACCTCTTCTGTTTCATTTATTTTCACCACTCCTATAATCTTCTTCCTTATTTCATACTTTCAAAAGATTGTGAAAATGCTTCATCCAGTTCTGATTCTTGATATACTCCTAACTTTCATATCTGTCATTCTTCTTTTTCATCTACCACCAGAGGAAGTTATTTTCTTCTATCACTACCTTGGGGTTATAGTGTTTTTCATTCTCCCGTGTCTTTATATTGCTATACGCATTGATATACACGGTTTATAAATTTCGGGTTTGTTATCGGGCTTATATTCTCCTTTATATTTCAGAGCTCCATGTTTTCGATTTCTCTTCCCGACTTTAAGTCAAGCGAATAATGGTCCAGAATTCGTAGCTATACATTTCGGAATGAACATAGTTAATGTTCTAAGAAAGAAATTGTAATGACACGATCTTGATTTGTCAAATTACCAGAATATCTGGAAAAGACCGAATCATCAAGAAAAGTATTTTCTTGATATATTTAGAGATTAAATAGAATGAAAGAGTTATGTAACATGGTTCATGATGAGGGTGTGATCTGTGAACCTTTATAACGTTCCATTAGAAACTCAGCATGACTTACTGTAATATAATCATGTTGATCAAGTGTCATTATATTATACTAACTCATGCTTCAGTTTCCAACATTACTTCAAAACATCCATTTTTTTGAATTTTTTAGATTTTAGAAACTAAAATAGTTTCTTTTATAATGTAACACAGATAGTGCGAAGAGATGAATGATTTCCGATAAGAATAGGTATGAAGATGTCTCCAGAAATATCGAGGATATTTATAATGAAAGATACGATGATATCTTAGAATTTCTAATATCAGAGGATGATGCGGAAAATCTGTCTGTGAAGGTTTAGAATAAGAAGTAAGGTTCTTATAATGGTTTCAGCAGTCACTGAATCATTTGAATTCTTTGAAGGCAGGTTCAGTCTTTGTGATTTATCCACAGCCTCTTTCATACTTTACTCAATCTATTTTTCAGTTCCAAACCTTCTCTTTTTCTCAGCTTTACCACCATACTATTCTTTATCATCAAACTTTTGACTATTAAGGTCGTTTACAGTTTTTGCTGCTTCATCAACATTTTTCCAATTTTAGAGAACTTGTTCATAGTTTGAGATGTTTTTCAGAAACTTCACATTCGAAGTATGTAAGTCTAGAAGTTGGATGTTATCTATATATAACTGTTGTCGTAGAAAATGCTGCGAGATTCAAAATACTGATTGCTAATTCCCGGTGATTGGTATGGCAATTATTGTTACAAGATGTGGATGAGTACATGATAGGGTTTCAATAAGTATAAGGATTTTTCAAAAGGTCAAGGATTAATAAAGTTGTTGGTAAATTTACTGCTAATGTGGTGGAACATGAAAGGTTCCCCAGTAACAAGAACGTATATGTCAAGGTTATAATAAGGTTAATCTGAAAAGTCAAAGTTAACTGGCTGAAAGTGTGGTAAAACTGGATACTTTGAAAAGGGATTGCAATATTATTTTCAGTAATAACAATGCTAAAGGATCTTTCACATTTTTGAAGTCAAAGTATAGCTTTGAAAGATGTAGAGATCTAAGAATGATGTCACGGGTTCAGAGTTATGACTTGGATTCTGATCCGTCAATATCAGAATATGTAATTGAATTTGTATGAAAACGATTGTATATCGTTGTGAAGATAGTGAGTATAGTTAATGATTTTTGAATCAAAATTGAAGAATGTACAGTGTAACATATTAATTGCGAACTTATATATTTCCCGGGTATTACCTACTCGTTAAAGATTTCACAATTAATACTTTGTACAAAAGAATTTTTTTATTACTGTCTTTATGAAAATATATGTATGTATATTTTCTTCAGATGTAATACAGATTTAATGAGTTAATATCATATTAAGCTCATTTGATTTTCGGCTTGACTTAGAAATGATTAATCTCTAAAACATTAAAGATTACATAATCTTTGCGGAGTTTTTCACTAATGAAATCAACATTTCATTATTTATTCTTATTGATATTCCTCGGTGAAGGATGTTGGTGCTCATGGAATTTTTGTGAACCTTACAAGGCACAGATGATGTTTTCTGGAAAGTTTCGAGTATATCGAAATTGAAAATGTAAAATCAATTACGTAATTGATTAATACACTTGGTTTATTATGAAATGGAATTCATTGGATTGAAACAGAGATTGTAGTTAACAATGGTTAAGTTGTTAAGGAAGGATGTACATAATTGCATATTAGTAATATGAACTAACCGAGTAGTACCTACCAGTTAAGATTCACATGTAATAGCTTAGTACGAAAAGATTTATTTTGATTTCAAAATTTATATATATTAAATATACATAAAATTTCTTTAGGGGAAATGAGTTAATACTTCATCGGTTATTGTTGCTGGTATTTCTTGGTAACTACGGTGCGTATGACGTTGATGCTCGTGGAACAGATTGTGAAGTTAAGGTTTGCGATGCGGATGTTGTTGGTGGTGGTAATGGTACTGTTGGTGTTGTTGTCGGTGGTACTGTTGATGCCGGTGATGCTGCTGGTGCTTGTAACCTTTGCACCATATTCTCCAAAGCCACTACCCGAGCGCGAAGCTCGTTGACTTCTTCTACTACTCCGGGATGATTGGCGGTTCGGACGAGCGGATAAATAAGATCTAGAATTTGAGATAGTATATTATCGTGACGAGATACTCTGGAAATGAGAGAGAAAATGGTGTCTCGAACAGGTTCGCCGGTAAGTGCTTCAGGTTCTTCGCCAAGAGGGCAATGTGGTAGATGGAAGGGATCGCCTTCTTCTTGTCTCCAATAATTAAGTAGGCTACGAACCTATCCCCAATTCATCCAGAATAGGTGATGGCTAATTGGTTGATCCATTCCGGTTACACTGTCTTCGGAATTCAGGTGAATATCCATATCGGAATAGCTGTCGGAGTTTAAGGAATTTGAACTAGATACGGGATCCATCTTGTATAATTAGAGAGATGGTTTTTGATATGAAATAGATTATAAAATTTAGATTGGTACTCTTCAATACATAATTTACATATGTATATATAATACCAAAATTCCATAAATCACGGAGGAATTTTCAGAAGATGTCAGGAAAAGTTTACAGTAACAGATACGCTAAGATATGAATTTTGTCTATACACTATCTATGCAATCAATGCAATAAGACATGTTTAGACTTAAGATGATAAACATGTAATTTCTGACAAGAAATGATAAGCAAAACTTTTAACATGCAGACACGGTCGAAGTCCAGACTTACTAATGCATCCTAACCACTATCAGTTAGACACACTCATGCAAGACCTGGTTCTCTAGGACCAACGCTCTGATACCAACTGTGATGATTGCTCCAAATCCATATGGACAATACGTCATTCATTGATTTCATTGCGAGGTATTTGACCTCTATATGATACGTTTTGTAAACATTGCATTCTTTTGAAAAGGCACACCACAAATGAATATTTAAATCAAAGGTTTTCGACATCTGATGATTTCTATATATAGACAATCATCGTAAATAATAGTTTACAATAGTACTTCCGTTGACAATGCAGTCAAAATAAGATACATGGTGATGATTTGGTGAATGCAACGTTTCCTTGAAAAATATGCCATGTATGACTCCATGCACATAGCTTGTCTAACATATAAGCAAACAGCGGAAGACTTCTAGGGAACCTGAGAATAAACATGCTAACAAGTGTCAACACAAAGGTTGGTGAGTTCATAGTTTTAGTGTTTCGCGTAATCTGTATATAAAAGTGGATCACAAGATTTCAGTTGTTTCATCCAGAAACATTTATCAATAGATTCTATGTAACAGAGCACCCTGTTAACTAAGCTTTAACGTTATAATGATAAATACCCCATTCGTTTTAATACACGTAAACCAACGTGTCCTAAACTCAAATAACACACGTTCGTTAAAAGGCTAGCGCTCTAGCTCGGACGGGGATGTCAAGCCCTATGGATCCATATACTGTTATTCGCGCCCACCAGTCCATATCCTATGTACTGGCAGCTACTAGTTACCAAAGCTAAGAGATTTTCGGTTCAAACTCAGTGTAGAATTAAGTATGTACTTGTATCCATTGCGTTTAAAATAAATTGCATGTATTCTCAGCCCAAAAATATATATTGCAAAAGCAATTAAAAAGGGAGCAATGAAACTCACCTTAGCAGCACATAAAGTTGTTCATCGTAATGTGACCGAAACTCGAAATATCAAATAATCGTAGATCTCAACTTAGAGAACATATGTTGGTCAATAAATGTCTATCAAGCTAGGTCAGGTCATAGTGTATCACAATCCTAATGCTCGAGATCGACATACAAAAGTTATCCAAAGTCGTTTCAAAAAGTCAATTTTGACAGTTGTTTAACAAAATGAGACGTACCTTATATAAGGATTCATTTACTCGGTTGGTAATATTCAAAAATCCAATTTATCAATCTTACAGACAAGTTGTTTAAATATTAATTGCATATTCAAAAGCAATTCCAATTAACGTCAATTATAATTCAGTTGATCCGTTCATCGAAACTATTCGATATCTAAATGAAAAGTCATTGATTTTTCGCCAGCTTTCCAAAAACATGCATATCATATACCTTTTACCAGTAATATATGTATTTAATTCGTGATTCATCATAAACTGTTTAACGATGAAATTTAGCATATAAGCATGTATAAATATATATACTCGAGCACTAGACATGGATACACAATTAATATATAAAAGATAAAATATGAGTGCTTACGTATCAATATTGAGATTCAATATTGTAGGAAAGTACGTAGACGCAACGGAGATGATAAACACTAGGTTTGATTCACAAATATACCACCGAACATTACCCATAACCTCCTTGGCAATAACCCATAATTTTCTTAGCTCTATCTCGCTTGAAAACCATTTTGAAAGTGACATGCTCAAGACCTCGTCGTAGTATTTTATGTATAATATTAATACTACTGCTAATAATAAGATTAATAATAATATTAATCTTAATAATAATAATAGTTATAATAATAATAATAATAATAATAATAATATAAATATAATAAATAAATACGGAGTAATATATGATGTGTGAAAACTAAGCCAAAAATCGAGCAATTTATAGAACCTTTTCTGAAAAAGTACCCCATGCGATCGCATGGGATTTGTGCTTCAAGGCCATGCGATTGCATGGCCCTCTGATCCAGCTCACAAACTTTTAACTTTTTGTTTGTCGTCTTAATTTTATATAATATATATAATATATTTAATTTATATAATTAATTATATATTATATTAAATTCACATGCATAGTTGACTTGTAATTTTCGTTCCGATGACTCGTACGTTGTCACTCGACTTATGTCCCGGTTCTGGTTTCTCGAACGCATTTTAGTACGCTTAGAAAACTCGCAATTTATGTTTTGTGACTCATACCTTTGTCAAAATATAGTCTTAAATTATCAATAAACTATATCATTCAAAGTGTATCTTAAACTTTCGAGTGTTTTGGTCATTTACTTCTATAAATCATTATCTCGCTATTTGTTGATATATATATATATATATATAATAACAAATCGTTTTATGACCAAGTTAATATATATTTTCAACATTCATAAACATGTTTTAAATATACGTCGCAAGTTATTCATACAATTAATATTCTAACTTATCATATATATTTAAATAAATATTTAAACCAATAAGTTTAATGTACGGTATTAAACAATTAAAACTTTGTTACGTTTTCAAGTTATAGTATATATATGTATCTATTTACATATAATGGTTTGCGAATCGTTGAGAACAACCAAAGGGTACTTGAATAGTTCAAAAATTTTGAGATTCGGTTTTACAGACTTTGCTTATCGTGTCGAAAACATTAAATCATTTAAAGATAAAGTTTAAATTTAGTCAGAAATTTCCGGGTCATCACACACGGGTTGCCTCCCGAGAAGCGCTTTTGTTTAAGGTCGTTGGCTCTACCGTAGTGATTCTTCAAAAAGCAAACATTCCTCGTTGATGGTCGTGATCTTGGTCTTCTTGAGGGAATGTGAGTCTTGGTGGATAAGTCCTGAGAAAGTGTCGGACCAATAGTGGTAACAAGTCCGGTACTTCTCTTGAAGATCTTCTGAGCGATAAGTAGTGCGTAGTTTCGGCTCTTGATAAGTCTTGAAGTCCGATGAGAATGTGATACACAGCTCTGCTGGTTGACCCATGAATGTCAATCATGGTAGCAGTGCTGGTGTTGATGATTTCTCTGACGGGATGCTCATTTCGGAGGTCTTCAAACAATGTCAGAAACTGTATCATTAGAATCTCGAAGTCTTCGGAATGATGATCTCCATAGTAAGAGTCTGTAGCTTTGCACAGATTAGTTAAGAGATGAAGCTGGAAGGAAGTGAACAGCAATCCTGATTCGAGTATCAATTTCACCTTCTTTGAGTATATCTCCCGACATCCAGCTTTAAATATGAAACTAGGATATGTGGATTCATGGAAGATACATGATAGCTGCTTCGTAACATAGGTGGCAATGTTGACTCGATCTGGTTCAAGATGAGAGAATGGATTGTTTCGCCTTGCTTCCTCCATAACAGCGTCTTGTAACTCTTTGATAATCAGATCAGCATGGTGATCAATTGTTACGTAAATCACTAGTCTGTCCGGTGTGCTTTCGAAATTATCTCTATCCAGAAGAGTGAAAAGGCTGTGAATATCCTCGATCATTTGCAAATCAGAGTGATAAGTCGAGCGGCCGGTGGAAAGATCCATATTCTTTCAGATGAGAGTCAGTAGTGCTCGTTCGTTTCGTGAGAACGGAAGTGCAGATCCAGCTAAGGCATTATAAACCTTAGAGTAAATGATCTTCTGATCTCGATAGAATCTTGTGTCGAGAATAGTGCGAACCACTGAATTATGCTCTCGTTGCCTTTCTTCGTGATAGATATGATTGTGAAGAGAATTGATAAAGTCTTGAATGTGTTCTTCTAGGATTTCAACATCATTGTCTTCTCTTCGGAGATAGAGGTGGTGCTCTTCTCTGATAGCCATGATTCGTTCTATTAAGCGTAGCGAAAAATCAATGGTTGACTTTCTGATGGCTTCGAGAATGTCTTCAAATTCATCGGTATCATTGATGAAGGTAACCATGTCTGCATGTGTGGATATAACCGGAATTTGATCTGAAGATGAGTCTGGCTCCCTTTGATCTAGTTCGGTTGGAGAGTGTGAGTTAGTCAGAATGTCTTCGTAATGCTCTTCCTCGTCATCATCGGTATCCGGTTCTTCTGAGGATGCGTCTGATGAACGGGTTCCTTCAGTATTATGATTCTCTACTTTGATACTTACAGGATCAATTTCTATATCCTTAACCTCAGCCTTGTCGTTCTTCTTTTTGAAGCGAATGAATAAACTGTGATCTTCCGTTTCAAGCCTCATTATTTCTTCATGACGCTCAGTGCTTGGAACGGGTGTTGTCGCAGTTTCTTTTACGTCTTCCATTTCCTCTTCCTCTTCAGATTCCTCCTTTTCCTCTATTTCTTTGCTGGAATCCTCTTCTTGCATTTCTGGGTCGTCTACAGACTGTGATTCGACACCCATCTCGATATCGTCGGTTGGTGGTAATGACTCATCATCGGAAGTGATCCGTCTGGTGGAAATAGCAAACATCTCTGCCTGTCCAGAAAGATCGATTGGTCGGTCAATTTTGAAGGTAACACTCTCCCCATGTGATCGTAAGATCATGGTTTGATTGTACACATCAATGACAGTCCTAGCCGTATTCATGAAAGGTCTTCCTAACACTATTGGGGTGTATAGGTCCTCCTTAATATCCATTACTACGAAATCCGTAGGATACAAGAATTTGTCGACTTTCACCAAGACGTTCTCAACTATGCCCTTAGGATATCGAATTGTATGATCGGCAAGTTGGATTGTCATTTTGGTTGGTGACAAATCTCCTAACTCTAATCTCTTGTAGAGAGAGTAGGGGATTAGGTTGATACTTGCTCCTAAATCTGCTAGCGCATGAATGGTTCCAGATTGGTAGATTGAACACGGGAAAACGAATCAACCCGTATCTACTAGCTTAGGTGGTAGAGAGTTTCTGAGTAATGCAGAGCATTCTTCACTCAGTGGAATTTTGTTAGAGTCTGGTATCCTCTCCTTTGTAGAAAGAAGCCTTCAGATGTATCTCTTCTGGTTGGGAACTTTGAACATAGTGTCCAAGAATCTGCTATCAAGTTTGAAGGAATCAAGATTGGATGGTTCTTCTTGTAGCCTTCCAGGATAAGGTACACGAACTGGAGTTTCAGGGGTCAGCTTTTGAGTATATGTTGATTTGTTCTCGAGCCTAGTTGACCTTCTCCGTGGTTCTTCCACTGGGATTACGGAATCCATTTGCTTTGCTTCTTCTATGTAGGGATTCTGGATAGTATTACTTGGAAATCTTCCCTGCGGTCGGGTTTCAAGGCTTTGTGATAACTGTCCGAGCTGCGTTTCCAAACTTTTGAGCAGAGCCAATTGATTTCTCATTAGTATCTCCGTCTAATCTTGTCTGGTTTCAGTTCTCTGATTTAGCTGTTGTTGTCCTTGGATGAACTGAGTTAACTGATCATCAGCTCCGAGAGTGGGGTTAGCTGCTTTTGTAATCTGGGTGGTAGGGGAATTCTCCTTAACTGGGGGACCAGTGAGTGGAAGTGGTTGATCATAGGTCAATTGAGATTTTTGGGCTGGATAAGGTGGATAGCGATAGCGGAAAGGTTGATTGCTTCGCTGAAATTGATTAACCCTTGGTGGTTGATTGAATCCGGGATTTGGTGGACGAGCTGGGTATTGAACGTAACAGACTGAACCGTCAGGGTTTTCGTACTCAAATTGATAGTCTTCAGTAGGTTGCGGTTGGTACAATTGACACAAGCCTGAGCTTGGTTAACCTGCTGCGGTTGCGTCTTCAATTCTCTGAGTTGCTTGGAAAGAGATTCCATCTTATCTGTGAGGGATTTGATAGCCTCTGTTTGATTGTTAAGTGCAGAGAGAGGGGCAGATGATGAAGTTGTTTCACCACTTTTCCAGTCATGATGATGCATCGTCATGTTCTCGAGTAATTCCCATGCTTCATCTGCGGTTTGGTTCATCAGATTCCCTTGAGCTTCGGCATCGATCGTCGTCCTATGATTTACCGTAAGACCATTGTAGAAGGTACAGATTTGGGCTGACCGTTCTAACTAGTGATTAGGGCATTTCTTCAGCAGGGTTTTGAAACGCTCCCATGCAGTGTAAAGAGATTCATCATAACTTTGTTTGAAGTTAATGATGTCATTCTTCAGTTTGGTTTGTTTAGAAGGAGGGAAATATTTGGTTAGGAATTTAGTCGCCATCTTCGTCCATGACGTGATGGAATCTTTTTCCAGTCCTTCAAACCAAGTTTGAGCATGATGAGTGAGAGAATAGGGGAACAAGTATAGCCGGACTATATCTTGTCCTATCCCTGGCTGTTTGTAGGATTCGAAAGAGATATGAATTTATCAAGGTGAGAATTAGGATCGTCATTCTGTAATCCATGAAACTGACAGCTATTCTGAATGAGCTGGATGATGTGATGTTTTAACTTGAACGAGTGTCCTTGAATCTCTGGAAATCTAATTGGTCCTCCTCGAACTTCAATCGAGGGTTTCGTGTTTTCTGCTAAAGTAACGTGTAACGCCATTTGGTTTCTGATTCGTGCTTCCTTGCGTGCTTTAGAGATTATTGCGTCTGAATCAGGTACAAATAACAACTGCCCTGGTCTAGATCGGGTTTGGGTCATACACTAGGTATGCCTTTTTGTTTTTAATTTTCGCAAATAAGCTAAATTATAATAAGCTAAACTAATCTAATTCTAAGGCAATCTAAGGTAATCTAAGGTGGTTTAATCTAAGGTAAACTAGAGTAATCTAAAGTAATCTAATCTAATTAACTAACTATCCTATGGTGGAATATGTTTTTGGTTCTGGCTACTGATTCCCTGATATTTCGGTAACAAAGTTCCGCACAAACTATTCAACAAACCAAGTGGCCAGGCCGACTACAGAGAGGCAGGATCCTTTTGGTCCCAATATAATTGGCGACTGTTCGGAAAATCTAATAACCAAGTCCGTTTATAATTGTCTTTCTTAGACACCACTAAATGCTTGTGAATAAGTTTGATAGAGAGCAGTATTGCTTGATACCAGTTCCCTGACAGTGGCACCAAAAACTAACAGGTCTCTTGATATGGCCGAAACGGACGGTTTTTATTTGCGCGGTGTCGTTAGGCCGCGGCTCGCCAGGATCAGCCACTCGTGGGAGAGGGTAATGTTTTAAATTTATATTTAGCGGGGCCTAAATCTTACTACTCCTTATAAGTAAGGGAAGTATGACCTAGAGTCGTATTTTTGTGATATCAGTAACATCGAACCTATATTGTAACCTAAGATAGTTAGAGAGTAGTGAACATTTATTTTAGGATTTTCTAATTTAAGATAGATAAAGTAAATGCGATAAAATTTGTAATTTAGATAAGGTTAAAGTAAGTGCATACTATGACTTCATCAGTTATTCTGCCGAGATTATGGAATGCTGGCTCATGAATAGGCAGAGGCCTTGTATTCATTACACTGGTCCTAAATGCCCCTGTCATAAGACATGTCACTGGGTATTGCGTTAGGCTTGAAGATTCTGAATAGACAGCAACGTCCCTTACCCCCGACGCCCGTGCAGTCTGACTACAGGCATACACATTCAGACGGCTCATCCAATTGAGCGACTCGGTTGGGTGACGTATTAACATTCCAAAATGGTCTAAACTTTCTTAAGCATAATAGAATAGATGGTTTACCATATCCGAGAGACGTGATATGTTTCAATGCTTTCATTAATGATTGGTAAAAGATAGTTAGGCCCTAAAAAAGAGTTCAATCATAAAGAACACCATGGCCAAGTCAAGTCTGACTTCCATGAACACGTTCGGTTATCCTAACGGTCCAATCCTTTATGTGTCTAAACAAATAGTTCCTTAATTAACTAAGAATCCCTCATGCAGGGTGCAATGCTTGAGACCGCGTTATGGTGCAGTGTACAGGTCAACACTAACTGTGTTCCATGGCCTTACTTAGCAGAGGTACAGCTTACAACAACCGATGTGCTTCAGTGTGCACGTACGAAGTTTATATGCTTGGTGACTACACTAGCATGGTCTGGGACCGACAATGTACTAGGGGTCTAGTCAGATGTTTCACTACGAAAGAGTCCTCAGTCGAAATCCAAAGTTCAATAAACTTACTATAACCGTTGTGCCTCGGTCGATCTTACGTTGTATCCGATAGACTTCTCTTACCAAGGGGTGACACAGATAGTGTACTCTGAATCGGGGTTCGTGACTTCCCAATAACAGAGCCTATAACTACGTTCTATTAGTTGGAAAAGCTATTGAGTTTAAAGCATAATCGGAAAGCATTTCAACAACATACACAGACCATAATATTATTTCGGCATTATAATTGCTTACATCATAGCATACACTAAAGATAACTACTCGTTAATCATGGCAATAATATCATAAAACATTATATAAGATAAAGGATAGAAGTACCAGTAGATTAAGCGAGTTCCGAATACAAAAGTGACAACTTCAAGACTCCAGACCTTTCTTAATACAATCTTCAGCGTTCGCCTCCGGGTACTTAATTTCTCGCTTGGAGGTGAGAAGGCCTTGAGAGTATGACTAATATTGTACAAGAGAGAGAAAGAAGTGAATTGAAGTGTGTGTTGGAATGAATGACAAAGACCCTTTAAATAGACTTGAAAATTGCCAAATACGCCTAGCAGGCCATTTGGCAGGCCGTATTTGGTAGGCCGTATGCAAGGCAGACCGTTTGGTGGCTCATGTGGTGGCACGTATATGGCAGGCCGTTTCCATACTGGCAGGCCGTATGGCAGGCTGGTCAGCCTGAATTCCCTGGATCGTAACTTGATTTCTTGTCTTTCACCGTTTTCGCTCTAGAATCTTCGTTTTAGCTCCGATTCTCTTGATTCTTTTTGCACCATCTTCGTAATTACTTGTTCTTTAATTCTAACTGACGAAGTGGGTATTTTTCCGACAAAGTTCAAATCTTTCTTTTTTTGGGCCTTAATACCGGGGTGAAAACGTGACTTTTTAGCCGATATCAAAGTGGGAAGGAATTTCCATGGACTTCATTACGAAACTGCCGAGAACGGCGGGAGGTCACGATATCATTTGGGTTATCGTGGATCGTCTTACTAAGTCTGCACACTTCTTACCGATAAGGGAAACTGATAAAATGGAGAAGTTGGCTCAGATTTACTTTAAGGAAGTCGTTTCTAGGCATGGAGTGCCTATATCCATTATATCCGACCGCGACAGCAGATTTACTTCCAGGTTTTGGCAATCATTGTAGAAAGCAATGGGGACCCGTTTAGATATGAGTACAGCATATCACCCCCAGACGGATGGCCAGAGCGAACGAACTATTCAGACTTTTGAGGACATGTTGAGAGCGTGTGTCATTGATTTCGGAAACAGATGGGATAAGTATTTACCACTAGCTGAGTTCTCATACAATAACAGCTACCATGTGAGTATTAAAGCTGCACCTTTCGAGGGATTGTATGGAAGGAAGTGTAGATCTCCCGTTTGTTGGAGCGAGTTGGGAGATAGTCAGTTGACAGGTCCTGAGATTATTCAGGAGACAACTGAGAAAGTTCTACAGATTTAGGAACGATTGAGAACGGCTCGAAGTCATCAAAAGAGTTACGTCGATGTTAGACAGAAGGACATAGAGTTCCAAGTTGGTGACAAGGTTATGCTTAAGGTATTACCTTGGAAGGGTGTTGTACGATTTGGAAAACGAGGTAAACTGAGTCCTAGATATGTTGAACCGTTTGAGATAACTGAAAGAGTTGGACCAGTAGCTTACAGATTGGAACTACCACAAACACTCAGCGGTATTCATGACGTTTTTCATGTATCCAATCTAAAGAAGTGCCTAGCCGATGATAATTTGATTATTCCTCTAGAAGAAATACGAATCGACGACAAACTTCATTTCATTGAGGAACCTGTTGAAATCTTGGGCCAAGAGGTCAAACAGTTGAAGCAAAGCAGAATTCCTATCATTAAAGTTCGGTGGAACGCGAGAAGAGGACCAGTGTTCACGTGGGAGCGTGAAAACCAGATGAGGCTGAAGTATCCGCAATTGTTTCCCGAGGAAACCACTTCAGCGGACGATCACTAAAATTTCGGGACGAAATTTTCAATAACAGGTGGGTCATGTAACTACCCTGATTTTTTCGTTACTCTCGTTAACCTTCCGTTAGTTTATTTAACGGCGATTATTTAACTTTTATGCGTTTACGTGTATTAAATGCGTACTTGATCTTCGGTGAGTTTTAATAATTGATATGGCTTGATATTAATTCAAATAAATATTTCGGATAATGAAATACGATAAAAACGATACGATTTTGATAAAAGCTTTTTGAGCAACGAAACACTCGGGTTTATTTTAATAATTAATTTTATTAATTATTAACTTTTTAAAATATTTAATTTATTGGGTTTTTAATAAATTAGACAATTGGTTGCGTTTAACGATCGGGATAGCATTCCAGGCCTTTGGTACGACTAAACGGCACTTAAAACGGACCACGATTACACGGGATTGCAAAACGAGAGCCCGGGAACCCCGTATGAGCCCCATTCGGCCGGACCCCCCTCCCTACCCCCTTTATGTTTAATTTTTGATAACTTTAGGGACTTATGTGTTAATTGTTTAAACTAGGGTTAATATAAATACAAGTATTAACACAAATTAGGTATAAACCCTCACTAGAAAAAAAAGGCAGTCGACTTCTCCCTGGCTCCCTCCCATCGTCGACCAACACCATCACCACCATACCTTCATCTTTCAAAATTAGCAAAAGTGTTATACACGAATCGCGTTCATCTCCTCGTTCTCTATCTATTGGTATAAACAATTTTGTGATCTAAGGTATAGTTACATGAACCCTAATTCTTAAAAATCTGATTTTTATAAAGTTTCATAGTTATGTTGTCAATTGCTCAAGTCTATACGCGTACGTGTTAATTGTAATCGTTATTTTGATTGTTTGATGCGCTAGGGTTTAAAAACGAATTTGTATTTGTTTGATCAGAAAAATTAAGTTTTTCAAATGTGGGCAAGTTGAAAATACTTTCAACGTTTTAAGTTTTTCTCAACCGCTTATCATCCACAAACAAGTTTGCAAGTTGAAAATACCAACCGAGTATTAAAACGTATTCTAGAAAAAACCGTAGGATCAAATCCGAAGGAATGGTCCATGAAATTGGAGGATGCACTCTGGGCTTTTAGAACAGCCTACAAAACACCAATTGGAACCACACCTTTTAAACTCGTTTATGAAAAAGCATGTCATCTTCCAGTAGAAATTGAGCACAAAGCATTTTGGCCTTTGAAGACATGTAATCTTGATTTACATGAAGCTGGACGTTTACGTTTAAGTCAGCTAAACGAATTAGAAGAATTAAGACATGAAGCATATGAAAATTCGTTAATCTATAAAGAAAGAACGAAGAAATGACATGATAAAAGAATCAGAAGTTCAAAAGAATTTAAGGAAGGAGACAAAGTTCTTCTTTTCAATTCACGATTCAAGCTATTTCCTGAAAAATTGAAATCAAGATGGTCTGGACCATTCATAGTTAAAAGAGTTTTCCCGTACGAACAGTAGAATTAATAAATTCAAATGGGATTGAATTTAAGGTTAATGGTCACAGAGTTAAACATTACATAGATAGTCCAATGGAAGTTGAAGATGAAGTTAATCACAATTTCGATACCACAGCTAGCTAAGTGTTTGAAGGTTCGAGTCTTTTTAGGGTAATATATATTTCTGTTAGAGTTAGATATTCTATTTTCGTGTAGTTTTCGAGAATGGAATCCGAATGGTCTTTCCCTAGCAGACCCTAAAGAACTAGTCTTCTCCCTCCATTCTGATTTTTTTTTTTAGGTTTTACGAGATGAAGAATTCCTTTGATATGAACCATGGTCTAATGCTACACGCTATGATTACTAAACGTAATAATGACACCCTTCCGAGTGAACTGGTATCATTCATAAGAGGCAAAATGGATGGAGTAAGAAAAGAACTCAGAAAAGATCATCATAAGATACATTTTGGTAAAGGAAAATCAAAATTCGCAACAAAAAGAAGAGCACGACACCTTGAAAGATGTTATAAATGCGGAAAATGGTCACACGAAGGTAAATGTTCAAACAATCAAACATATTCAAATACCGAATTTGTTACTCTATGCAGAGAAGGACCGTTCATATGTTTAGAAGAAAAGATATTGAAGAATCGAGGTTACGCTTATGTAGCTATGGAAAATTAAATCACACGACTCTCCTATGAGTCGGCTAAAGCAGGTCTCTGAGAATTCTTTCTCACAAGTAAGTATGTACAGTTTTTATTTTTATTTTTATTGCTTTTAACCTTTTGATAATAAACGCTGAATTGTTCGCTATAAAGTATTAAATTGGTATTCAATAAAATTAGGTATGCGTAACCGAAATTATTGATATCATACAAAAATTTATTACATCACTGCGAAATTTACCGTTTATTCTTAAGATATAAATATTTTTAATCAATCAACCCAAAATATTTCAAAAATTCGTCAGGAGTAAAACTAGGTAATATAGCCGAAATTACTCTACCAAAAAGAGGGGCATATATTTTTGATAATATTTGATTGATTAAAGTGGGATAAAAGACCAAAAAGATTTTTTAATTTTTACTTTGTTTTAAAAAAAAAATTAATATATAAATATTAAATTAATATTATAAACTTTTTAAAATCAATATATTTAAGTTTGTAAATATTTTAAAAAATTAATATTTTTAATATAAATTTGTAAGTATATTAATGAATTTTTAATTTTATGCATTTTAAATTTAAGTTTGGTGTGAATTTAAAAATAAAAATTTACTTTATTTCATTAAGTTAAAAATGTGATTTCTAAAAATTCATCGTGATTTGAAAACTAGGTCGTTGAACCGAAATTGCTCTACCCAAGGGAGGAACGAGAACTTTTATTATCATTATTTTTAATCTTATTGAATTAAAGTATGCCAAAAACATTAAAAAAACCCAAAAATCTTTGCTTTTAAAACAACGCTTTGAAATGACAAATTTTTAAAATTTTGTCGAGGGACGGACTAGGACATCGATCCGAAACGCCCTCATTATAAAAGAAACAAAATTTTAAATAAAATTAATTAATTGTTTTAAAAGTATAAGGTTTTTATTAAAAAAAAAAAAAAAAACCGGACCCCATGCGATCGCATGGGGTTTCCTCTTAAACCTCATGCGGTCGCAAGAGGCCAAAATGCTGGTCAGGTATCAAAAGGCAGCGAGTTCTGCTTCTGTCTCACTCCACACTCATACACAAACACGAACACATACACACATACACTCTTCAAATCACCAATTTTCACCCTAATTTCACCAAATTTCTCACAAAACTTCGCTACAATCATGCCTAGGTTCGGATTTTTTAGCAAGAAGAAAAATACCGATACTGATGGTGCATCATCATCATCTAGGCAACCTGCTCCAGAACCTGAACCAGAAATGCAATATGAGCCACAATATGAACCAGAACCTGAACAGGAACAACAACAACAACCTGATCAACATGTACCATATTATGATCCGCAACAAGAATATGTTAATGCCTACGTAATTTTTCCGATTCATCCGATAGTAGCACACCCAACGATTCATGAAGAACAGTTGTGTGACGATCGCTTCAAATCCATATGGACGAACACGTCATTCATCGATTTCATTGCGAGGTATTTGACCTCTATATGATATGTTTTGTAAACATTGCATTCTTTTGAAAAGGCACACCATAAATGAATATTTAAATCAAAGGTTTTCGACATCTGATGATTTCTACATACAGACAATCACCGTAATATAATAATTTACAATAATACTTCCGTTGATAATGCAGTCAAAATAAGATACATGGTGATGATTTGGTGAATGCAACGTTTTCTTGAAAAATATGCCATGTATGACTCCATGCACATAGCTTGTCTAACATACATGCAAACAGCGGAAGACTTCTAGGGAACCTGAGAATAAACATGCTAACAAGTGTCAACACAAAGGTTGGTGAGTTCGTAGTTTTAATGTTGCGCATAATCTGTATATAAAGGTGGATCACAAGATTTCAGTTGTTCAATCCAGAAACGTTTATCAAAATATTCTACAAAATTGAGCACCCTGGTAACTAAACTTAACGTATATATAATTTATACCCTTTGTATAATCATCTTAATAATACACGCAAACTAACGTGTACGCTTCTCAAATAGCATACGTCCGTTAAAAGGCTAGTGCGCTAGCTCGGACGGGGATATCAAGCCCTATGGATCCATATACTACTACTCGCGCCCACCAGTTCTTATAACTGGCAGTTACTAGTTACCAAAGCTAAGGGATTTTCGGTTCAAACTCAGTGTAGAATTTAGTATGTACTTGTATCCATTGCGTTTAAAATAAAGTGCATGTATTCTCAGCCCAAAAATATAGATTGCAAAAGCAATTGAAAAGGGAGCAAATGAAACTCACCTTAGCAGCATATAAAGTCGTTCACCAAAATGTGATCGAAACTCGGATTACAAAATAACCGTAGATCTCAACCTAGAGAACATATGTTGGTCAATAAATGTCTATCAAGCTAGGTCAGGTCATAGTGTATAACAATCCTAATGCTCGAGATCGACATACAAAAGTTATCCAAAGTCGTTTCAAAAAGTCAATTTTGACAATAATTCAACAAAACGAGAAATGCCTTATATATGGATTCATTTACTTGGCTGGTAATATTCAAAAATCCAATTTATCATTCTTACAAACAAGTTTCAAAAGCAATTTCAATCATTGTCAATCATAATTCAGTTGATCATATCTTTTAATTCGTTCACCGAAATTACGCGATTTCTAAATGAAAAGTTATTGATTTTTCGCCAGCTTTCCAAAAACATGCATATCATATAACTTTTATCAGTAATATATGTATTTACTTCGTGATTCATCATAACTGTTTAACGACAAAATTTAGCATACAAGCATGCATAAATATATATATACTCGAGCACTAGACATGGATATACAATTAATGTATAAAAGATAAAATATGAGTGCTTACGTATCAATATTGAGATTCAATATCTTACAGAGGGAGTAATATATTTTTGGTGTAATTATTCTGGCCGAATTCGTTGGTATTTATAGATGTGGCCAGGAATTTCAGCCCATGCGATCGCATGGAAAAATGGCTTCCGGGCCATGCGATCGCATGGCCACCTGGATCCAGCCCACATGCCTTGTTTTCTAGCTTGTCGACGTTATTTAATATAATATATAAATAATTTATATAATTATTTAAATATTATATTATATTCTTGTGCATAGTTGACTTGTAATTTTTGGTCCGTTGAGTCGGGCGTTGATAGTTGGCTCAGGTCCCGGTTTCGAATTTTCGAACGTCCTTTCGTACGATTTAATATCTTTTACTGTGCGTTTCACAACTTGTACTCTTGTCATTTTTAGACGTTTCTTATCAATCAATTGAACCACTTAGATTGTATCTTGTACATTTGAGCTTTTTGGATGTTTGCGTCTTCAAATCTTCGTTTTTGCCTTTTGTCTTCGCACTTATTTAATATAAACGATTACAACTTAAAATAGAACAATTACAACTAAATACTTTACATATTGGAAGGATACTGATACTAAATATATGTTCATTTATAGCACTATCAAATATCCCCACACTTGAACGTTGCTTGTCCTCAAGCAATACATAACTTGAAATAAAATCACACTTCACTCGAATCACTTTTTTATTCTCACACTTTATACATCAGTGATTTTGATACGGTGGTATAAACAATGATAGTAACAATGTGGTTTACAGTCCCACATGACTATGAAAATTTAGATCCTTTAGAAAATTGGATCTTTTATGAAAATATTTAATCTTTTGAAAATTCATTCTAGTTTTTACCCTAGATAAGTTTTCTGATTTGACCCATCATTGGTGTTTGCGAAATTGTTTTTGTGGGTTTTGTGGGTTTCAGATTTGAAAATTTTGGCTCAAAACTTATGGTTTTGTGTCACCCACTTGCTAACCTTGTATTGGGAAAGCAACACGTTCAGTATACTTGCTCCGTATATTATCTTTCGGTAAACTACCGTCCGGTTGTAAAGAAAAGCGTTGAACAAGCAACTGTAAAGGCAATGTCCCGTGACATGCTTTTGATTATGGTCTATAACATGTCGGATGCAATTACTATCCTTTGTAGGAGCAATAGTAAAGATCACCCTATAGTTTTTCGGTCTGGCACATGGTCCTGTCTTTGACCATGCTATGCAACCACCATTCTTACGGTTGACACCCGATTTGGTTCAGGTGACCTAATGAATTCCAGGCGAATTCTTAGGATTTTACGTTCAATGGTAATGAACGCATTGAAAATGGGTTTTCAGAAAACAAATCGGTTTTAATTTGATCAAAATATTTTCTCGTTCAAGTTCGAGTTTAGATATCATCGAATTCCATGAGTTTGTAATTCTCAATCTTTAAGGTCAATCTCAAGGATTGAGTAATATCAGGTTTAAAGGCTGATTTTTAATCTTTTAAGGAGATTATCCTTTCTGGGGGTCTGATTCATTTGTCTTATCAAGCTAATTTGCACGGCGCCCTCCCCATTTTACGAGATAAATCCTTCTCATGGTTAGGATAAATCTGACCACATGGCGACCCTGTTTGATGCTGAGGTCCGTGGATTTCCTGCTGATTTTAGAGATGACTTTTCTAGATTTTTCGTCAACCTACGGCTGGTCTGGACGAAAACTTCTTGACCTAAATCAAGAAGCGCGTATCTTTTTCGGAAGACTTTACTTCCTTTTAATGATGGAATTGATTCATCGTGTAGATCTATCTTTTCTTTCAAATGTATTACAATAAACGGGTAAAACAATTAATTTAGTCCAAAATAGAAGTACTTGCAATAACTTTACAGAAACATGTGATAGATAGTTTTTAATTGAATAACTTGGTACATTCTCCCCACACTTGGCTTTTTCTTTGCCTTTTTATTCTCCTTTATTTCATTTTAAATGAATTCAAGAATTTTAGGTTGTTTCTCAATTTATGTCCTTTCAGAGGTAACAATAATTTCGGTATTATCACCTAGTTTTATCGTTCATAAATATGTATAAACATGATTTTGAATTCATTTAGTTGAAAATTTTTAAAATTTTCACAATATTTAGAAAATAAGACAAGTATAAACTCAAGAGAATTTATAACCCTTCCCCACACTTGAGATCATGCAATGCCCTCATTTGCATGAAATTAGACTATATTTATAAATTCATGAGGGTGATTAGTGTAGAAAAGTGATTAAAAATACTCAGTTTGTAATTTGCAAAGCTCGTCGAATGATAGATGGCATGCCTCATCGTTCATTCCTTTTGTTGTTTTATCACACATGTTTTTCTTCAAAAACGGTTGCTTTTCTGAACTATTTGTTAATTTTTGAAAATGCGTATTTTACCCTAACTTATCATGTATGTTCATTAACGATTTATGCATTGACCCGAACCCCTAATTTAACGTTAAGTGGGGTTAGACTTCCCCATACTTAGCTGACGACATGTGAAGTTGGTAGAATAAGTTCCACGAATTAAAATAGTGAGCTAGTTATTTACATCTCGGGTGGTTTAAAATATATCAATGGGTTTAAAGTTTAGACCCACCCGATCGTCACTACTTAATTCTTTTTAAGTGTAACTTTTAGTAAATGGATATGTCTCTTTTCTGGTTCTTGGTCAAATGGATCGATATACACCGACATACATATTTCTATAGGGTAGACAATTCCTAACATTTCCTTTCGTTCATTCTCGGGATCAAAGTTTTCACCTCTATTACCCAATTGGGTGAAATTCGAGGTGTCAATATCTATTACAGCTTGTAGTTCATCTTTGGTAGATGACTCGTATATTGAGAATATTGTTTTGGAAGGTTGTGGAATGGTGAATTTCGGGATCGAAGCAAATTCTTCTTCATTAATGGTGCTTATCGGTCCCACCATTTTGGTCTCGGGGGTAAAATTTTCAATGTTATCATTTTCCCAAGAGTACCAATTTGTCACCCTTGCTTCTTCTTCATCCATTGATGGATCGATGATTTCGTCGGTAGAGGCTAATGTGTCGATATGTTGTGAAATTGGTAAAGCTGAATAAAAAGTATCATCGGGATAATTGGTGATTTCGGAGCTCTCGAATTCATCAAAATTCGATGATATGAGATTTTCTTGCACAATACTCCTCAGATCAACAGGTGTGTAATCTGATAGAGTTTCAGCTTGCCGATTTACAAACTCTCTCATTTGTTCATTTTGAGCATCGAGTTCTTCGAGTTTGATTTTCATATTGTCTAAAAGATTTTCAGACACATAATTTTCCTCGTCTTCTGGTTGTTGAGTTTGGAAATATTCTTGGGAATAATCCCAATTTGAATTGTATTCTTCATAATCGTTCCATTCAGGTTCCGTGGGTGCGTAATTTTCCATAGGAACGTAATAAAAACATTCCCATGTTGAGTGATAATCTCCACAGATTTCACAACCAGTTATTGTTTCATCATTCGTGATCCAAGATTGACCGAATGAATTTTCATCAACACTCGTTTGAGAGTATTGATTTAATTGATTTCGCATGTCAGAAAGAGTTTCCAACATATTCTCAAAATTTTCCATAATACACTTTTTACCAAATTTTAGCTACAATATGGTGCATTTACTAATTATCCTAATAGTTAAAAAACTAAAAATTATATAACTTATCAAATTAATAGACTTTTCTGCTTTTGCCCACGTTTCGAATAGCCAATAGATGCAGCAGGTAGCCAGAACCCTTTAAATCGGAAGCCCATAACTCGCCACTAACAAATCTAACTATTACTACGAACCAGAAAATTGGCGTCTATTAATTTAATTGCTTAAAATTTTTTTTTTTTCGAAATTTAAAGAAAATAAAGAAAATTCTATGTCCTAAAACTAGAGTGGAAATGAAAAAGTGCGTCGAAAAATAAGAAGTCGAAAAACAAACGTCGAAAAACAAAAAGTCAAAAAATAATAATAAGAAAGTAAAGCGTTGAAACTTAAAAGTCTAAAAACTAAAAATTAAAAATTGTGTCTAAAGGTATTAAAGCTTAAAGGAATTCTATATCCAAAACGGCAATAACTTAATTAGTACTAAAATTTATAAACTGCGTCGCAAAATTCTAAAGCGCCTAAATTCTAAATCTAAAGAAAAAGCACTTAAGGAATTTTACGGCAAAGCCTAAGAATCTAGAAGTAAAAAAATAACTACGGCAAAACTAAACTTATAACTAATTATAAACGACAAATATAAAAATTACGAATTAAGCGATATAAATATACAATTTATAAAAAGAAACTAAAAATGATAAAATTACAATTTTTTTAAAAATATTATTTTTATATTATTATTATATAAAAATATTAATCTATATTTTTAATAATAATATTGAAACTTAATATTACTAATTATATATTAAAACTAAATAAAAATTAATAATATTTAAATTAAAACCCTAATTAAATTAAATAATAATAATAATAATAAAAACCCTACGTAATTAATGCATCAGGTCAGGTTTTTAGAAATAACCTTATAGTAATGATAGTCTTCAACTAACGATGAATTTAAAAATTTTTGTTTCCTTTTACTTTAGGTGGTTTCGGTATGTTTACCTTGTCCGTCCCTTGACAAAATTTAAAATTTGTCGTTTAAAGCGATTGTTTTTAAAAGCAAAGATTTTTTAGGTTTTTAATTTTTTTTGGTATACTTTAGATCAATAAAATTAAAAATAATGATAACAAAATTTTTCGCCCCGTCCTTGGGTAAAGCAATTTCGGTCCCATGACCTAGTCTTCAACTTACAATAAAGAACGACACTTGTGGAAATTAGACTATGGACTATTAATGGGCTTTATATTTCATCATATTCCGTAGTATTTTGTACCCCCTCGCTCACACATCAAGTTTTTGGTGCCGCTGTTCGTATACAATTTTTAAGTCCCCAAGTTTTTGGCGCCACTGCCGGGGAAGCGAAACGCTATATTCTAAAAAAAAAAAAATTAAAAAAATTAAAAAACCCAAAAAAAAATTCTTTGCTTTTAAAACAATCGCTTTAAAAACGACAAATTTTAAATTTTGTCGAGGGACGGACTAGATAAACATACCGAAACTACCTAAAGTAAAAGGAAACAAAATTTTAAAAAATTATTCATTTAAATTGTTTTAATAAATAAAGGTTTTTATAAATATATATATATATATATATATATATATATATTATATATGTTTGTAGTTTATCTTATGTACAAAACAGGGTAAAACAGCGCATTTTCAAAGAATGACATTAAAGTTCAGCAAAAGCTACTAATTTTGACGATAAGACGCAAAACATATGTGAAATTACAACAAAAGGAATGAATGATGAGGCGCGCCATCTATCATTCGACGACCTTAGTAATTGCAAACTCGGTATTTTTAATCACTTTTCTACACTAATTACCCTCATGAATTTATAATTATAGTCTGATTTCATGCAAATGAGGGCATTGCATGATCTCAAGTGTGGGGAAGGGTTATAAATTCTCTCGGGTTTACACTTAGTTTAATTGCCAAATTTTGTGAAAATTTGAAAAATTTTCAACTAAATGAATTCAAAATCATGTTTATACATATTTATGAACGATAAAACTAGGTTTTATTACCGAAATTATTGTTACCTCGGAGAGAACATAAATGGAGAAACAACCCAAAACGTTAGAATTCATTTAAAATGGAATAGAGGAGAATAAAAAGGCAAAGAAAAAAATAAAAATAAATAAAAGCTAAGTGAGGGAAGAATTTACTAAGTTATTTAAAACACATATCACATATGTTTGTACAAGATTATTGCAGGTACTTTTGTTTTGGACTATACTAATCAATTTTACCCGATTTACTGTAATATATTCGAAAGAAAAGATGGATCTACACGATGAATCAATTCCATCATTAAAAGGAAGTAAAGTCTTCCGAAAAAGACACACGCTTCTTGATTTAGGTCAGGAAGTTGTCGTCCAGACCAGCTGTAGGTTGACGAAAAATCTAGAAAAGTCATCTCTAAAATTAGCAGGAAATCCACGGACCTCAGCATCAAACAGGGTCGCCATGTGGTCAGATTTATCCTAACCATGAGAAGGATTTGTCTCGTAAAATGGGGAGGGCGTCGTGCAAATTAGCTTGATAAGACTAATGAATCAGACCCCCAGAAAAGGATAATCTCCTTAAAGATCAAAAATCAGCTTTTAAGCCTGATATTACTCAATCCTTGAGATTGACCTTAAATATTGAGAATTACAAACTCATGGAATTCGATGATATCTAAACTCGAGCTTGAACGAGAAAATATTTTGATCAAAATTACAAACCGATTTGTTTTCTGAAAAACCCATTTTCAATGCGTTCATTACCATTGAACGTAAAATCCTAGGAATTCACCTGGAATTCATTAGGTCACCTGAACCAAATCAGGTGTCAACCGTAAGAACGGTGGTTGCATAGAATGGTCGAAGACAGGACCTTATGCCAGACCGAAAAACTATAGGGTGATCTTTACTATTTCTCCTACAAAGGATAGTAATTGCATCCGACACGATATAGACCATAATAAAAAGCATGTCACGGGACATTGTCTTAATAGTTGCTTATTCAACGCTTTCCCTTACAACTGGACGGTAGTTTACCGAAAGGTAATATACAGAGCAAGTATACTGGACTTGTGCTTTCCTAATACAAAGGATTAGCAAGTGGGTGACACAAAACCGCAAGTTTTGAGCTAAAATTTTCAAAACTGAAACCCACAAACACAATTTGCAAACACCGGTGAAGGGTTATTCCATAAAACTTATCTAGGATAAAAGCTAGAATGAATATTCAAAAGATCAAATGTTTTCATAAAGATCCAATTTTCTTAAGGATCTAAATTTTATAAGTCATGTAGGACTGTAAACCACATCGTTACTATCATTGTTTATACCACCGTATCAAAATCACTGATGTATAAAGTGTGAGAATAAAAAAGTGATTCGAGTGAAGTGTGATTTAATTTCAAGTTCTGTATTGCTTGAGGACAAGCAACGTTCAAGTGTGGGGATATTTGATAGTGCTCCAAATGAACATATATTTAGTCGCAATATCATCCCAATATGTAAAGTTTTTAGTTGCAATTGTTCTAATTCCAAGTAATATTCGTTTAAATAAATAAGTGCGAAGACTGAAGACGCAAATGAAGATTTAAAGACGCAAATGACCAAAAAGTTCAAATGTACAAGATACAATCCAAATGGTTCAATTTATTGATGAGAAACGTCTAAAAATTACAAGAGTACAAGTAGCGGAACGCAAAGTATAAGATATCTACGCGTACGAAAAGACGTTCGAAAATCCGAAACCGGGACCTGAGCCAACTATCAACGCGCGACGCAACGGAGCTAAAATTACAAGTCAACTATGCACATGAATATAATATAATATATATATAATTATATAAAATTATATATATATATATATATATATTAAATAAATATGTCGACAAGCTAGGAGCCAAAAAGTATGTGACCAGGAAATGACGGCCATGCGATCGCATGACCAGAAGTCACAAAATCCATGCGATCGCATGAGTTACTGTAGCAGGCCACATTCTATAAAATGCAATGTTTTCTACCGAAAATAAACACATCTTTTTCTTTTCCTTCTCTGTAAGAAATGTATATGTATATATATATATATATATATATATATATATATATATATATATATATATATATATATATATATATATATAATTTAAAGTTTAATTTAAGTTTAATAATAATTGGGTTATTGTAAGAAATGTTTTAAGGTTTTATAAGACGGAACTCTGTCCGTATAACGCTACGCGATTAATCATCACTGTAAGCTATGTTCTTCCTTTTTAAATTAGTGTCTCGTAACTAAGTTATTATTATGCTTATTTAAGCCCAAGTAATCGTGATGTTAGACTAAATATTAAATACGGGGTTATTAGATTTTGTACCATAATTAAGGTTTGGACAAAAGACCGACACTTGTGGACATTGGACTATTGACTATTAATAGATAGGGGATATTGTCTAATCGAATGACAACTCATTAGAATCAGTCGAACCGATCTTCAAATTAGTTAATCTAATAATTATTAAAATGATTATGTATGTTCTATTTAGTGACGTTTATACGACATCTTTTACGATCATTTAATTAATCATTTGGGTTGGGTAATTGATTATTCATTCTGATTAAGTGGGTAAATTAATATTCATATCTCATTAAAATAGGGGTGGATTACATACAAGGATAATTGGTGTAATTGTTAACAAAGTAATAAAACCTTGGATTACACGTAGTCGATAACCTGGTGTAATTATTAAACAAAGTATTAAAACCTTGTTACAGTTCGAATCCCTAATTAGTTGGAATATTTGACTTCGGGAATAAGGTTAATTTGACGAGCATTTTATAATTATGATCGATGGACTATTTTGGACAAAAAACCAAATAGGTATCAAATAATCCAGGACAAAGGACAATTAAACCGGGTAACAATTAATTAAAATCAAAACGTCAAACATTATGATTACGGAAGTTTAAATAAGCATAATACTTTTATTTCATATTTCATCGTACCTTTATTTACTGTCATTTTAATTACTGCAATTTACTTTATCGCAATTTAAATTCTGTCATTTATATTATCGTCATTTATCTTTACACTTTATTTAAAATCGACAAACCGGTCATTAAACGGTAAAACCCCCTTTTTATAATAATAATAATACGACTTATATATATATATATATATATATATATATATATATATATATATATATATATATATATATATATATATATCTGTATACAAATATAGTTTAAAAATATAGCGTTAAACTTGGATAGCTCCTTGTGGAACGAACCGGACTTACTAAAAACTACACTACTGTACGATTAGGTACACTGCCTATAAGTGTTGTAGCAAGGTTTAGGTATATCCATTCTATAAATAAATAAATAACTTGTGTAAAATTGTATCGTATTTAATAGTATTTCGCAATAAAAATATAACTATTTCGTATACACAGCTGCAAACATCAAGTTTTTGTGCCTTGCGACAAAAAATAAATAAACTAAACTAATTATTATTATAATTAACCCTAATTACGGAGTATAATTTAATTATAATTAATATAAACCCTAATTAGGGTTAATTATAATAATAATTAGTTTATTTATTTATTTTTTGTATTTTTAAGTTTAATTAGTTTTATTAATTATATAAATTAATACTTTTATAAAATAAATAATATAAAAATAATATTTTTATAAAATATTTGATAGTGCTATAAATGAACATATATTTAGTATCAATATCCTTTCAATATGTAAGTATTTAGTTGTAATTGTTCTATTTTAAGTTGTAATTGTTTATATTAAATAAGTGCGAAGACAAAAGGCGAAAACGAAGATTTGAAGACGCAAACATCCAAAAAGCTCAAATATACAAGATACAATCCAAGTGGTTCAATTTATTGATAAGAAACGTCTAAAAATGACAAGAGTACAAGTTGTGAAATGCAAAGTAAAATATATTAAATCGTACGAAAGGACGTTCGAAAATCCGGAACCGGGACCTGAGCCAACTATCAACGCCCGACTCAACGGACCAAAAATTACAAGTCAACTATGCACAAGAATATAATATAATATTTAAATAATTATATAAATTATTTATATAGTATATTAAATAACGTCGACACGCTAGAAAACAAGGCATGTGGGCTGGATCCAGGTGGCCATGCGATCGCATGGCCCGGAAGCCATTTTTCCATGCGATCGCATCGGCTGAAAATCCTGGCCACATCTATAAATACCAACGAATTCGGCCAGAATAATTACACCAAAAATATATTACTCCCTCTGTAAGATAGTATATAAACTAATATATATACTATCTTACAGAGGGAGTAATATATTTTTGGTGTAATTATTTTGTTCGAAATTCGTTGGTATTTATAGATGTGGCCAGGATTTTCAGCCCATGCGATAGCATGGAAAAATGGCTTCCGGGCCATGCGATCGCATGGCCACCTGGATCCAGCCCACATGCCTTGTTTTCTAGCTTGTCGACATTATTTAATATAATATATAAATAATTTATATAATTATTTAAATATTATATTATATTTTTGTGCATAGTTGACTTGTAATTTTTGGTCCGTTGAGTCGGGCGTTGATAGTTGGCTCAGGTCCAGGTTTCGGATTTTCGAACGTCCTTTCGTACGATTTAATATCTTTTACTTTGCATTTCACAACTTGTACTCTTGTCATTTTTAGACGTTTCTTATCAGTAAATTGAACCACTTGGATTGTATCTTATACATTTGAGCTTTTTGGACGTTTGCGTCTTCAAATCTTCATTTTTGCCTTTTGTCTTCGCACTTATTTAATATAAACGATTACAACTTAAAATAGAACAATTACAACTAAATACTTTACATATTAGAAGGATATTGATACTAAATATATGTTCATTTATAGCACTATCAAATATCCCCACACTTGAACGTTGCTTGTCCTCAAGCAATACATAACTTAAAATAAAATCACACTTCACTCGAATCACTTTTTTATTCACACACTTTATACATCAGTGATTTTGATACGGCGGTATAAACAATGATAGTAACAATGTGGTTTACAGTCCCACATGACAATGAAAATTTGGATCCTTTAGGAAATTGGATCTTTTATGAAAATATTTGATCTTTTGAAAATTCATTCTAGTTTTTACCCTAGATAAGTTTTCTGATTTGACCCATCATCGGTGTTTGCGTAATTATTTTTGTGGGTTTTGTGGGTTTCAGATTTGAAAATTTTGGCTCAAAACTTATGGTTTTGTGTCACCCACTTGCTAACCTTGTATTGGGAAAGCAACACGTTCAGTATACTTGCTCTGTATATTACCTTTCGGTAAACTACCGTCCGGTTGTAAAGGAAAGCATTGAACAAGCAACTGTAAAGGCAATGTCCCGTGACATGCTTTTGATTATGGTCTATAACTTGTCGGATGCAATTACTATCCTTTGTAGGAGCAATAGTAAAGATCACCCTATAGTTTTTCGGTCTGGCACAAGGTCCTGTCTTTGACCATGCTATACAACCACCGTTCTTACGGTTGACACCCGATTTGGTTCAGGTGACCTAATGAATTCCAGGTGAATTCCTAGGATTTTACGTTCAATGGTAATGAACGCATTGAAAATGAGTTTTCAGAAAACAAATCGGTTTTAATTTGATCAAAATATTTTCTCGTTCAAGTTCGAGTTTAGATATCATCGAATTCCATGAGTTTGTAATTCTCAATCTTTACGGTCAATCTCAAGGATTGAGTAATATCAGGCTTAAAGGCTGATTTTTAATCTTTTAAGGAGATTATCCTTTCTGGGAGTCTGATTCATTAGTCTTATCAAGCTAATTTGCACGGCGCCCTCCCCATTTTACGAGATAAATCCTTCTCATGGTTAGGATAAATCTGACCACATGGTGACCCTGTTTAATGCTGAGGTCTGTGGATTTCCTGCTGATTTTAGAGATGACTTTTCTAGATTTTTCGTCAACCTACAGCTGGTCTGGACGAAAACTTCTTGACCTAAATCAAGAAGCGCGTGTCTTTTTCGGAAGACTTTACTTCCTTTTAATGATGTAATTGATTCATCGTGTACATCCATCTTTTCTTTCAAATGTATTACAATAAACGGGTAAAATAATTAATTTAGTCCAAAATAGAAGTACCTGCAATAACTTTACAGAAACATGTGATAGATAGTTTTTAATTGAATAACTTGGTACATTCTCCCCACACTTGGCTTTTTCTTTGCCTTTTTATTCTCATTTATTCCATTTTAAATGAATTCAAGCGTTTTAGGTTGTTTCTCAATTTATGTCCTTTCCGAGGTAACAATAATTTCGGTATTATCACCTAGTTTTATCGTTCATAAATATGTATAAACATGATTTTGAATTCATTTAATTGAAAATTTTAAAATTTTTTACTAGAATTGGGTAGTCAGTATATAAGACTAGGGCTGTTCTTTATTATCAGAGAGCGCTAGATTCTAATACAACTAGTGCGTTACTAGTATTTTTTAATGGTAACCAAATGTATAAGTCAAAAATTTTAAAAATCCGAAAGAATTTAACCCCTTCCCACACTTAAGATCTTGCAATGCCCTTATTTGCAAGAAATCAGTAACAATTTAAATTATTGAGGGTGATTAGCGTAGAAAAATGATTAAATTTTACCAAAGTTTTCAAACATATTAGCGTTTGTTTGTTGAATGATAAATGGTGCACATCATTTGTTCATTCCGTCTTGTTGTTACATCACATTTGTTTTTCATTTTGTCGTCAAAATTAGTAGCTTTTGCTGAACTTAATGCCAGTCTTTGAAAATTCGCTGCTTTACCCTGTTGTGTACATGAAATAAAATACATACAATACAAATATAAACATGCATGGTAATTTGAAATGGGACTTAACATCCCACTTTCAAATCAAATATGAAAATATTAGTACAACATAATAAAAATATTAAACATTACATTAAAAGTATCACAATTTTATATGTTTAAACATAAATAAATAAAAATAATAAAAATAAAAATCACCAACGGGAACTATATCAATCTGAATAGGGGTTCCAGTTCATGTCGTCGGGAGGGTTCCATGGTTGGTTATAGGTGTACTGATAGGCCTGGTTAGGGTCGTAGAGAGTAAATGGTGGTCGCATATCGGGCTGGTGTGGAAGATAGTAAGCAGGTCGGGTCGGTACGTAGTGATCCTAAGGTGATAGCTGGCTCATGATCTGATGCTGATGATAGTGCCATCTATCATGCTGTCATTACCTAGAATGCTCGTACACATCCTGGGCGTACCACTGCTTGTATCGACTATGTCTATCCTCATTTGTCATTTCTACCTCATCTATACGCTGGTAGACGTCAGTCATAGCCTCCCTAATGACATCCCTAATGTCATCCGCTTCCTTTATTTTCTCATCTGAACCTCTCTCTACCTGTAGATGATTACCATCATATGGTACTGCCTGATTGTGTCTGCTCTTTAATACTTTAGCACCCTGATAGCCTTCAATCCTAAAGTATCCACCTGTTCCCTATGTAGTGACCCGAACTTTTCCATGTTTATATATATATTAAATGAAATTATTATTTACATGATTAAGTGTTTCCAACATGTTAAGCAATCAAACTTGTTAAGACTTGATTAATTGAAATATGTTTCATATAGACAATTGACCACCCAAGTTGACCGGTGATTCACGAACGTTAAAACTTGTAAAAACTATATGATGACATATATATGGATATATATATAGTTAACATGATACTATGATAAGTAAACATATCATTAAGTATATTAACAATGAACTACATATGTAAAAACAAGACTACTAACTTAATGATTTTTAAACGAGACATATATGTAACGATTATCGTTGTAAAGACATTTAATGTATATATATCATATTAAGAGATATTCATACATGATAATATCATGATAATATAATAATTTAAAATCTCATTTGATATTATAAACATTGGGTTAACAACATTTAACAAGATCGTTAACCTAAAGGTTTCAAAACAACACTTACATATAACGACTAACGATGACTTAACGACTCAGTTAAAATGTATATACATGTAGTGTTTTAATATGTATTTATAAACTTTTGAAAGACTTCAATACACTTATCAAAATACTTCTACTTAACAAAAATGCTAACAATTACATCCTCGTTCAGTTTCATCAACAATTCTACTCGTATGCACCCGTATTCGTACTCGTACAATACACAGCTTTTAGATGTATGTACTATTGGTATATACACTCCAATGATCAGCTCTTAGCAGCCCATGTGAGTCACCTAACACATGTGGGAACCATCATTTGGCAACTAGCATGAAATATCTCATAAAATTACAAAAATATGAGTAATCATTCATGACTTATTTACATGAAAACAAAATTACATATCCTTTATATCTAATCCATACACCAATGACCAAAAACACCTACAAACACTTTCATTCTTCAATTTTATTCATCTAATTTATCTCTCTCAAGTTCTATCTTCAAGTTCTAAGTGTTCTTCATAAATTCCAAAAGTTCTAGTTTCATAAAATCAAGAATACTTTCAAGTTTGCTAGCTCACTTCCAATCTTGTAAGGTGATCATAAAACCTCAAGAAATCTTTGTTTCTTACAGTAGGTTATCATTCTAATACAAGGTAATAATCATATTCAAACTTTGGTTCAATTTCTATAACTATAACAATCTTATTTCAAGTGATGATCTTACTTGAACTTGTTTTCGTGTCATGATTTTGCTTCAAGAACTTCGAGCCATCCAAGGATCCGTTGAAGCTAGATCCATTTTTCTCTTTTCCAGTAGGTTTATCCAAGGAACTTAAGGTAGTAATGATTTTCATAACATCATTCGATTCATACATAAAACGCTATCATATTCGAAGTGGTAAACTTGTAATCACTAGAACATAGTTTAGTTAATTCTAAACTTGTTCGCAAATAAAAGTTAATCCTTCTAACTTGAATTTTAAAATCAACTAAACACATGTTCTATATCTATATGATATGCTAACTTAATGATTTAAAACCTGGAAACACGAAAAACACCGTAAAACCGGATTTACGCCGTCGTAGTAACACCGCGGGCTGTTTTGGGCTAGTTAATTAAAAACTATGATAAACTTTGATTTAAAAGTTGTTATTCTGGGAAAATGATTTTTATTATGAACATGAAACTATATCCAAAAATTATGGTTAAACTCAAAGTGGAAGTATGTTTTCTAAAATGGTCATCTAGACGTCGTTCTTTCGACTGAAATGACTACCTTTACAAAAACGACTTGTAACTTATTTTTCTGACTATAAACCTATACTTTTTCTGTTTAGATTCATAAAATAGAGTTCAATATGAAACCATAGCAATTTTATTCACTCAAAACGGATTTAAAATGAAGAAGTTATGGGTAAAACAAGATTGGATAATTTTTCTCATTTTAGCTACGTGAAAATTGGTAACAAATCTATTCCAACCATGACTTAATCAACTTGTATTGTATATTATGTAATCTTGAGATACCATAGACACGTATACAATGTTTCGACCTATCATGTTGACACATCTATATATATTTCGGAACAACCATAGACACTCTATATGTGAATGTTGGAGTTAGCTATACAGGGTTGAGGTTGATTCCAAAGTATATATAGTTTGAGTTGTGATCAATACTGAGATACGTATACACTGGGTCGTGGATTGATTCAAGATAATATTTATCGATTTATTTCTGTACATCTAACTGTGGACAACTAGTTGTAGGTTACTAACGAGGACAGCTGACTTAATAAACTTAAAACATCAAAATATATTAAAAGTGTTGTAAATATTTTTTGAACATACTTTGATATATATGTATATATTGTTATAGGTTCGTGAATCAACCAGTGGCCAAGTCTTACTTCTCGACGAAGTAAAAATATGTGAAAGTGAGTTATAGTCCCACTTTTAAAATCTAATATTTTTGGGATGAGAATACATGCAGGTTTTATAAATGATTTACAAAATAGACACAAGTACGTGAAACTACATTCTATGGTTGAATTATCGAAATCGAATATGCCCCTTTTTATTAATTCTGGTAATCTAAGAATTAGGGAACAGACACCCTAATTGACGCGAATCCTAAAGATAGATCTATTGGACCTAACAAACCCCATCCAAAGTACCGGATGCTTTAGTACTTCGAAATTTATATCATATCCGAAGGGTGTCCCGGAATGATGGGGATATTCTTATATATATGCATCTTGTTAATGTCGGTTACCAGGTGTTCACCATATGAATGATTTTTATCTCTATGTATGGGATGTGTATTGAAATATGAAATCTTGTGGTCTATTGTTATGATTTGATATATATAGGTTAAACCTATAACTCACCAACATTTTTGTTGACGTTTAAAGCATGTTTATTCTCAGGTGAATACTAAGAGCTTCCGCTGTTGCATACTAAAATAAGGACAAGATTTGGAGTCCATGTTTGTATGATATTGTGTAAAAACTGCATTCAAGAAACTGATTTCGATGTAACATATTTGTATTGTAAACCATTATGTAATGGTCGTGTGTAAACAGGATATTTTAGATTATCATTATTTGATAATCTACGTAAAGTTTTTTAAACCTTTATTTATGAAATAAAGGTTATGGGTTGTTTTAAAAATGAATGCAGTCTTTGAAAAACGTCTCATATAGAGGTCAAAACCTCGTAACGAAATCAATTAATATGGAACGTTTTTAATCAATAAGAACGGGACATTTCAGTTGGTATCCGAGCGTTGGTCTTAGAGAACCAGAATTTTGCATTAGTGTGTCTTATCGAGTTTGTTAGAATGCATTAGTGAGTCTGGACTTCGACCGTGTTTACTTGAAAAATGATTGCTTAACAAATTTTGTTGGAAACTATATATTTTTAACATGTGAATATTATGTGATATATTAATCTCTTAACGCGTTTGATATTATGTGATAGATGTGTGACAACCCGGAAATTTCCAACCAAATTTAAACTTTAATCTTTATATGTTTCCGACATGATAAGCAATATTTGTTAAGTTAAATTGCAAGAATTTTAAACTATGTTCATACATTCATTCAACCTCGACCATGTTCCAATGATTCACGAACCATTAAACGAATATGATTATATATGTATATGTGTATATATATTATAACTTGAAACGTAAACAAAATATTAGATTAAATACTTTATATGATTGTATCTGTTTTAAAATATTTATCAATGGAATTAGAAGATAAGATCAAATGATTGAATTATCAGATATATTGAATTATGATTACAAGTCTCTGTTGAAAGGCCCACGTTGATTTGAGAAATCTTTTCGTTTTAACAAAATTCGGAAAATGGTAAAGTGATTTATAAATAAGAACAAATTGTCAATCATTGAGAACTAGACAAAGGATAGTGGAAGATTGAATCTCATAAAGACTCGATTGATCTATTTAGTTTCAAACGTACAAAAACGTTTTCAGTTTAAAAAGAACTTTATTATTAAAACGTATATAACTTTTATAAATATCTAGAACCACTTTTGACAACTCATTACTTAACTAGTATGATAAAGATAACGATATTTATATTTTATTTTATTAAATATATATAACGATTTAAATTAATATTATATATATTTATACGCGTATTATACGTACATAGTTTTATACTTTTACTATACTTAAACTTTACCTTTACTTTATTTTTACTTTACTTTAACTTTAATAATTCACTTTAATAATTCATACTTTAATAATTCACTTTAATAATTCATACTTTAATAATTCACTTTAATAATTCATACTTTAATAATTCACTTTAATAATTCATACTTTAATAATTTACTTTAATAATTCATACTTTAATAATTCACTTTAATAATTCAAAAATCTATTATAAATAGAATTCAATAGGTTTCATTATTTCATAGAAACTTGAAAATATTTTTCTCTAAACTCTCTCAATCGATTTACATATATATATTTACTCCGTATTATTTCAAGATATTATTAGTATACTTAAAATATTACGACGGAGTGCTGTCCGAGTGATTTCGAAATTGTTTTTCGAGTAGGATAGGATTAAGGAAATTATGGGTTATAGCTATGGAGGTGATTGAATATGGTTCATGGGTATGCTCGTGAGGTCAATATAGTGTTTATCATTTCCGTTGCGTCTACGTACCTTTCCTGCAATATTGAATCTCAATATTGATACGTGAGTACTCATAATTTAACTTTTACATACTAATAGTGTATCCCTGACTAGTGCTCGAGTATTTAGGATTATACATGCTTGTACTTTTGATATTGCCCTTAGACAGGTTAGGTTGAATATTGAATTAGTTACACTTGCGGTTGAGATAAGGTATAAGATATGCATGTCCTTGGAAAGCTAGCGAAAAATTAAGGACTTTTCCTTTAGATATCGAATGATTTCGATGAACGGATTAGATTTATAATCAATTGAATTTTCTATATTTTTATTAAAAATGATTATTATTATCGTCGTTTTTATCGTCGTTCTAGTTTTATCTTATTATTATCATTATTATTATCTTTATCAATAAAATGGATTTATCATTAAAAATTGTTATTTTTTTATTACTATCGTTATTATTGTTAAAGTTATAATTAGTATTATTATTATTATTATCCAATTATTATTATTATTATTATTATTATTATTATTATTATTATTAGTATTATTATTATTATTATTATTATTATCATTATTAATATATATATCATTATTTAAAAATGGATATTGTCATTGTTATTATTATTATTACTATATTATCATTAAGATAATTATTAGTATTATCGTTAAAAATGTTATAGTAACTATCATTATTAATATTAGTGTAATTAAAACAAATATTTGTAACACCTAATTATTTTGATTACTATTATTATCATTATTATGAACACGATATAAAAGACGATTAAAAGCTATTAAACGAAACGATTAGGAAATAATGAGTAAGAGTATCATGATGAAATTAAAATATTATAAGATATTGATTAGATAAAATTATTGTTCTTATTATTTTTATCATTACTATTATTATTAAAAATATCGTTAGTATTAAAACTATCATTTTAACAAAAATTATCATTTTAATAGAAATGTCATTGTTACTATAAAATATCATTATTATTATTATTATTTTAAATAGAATTATTATTTTAAAGATAATATTAAAAATTATCGTAAATATTAAAGTTATCATAATTAGAATTATCGTTTTATCATAATGTCATCTTAGTAATTATAAATATTGATATTTTTATAATAATTATTATTATTACAAAATAATACAACTTTTACTTACTATCATTATAGATATTATTTTATCAAATAAATATGTGATACAAACATATTTTACTACGTGTAATAACTTACTTTAATAATACCTATCATATTATCTTTATGATATTAAATGAACCCTATAAATTTTATTACTTAATATATATAAAAGTATATTATATTATATAAATTTAATATAAAATTTTATTTATTAATAAATAAATTATATTATTTACTCTAATAAATCTTTTAAAAATATTTAAAAATATAAAACGACGATATTTAAACTATATATTAATCATGTATAGATTTTTAGAAATTATTTTGAGTCAAATTTACTTTTGTTGACTTTTGCATATTAGTCTCGAGCATTAGGATTGTGGTACACTATGACTTGGCCTAATTTGTTAGACAAATATTGACCAACACATAATTATATATAATTAATTTAGGTTCGTGAATCCGAGGCCAACCTTGCACTTGTTCAATGACGTTATATGTATTTTTACTACGAAATACAGTATGGTGAGTTTCATTTGCCTTTTTACCCTTTATATTTTTGGGACTGAGAATACATGCGCTTTTATAAATGTTTGACGAAATAGACACAAGTAATTGAAACTACATTCTATGGTTGAATTATCGAAATCGAATATGCCCCTTTTTATTAAAGTCTGGTAATCTAAGAATTAGGGAACAGACACCCTAATTGACGCGAATCCTAAAGATAGATCTATTGGGCCTAACAAACCCCATCCAAAGTACCGGATGCTTTAGTACTTCGAAATTTATATCATGTCCGAAGGAGGATCCCGGAATGATAGGGGATATTCTTATATGTATCTAGTTAATGTCGGTTACCAGGTGTTCACCATATGAATGATTATTTTTGTCTCTATGCATGGGACGTATATTTATGAGAACTGGAAATGAAATTCTTGTGGTCTATTAAAATGATGGAAATAAATGATTATGATAAACTAATGAACTCACCAACCTTTTGGTTGACACTTTAAAGCATGTTTATTCTCAGGTGTTAAAGAAATCTTCCG
Source organism: Rutidosis leptorrhynchoides (assembly GCF_046630445.1). Classification (NCBI taxonomy): domain Eukaryota; kingdom Viridiplantae; phylum Streptophyta; class Magnoliopsida; order Asterales; family Asteraceae; genus Rutidosis; species Rutidosis leptorrhynchoides. The sequence continues at coordinate 42,923,709 of NC_092342.1, read as the reverse complement.
CTGTGCATTTGCTCATTTTAAAGATATTACTTGGAGTCTTTCATAGCATATTTCGAAGAACGTTGCATTCGAGTCATTGAGTTCATCAAAGATTATTATTAAATCAATTTATAGTTAGATAGTGGATATTATGAAATGGTATGCATGCCTGTCAATTTTCGATGTAAAGAAATTTTGTCTTTTAAAAACGAATGCAATGTTTGTAAAATGTATCATATAGAGGTCAAATACCTCGCAATGTAATCAACTATTGTGAATCGTTTATAATGTATATGAACGGGTCCTTTCAGTTGGTATCAGAGCGGTGGTCTTAGCGAACCAGGTCTGCATTAGTGTGTCTAACTGATAAGTCGTTAGGATGCATTAGTGAGTCTGGACTTCGACCGTGTCTGCATGTCAAAAGTTTTGCTTATCATTTCTAGTCAGAAATCATCTGCTTATCATCCATAGGAAATTACCTGCTTATTATTATTAGTCTAGACACGTCTTGCTACATTAATTGCATGAGTAGTGTATAGACAAAATTCATATCTTAGCGTATCTGCTAAATCATATCTTATCGTATCTGTTACTTTAAACTTTGCCTGACATACCCCGCAAATTCCTCCGTAATCTATGAAATCTTTTGATCTCTATATATAGATATCCTATGTAAATAGAATACCACCCGATAGCCGAAAAATCATTTTATATCGAAAATCCTTTATCCAATCATACGAAATGGAATTTGTCATCAGTTCAAGTCACTCGGATTCCGAAATGGAATCTCACTCAAGCTCCGAAAGCAGTGTGACCGGAATGGATCAACCAATCAGTCATCACCTATTCTGGATGAATTGGGGATGGGTTCGTAGCCTCCTCAATCATTGGAAACAAGAAGAAGGCGATCTTTTCCATCCACCACATTGCCCTCTTGGCGAAGAACCTGAAGCACTTACCGGCGAACCTGTTCGAGACACCATTTTCTCTCTCATTTCCAGGGTATCTCGTCACGATTATATACTACATCAAATTCTAGATTTTATTTATCCTCTCGTTCCGACCGACAATCATCCTGGAATAATAGAAGAAGTCAACGAACTTCGCTCTCGGGTAGTGGCTTTGGAGAATATGGTGCAGAGATTACAAACACCAGCAGCAGCACCAGCAGCATAACCAGTACCACCATCATCAATGCCAACAGTACCATTACCACCTCCAACCACAACCGCGTTGTAAACCTCAACTTCACAATCTGTCCCACTAGCATCAACGTCATACGCACCATAGATACCAAGGAGTACCAACAACAATAACTGACGAAGCATTAATTCATAACTTCATTGGAGAAACATTCCGCGGCGATTATATAATCTCTAAAGTCTTAGAGATTATCTAATCTAGCACTAACCATAAATCAGTTAAGCGAACCAAAATGATAGAAGGAAGAGTAGAAACCCTGACAAAAATGGTGTGTGATTAACAAGTTAAACTTGTTTTACCAACAGCATCAACAGTACCGTCAACGTCACCAGCATCGTCAGTACAGTCAACATCAGAATCAACAACACCTATAATATCACAAACTCCGTCAGTTCAAGAATCACTGTGGACATCATTACGAATCAATAACGTGTATATTGTATCAACAAGTTATGAAGAATTAACTCATTCCCTCTGAAGAAATTATATATATATATTTTATATATATATATTTTGAAATAAAAAAAATAAATCTTTCCGTGCTAAGCTATTGTGTGTGAATCTTAACTACTCGGTTAATTCATATTACAAATATGCAATAATGTACGTCCCTCGCCCGCGACTTAACCATCGTTAACTACAATCTCTGTCTCAATTCAACAAATTCCAATTCCTAATAAATCAAGTATATATTTGATTTTACACTTCATCATTGATGTAACCGAAACTTTTCAGATAACATCATTTGTACTTTGAGAAGTTCACAAGAATTTAACGAAAACCAACATCACATCTCAACAAATAACGAAGTATTGATTCATAATTTCAATATTATTGAAGAAATACTTATGTAACCTCTAAAGCCTTCAAGGAATTATTCAATTCTAGTTCCAACCATAAATCGAATGAGTTTAATTTAGTATTAACTCATTAAAATCTATGTTACATCTGAGGAGAATATATACATATATATTTTCATAAAGACTGTAATAAAATTCTTATGTACAAAATATTAATTGTGAAAATTTTTTAACGGGTAGGTAATACCCGAGAGATATATATATAAATTCACAATTAATATGTTACATTCTTCGAATCAGATCAAGCAAATTATCAATTATACTTCCTACTTTCACAATAATATACATTCTTTCATAGAAATCAAAATAACCATACTCATTCAAACCCAATTACATATTCTGATTTTAAAATCTCAGAATTCAATTCGAGATATAACCGGTACCATCACTTTTAGATTCCTACATCTTTCAAAGCTATACTTTGACTTCAAAAGTGTGTTAGAACATCAAACGTATACAAACAATTACAATATGTGTTCAAACCCTTCGAAAATCTCTGAAGACACTTCAAATAATGAGCAATCGAGATGATGATCCAACCACATATTACCCACAGTTATGTACTTAAAAAGTTCCCGAAACCAAAGTCATAATTCAACACATATCTGTGTCAGATCTTTTGGCATTTATTAGCAAAAAATAACCTTGCAATTCCTTTGCAAAGTAGCAAATTATATCACAGCTCCAGCAAGACAACTTCGATTTTTTCATTCGGGGTAGCCTTATCATAATTTTGATATATGTGATTACCCTTTTGTTACCGGAGAACCTTTCATATTCCACCACATTAGCAATAAACTTACCAACAACTTCACTGATCTTGGGCATTTCGAAGAATCTTTATATTTATCGAAACCTCATCATTTACTCATCTGCCTCTTGTAACGAGAATTGTCATACGAATCATTGGAAATTAGCAATCAGTATTTTGAAATCTCACAGCATGTTGACGCCAACAGTTATACATAACGTCTATTTCCAAGGCTTACATACTTCGAATGTGAAGTTTCTGAAAAACACTCTGAACCGCGAACTAGTTCTCGAAATGCTGATGAAGCAACAAAAACTGTAAACGACCTTAGCAGTAAAAAGTTTGATGATAAAGATTAGTGTATTAACAAAGCTCAGAAATAGAGAAGTTTTGGAACTGGAAAACGGATTGAGCAAAGTATGAAGGAGGCTGTGGACAAATCACAAAGACTGAACCTGCCTTCAAAGAATCCAAATGATTCAGTGTCTCCTGAAGTCATTAACGAATACCTTGCTCCTGACACTAAACCCTTACAGACAATATTCTTCATCATCCTCTGATATTAGAAATTCTAAGATATCATCGTATCTTTCATTATAAATATCCTCCATATTTCTGAAGATATTTCCATAACTATTCTTATCTGGAATCATTTATCTCTTTGCGCTATCTGTATTACATCAAAAAGGAAACTGTTTAGTTTCTATACTCTGTAAACCTTTGAGTTTAAAATATGAATGTTTTTGAAGTAGTGTTGGAAACTGAAGCATGAGTTAGTATAATATAATGACACTTGATCAACGTGATTATATTACAGTAATTCATGCTGAGTTTCTAAATGAAACATGATAATTCACAGATCATAACGTCATCATGTGCTATGTTACACGACTCTTGTAATCTCTTTGATCTCTAAATATCAAGAAAATATTTCTTGATGATTCGGCCTTTTCCGAGGTATTCTGGTAATTTGACAAGTCAAGATCGTGTCATTACAATTTCCTTCCTAGAACATTAACAATGTTCATTCCGAAATTTATATCTACGAATTCTGGACCATTACAAGCGGTGCTTAATCGCAAGAAGAAGAAACGAAAGGACAAAGCTCCGAACTAGAAATGGGAGTATAAATCATAGCAAATAGAAGAGAGCATTAACTGTGGATGACAATGATTATAGAAGAAGCAAGGACTTTGAAATATAAGGGATGATATAAAACCCAACAACAACCCAGAAATCACAAACCGTATATATCAATGCATATAGCAACATAAAGACACGGGAGAACTAAAAACACTATAAAACCAAGAGTATAGTAGAAGTAAATAGATTCTTCCGGCGGTAGATGAAAAAGAAGAATGACCAATATGAAAGTTAGAAGTATATCGAGAATCAGAACTGGATGGAGCATATTGATGAATACTTTAAAATATGAGTTGAAGGGGAAAGAATAGAAGGTGATGAAACATGACTAGGAACTTAAAAATCAACAGATTTAACTCACACAATGGCGGAATAAGTGAATCAAACCCTCTAGTGAATAGGTTAAGTTTTTTTGATTAATTTAGTCAAACCACAACTAAATCAAGTGTGATTAGATCAACACCTAGAGCTATTATTCACCACCTGGGTGATTTGGACTGAGAGAGAATCGGAGGAGCTCACTAGATCTGAGTGTGTGTAACAAATGAGAGGCTTAACCTAAAATGAAGAACATAAGACTTTATATACCCCTGCTGTTGACTCACCTATACGATTCATTCATCACACGTACGAGTTGGCTTCATCAGTCGTACGGGTGATCACTCACTCGTGTCTTCTCATTTAGGTTGTAATTGTGACTTAGCTCAGCATCAACCGTGCGTATGAGCCTGTCAGCTGTACTAGTGAGGCTTCACTCGTACGTCTGACTAAGTCTAACATAGTTAAACATCTAAATCTCGTTCCTGCAGTTCCTGTAACCACATACAAACACGGATAGGATAATAACGAGCAATCATGGTGGCCTGTAAACTGTTGTACCTGCAATGGACGTGGGTAGATGTCTAGGAACTTGCATAAAATGCATCAACAGAAGGTGTGAGTTGTAAGGAAATGAAGGAGGTGAATTTATAAGAAAATCTCCTACAGAACAATTAAAATGGACGATCGCATTTAAAGCGGATCCTAATTCCCTTGATTACCGGAGAGTCAAATCTTATTAAGAAAATTTTCTTCAAATCCCTTGAAATCTGGGAATCAATCATATCTACGTTAAATGATAAGATGAATCTACACTTACTCATTTCACTCTTCTATGTTAGCTTCATTCGTACTCTTCATATAAATGGATTGTTTATCCAAATTATTCGCTGATGATAAAACTCTAATTTTCAGCCCGTATGCATCATGAAAACATACTTATTATCATTCACGACCTTTCCACTCAAATTTCGGGACGAAATTTCTTTAACGGGTAGGTACTGTGACAACCCGGAAATTTCCAACCAAATTTAAACTTTAATCTTTATATGTTTCCGACATGATAAGCAATATTTGTTAAGTTAAATTGCAAGAATTTTAAACTATGTTCATACATTCATTCAACCTCGACCATGTTCCAATGATTCACGAACCATTAAACGAATATGATTATATATGTATATGTGTATATATATTATAACTTGAAACGTAAACAAAATATTAGATTAAATACTTTATATGATTGTATCTGTTTTAAAATATTTATCAATGGAATTAGAAGATAAGATCAAATGATTGAATTATCAGATATATTGAATTATGATTACAAGTCTCTGTTGAAAGGCCCACGTTGATTTGAGAAATCTTTCCGTTTTAACAATATTCGGAAAATGGTAAAGTGATTTATAAATAAGAACAAATTGTCAATCATTGAGAACTAGACAAAGGATAGTGGAAGATTGAATCTCATAAAGACTCGATTGATCTATTTAGTTTCAAACGTACAAAAACGTTTTCAGTTTAAAAAGAACTTTATTATTAAAACGTATATAACTTTTATAAATATCTAGAACCACTTTTGACAACTCATTACTTAACTAGTATGATAAAGATAACGATATTTATATTTTATTTTATTAAATATATATAACGATTTAAATTAATATTATATATATTTATACGCGTATTATACGTACATAGTTTTATACTTTTACTATACTTAAACTTTACCTTTACTTTATTTTTACTTTACTTTAACTTTAATAATTCACTTTAATAATTCATACTTTAATAATTCACTTTAATAATTCATACTTTAATAATTCACTTTAATAATTCATACTTTAATAATTCACTTTAATAATTCATACTTTAATAATTCACTTTAATAATTCATACTTTAATAATTCACTTTAATAATTCAAAAATCTATTATAAATAGAATTCAATAGGTTTCATTATTTCATAGAAACTTGAAAATATTTTTCTCTAAACTCTCTCAATCGATTTACATATATATATATTTACTCCGTATTATTTCAAGATATTATTAGTATACTTAAAATATTACGACGGAGTGCTGTCCGAGTGATTTCGAAATTGTTTTTCGAGTAGGATAGGATTAAGGAAATTATGGGTTATAGCTATGGAGGTGATTGAATATGGTTCATGGGTATGCTCGTGAGGTCAATATAGTGTTTATCATTTCCGTTGCGTCTACGTACCTTTCCTGCAATATTGAATCTCAATATTGATACGTGAGTACTCATAATTTAACTTTTACATACTAATAGTGTATCCCTGACTAGTGCTCGAGTATTTAGGATTATACATGCTTGTACTTTTGATATTGCCCTTAGACAGGTTAGGTTGAATATTGAATTAGTTACACTTGCGGTTGAGATAAGGTATAAGATATGCATGTCCTTGGAAAGCTAGCGAAAAATTAAGGACTTTTCCTTTAGATATCGAATGGTTTCGATGAACGGATTAGATTTATAATCAATTGAATTTTCTATATTTTTATTAAAAATGATTATTATTATCGTCGTTTTTATCGTCGTTCTAGTTTTATCTTATTATTATCATTATTATTATCTTTATCAATAAAATGGATTTATCATTAAAAATTGTTATTTTTTTATTACTATCGTTATTATTGTTAAAGTTATAATTAGTATTATTATTATTATTATCCAATTATTATTATTATTATTATTATTATTATTAGTATTATTATTATTATTATCATTATTAATATATATATCATTATTTAAAAATGGATATTGTCATTGTTATTATTATTATTACTATATTTTCATTAAGATAATTATTAGTATTATCGTTAAAAATGTTATAGTAACTATCATTATTAATATTAGTGTAATTAAAACAAATATTTGTAACACCTAATTATTTTGATTACTATTATTATCATTATTATGAACACGATATAAAAGACGATTAAAAGCTATTAAACGAAACGATTAGGAAATAATGAGTAAGAGTATCATGATGAAATTAAAATATTATAAGATATTGATTTAGATAAAATTATCGTTCTTATTATTTTTATCATTACTATTATTATTAAAAATATCGTTAGTATTAAAACTATCATTGTAACAAAAATTATCATTTTAATAGAAATGTCATTGTTACTATAAAATATCATTATTATTATTATTTTAAATAGAATTATTATTTTAAAGATAATATTAAAAATTATCGTAAATATTAAAGTTATCATAATTAGAATTATCGTTTTATCATAATGTCATCTTAGTAATTATAAATATTGATATTTTTATAATAATTATTATTATTACAAAATAATACAACTTTTACTTACTATCATTATAGATATTATTTTATCAAATAAATATGTGATACAAACATATTTTACTACGTGTAATAACTTACTTTAATAATACCTATCATATTATCTTTATGATATTAAATGAACCCTATAAATTTTATTACTTAATATATATAAAAGTATATTATATTATATAAATTTATTATAAAATTTTATTTATTAATAAATAAATTATATTATTTACTCTAATAAATCTTTTAAAAATATTTAAAAATATAAAACGACGATATTTAAACTATATATTAATCATGTATAGATTTTTAGAAATTATTTTGAGTCAAATTTACTTTTGTTGACTTTTGCATATTAGTCTCGAGCATTAGGATTGTGGTACACTATGACTTGGCCTAATTTGTTAGACAAATATTGACCAACACATAATTATATATAATTAATTTAGGTTCGTGAATCCGAGGCCAACCTTGCACTTGTTCAATGACGTTATATGTATTTTTACTACGAAATACAGTATGGTGAGTTTCATTTGCCTTTTTACCCTTTATATTTTTGGGACTGAGAATACATGCGCTTTTATAAATGTTTGACGAAATAGACACAAGTAATTGAAACTACATTCTATGGTTGAATTATCGAAATCGAATATGCCCCTTTTTATTAAAGTCTGGTAATCTAAGAATTAGGGAACAGACACCCTAATTGACGCGAATCCTAAAGATAGATCTATTGGGCCTAACAAACCCCATCCAAAGTACCGGATGCTTTAGTACTTCGAAATTTATATCATGTCCGAAGGAGGATCCCGGAATGATAGGGGATATTCTTATATGTATCTAGTTAATGTCGGTTACCAGGTGTTCACCATATGAATGATTATTTTTGTCTCTATGCATGGGACGTATATTTATGAGAACTGGAAATGAAATTCTTGTGGTCTATTAAAATGATGGAAATAAATGATTATGATAAACTAATGAACTCACCAACCTTTTGGTTGACACTTTAAAGCATGTTTATTCTCAGGTGTTAAAGAAATCTTCCGCTGTGCATTTGCTCATTTTAAAGATATTACTTGGAGTCTTTCATAGCATATTTCGAAGAACGTTGCATTCGAGTCATTGAGTTCATCAAAGATTATTATTAAATCAATTTATAGTTAGATAGTGGATATTATGAAATGGTATGCATGCCTGTCAATTTTCGATGTAAAGAAATTTTGTCTTTTAAAAACGAATGCAATGTTTGTAAAATGTATCATATAGAGGTCAAATACCTCGCAATGTAATCAACTATTGTGAATCATTTATAATGTATATGAACGGGTCCTTTCAGTTGGTATCAGAGCGGTGGTCTTAGCGAACCAGGTCTGCATTAGTGTGTCTAACTGATAAGTCGTTAGGATGCATTAGTGAGTCTGGACTTCGACCGTGTCTGCATGTCAAAAGTTTTGCTTATCATTTCTAGTCGGAAATCATCTGCTTATCATCCATAGGAAATTACCTGCTTATTATTATTAGTCTAGACACGTCTTGCTACATTAATTGCATGAGTAGTGTATAGACAAAATTCATATCTTAGCGTATCTGCTAAATCATATCTTATCGTATCTGTTACTTTAAACTTTGCCTGACATACCCCGCAAATTCCTCCGTAATCTATGAAATCTTTTGATCTCTATATATAGATATCCTATGTAAATAGAATACCACCCGATAGCCGAAAAATCATTTTATATCGAAAATCCTTTATCCAATCATACGAAATGGAATTTGTCATCAGTTCAAGTCACTCGGATTCCGAAATGGAATCTCACTCAAGCTCCGAAAGCAGTGTGACCGGAATGGATCAACCAATCAGTCATCACCTATTCTGGATGAATTGGGGATGGGTTCGTAGCCTCCTCAATCATTGGAAACAAGAAGAAGGCGATCTTTTCCATCCACCACATTGCCCTCTTGGCGAAGAACCTGAAGCACTTACCGGCGAACCTGTTCGAGACACCATTTTCTCTCTCATTTCTAGGGTATCTCGTCACGATTATATACTACATCAAATTCTAGATTTTATTTATCCTCTCGTTCCGATCGACAATCATCCTGGAATAATAGAAGAAGTCAACGAACTTCGCTCTCGGGTAGTGGCTTTGGAGAATATGGTGCAGAGATTACAAACACCAGCAGCAGCACCAGCAGCATAACCAGTACCACCATCATCAATGCCAACAGTACCATTACCACCTCCAACCACAACCGCGTTGTAAACCTCAACTTCACAATCTGTCCCACTAGCATCAACGTCATACGCACCATAGATACCAAGGAGTACCAACAACAATAACTGACGAAGCATTAATTCATAACTTCATTGGAGAAACATTCCGCGGCGATTATATAATCTCTAAAGTCTTAGAGATTATCTAATCTAGCACTAACCATAAATCAGTTAAGCGAACCAAAATGATAGAAGGAAGAGTAGAAACCCTGACAAAAATGGTGTGTGATTAACAAGTTAAACTTGTTTTACCAACAGCATCAACAGTACCGTCAACGTCACCAGCATCGTCAGTACAGTCAACATCAGAATCAACAACACCTATAATATCACAAACTCCGTCAGTTCAAGAATCACTGTGGACATCATTACGAATCAATAACGTGTATATTGTATCAACAAGTTATGAAGAATTAACTCATTCCCTCTGAAGAAATTATATATATATATTTTATATATATATATTTTGAAATAAAAAAAATAAATCTTTCCGTGCTAAGCTATTGTGTGTGAATCTTAACTACTCGGTTAATTCATATTACAAATATGCAATAATGTACGTCCCTCGCCCGCGACTTAACCATCGTTAACTACAATCTCTGTCTCAATTCAACAAATTCCAATTCCTAATAAATCAAGTATATATTTGATTTTACACTTCATCATTGATGTAACCGAAACTTTTCAGATAACATCATTTGTACTTTGAGAAGTTCACAAGAATTTAACGAAAACCAACATCACATCTCAACAAATAACGAAGTATTGATTCATAATTTCAATATTATTGAAGAAATACTTATGTAACCTCTAAAGCCTTCAAGGAATTATTCAATTCTAGTTCCAACCGTAAATCGAATGAGTTTAATTTAGTATTAACTCATTAAAATCTATGTTACATCTGAGGAGAATATATACATATATATTTTCATAAAGATTGTAATAAAATTCTTATGTACAAAATATTAATTGTGAAAATTTTTTAACGGGTAGGTAATACCCGAGAGATATATATATAAATTCACAATTAATATGTTACATTCTTCGAATCAGATCAAGCAAATTATCAATTATACTTCCTACTTTCACAATAATATACATTCTTTCATAGAAATCAAAACAACCATACTCATTCAAACCCAATTACATATTCTGATTTTAAAATCTCAGAATTCAATTCGAGATATAACCGGTACCATCACTTTTAGATTCCTACATCTTTCAAAGCTATACTTTGACTTCAAAAGTGTGTTAGAACATCAAACGTATACAAACAATTACAATATGTGTTCAAACCCTTCGAAAATCTCTGAAGACACTTCAAATAATGAGCAATCGAGATGATGATCCAACCACATATTACCCACAGTTATGTACTTAAAAAGTTCTCGAAACCAAAGTCATAATTCAACACTTATCTGTGTCAGATCTTTTGGCATTTATTAGCAAAAAATAACCTTGCAATTCCTTTGCAAAGTAGCAAATTATATCACAGCTCTAGCAAGACAACTTCGATTTTTTCATTCGGGGTAGCCTTATCATAATTTTGATATATGTGATTACCCTTTTGTTACCGGAGAACCTTTCATATTCCACCACATTAGCAATAAACTTACCAACAACTTCACTGATCTTGGGCATTCCGAAGAATCTTTATATTTATCGAAACCTCATCATTTACTCATCTGCCTCTTGTAACGAGAATTGTCATACGAATCATTGGAAATTAGCAATCAGTATTTTGAAATCTCACAGCATGTTGACGCCAACAGTTATACATAACGTCTATTTCCAAGGCTTACATACTTCGAATGTGAAGTTTCTGAAAAACACTCTGAACCGCGAACTAGTTCTCGAAATGCTGATGAAGCAACAAAAACTGTAAACGACCTTAGCAGTAAAAAGTTTGATGATAAAGATTAGTGTATTAACAAAGCTCAGAAATAGAGAAGTTTTGGAACTGGAAAACGGATTGAGCAAAGTATGAAGGAGGCTGTGGACAAATCACAAAGACTGAACCTGCCTTCAAAGAATCCAAATGATTCAGTGTCTCCTGAAGTTATTAACGAATACCTTGCTCCTAACACTAAACCCTTACAGACAATATTCTTCATCATCCTCTGATATTAGAAATTCTAAGATATCATCGTATCTTTCATTATAAATATCCTCCATATTTCTGAAGATATTTCCATAACTATTCTTATCTGGAATCATTTATCTCTTTGCGCTATCTGTATTACATCAAAAAGGAAACTGTTTAGTTTCTATACTCTGTAAACCTTTGAGTTTAAAATATGAATGTTTTTGAAGTAGTGTTGGAAACTGAAGCATGAGTTAGTATAATATAATGACACTTGATCAACGTGATTATATTACAGTAATTCATGCTGAGTTTCTAAATGAAACATGATAATTCACAGATCATAACGTCATCATGTGCTATGTTACACGACTCTTGTATTCTCTTTGATCTCTAAATATCAAGAAAATATTTCTTGATGATTCGGCCTTTTCCGAGGTATTCTGGTAATTTGACAAGTCAAGATCGTGTCATTACAATTTCCTTCCTAGAACATTAACAATGTTCATTCCGAAATTTATGTCTACGAATTCTGGACCATTACAAGCGGTGCTTAATCGCAAGAAGAAGAAACGAAAGGACAAAGCTCCGAACTAGAAATGGGAGTATAAATCATAGCAAATAGAAGAGAGCATTAACTGTGGATGACAATGATTATAGAAGAAGCAAGGACTTTGAAATATAAGGGATGATATAAAACCCAACAACAACCCAGAAATCACAAACCGTATATATCAATGCATATAGCAACATAAAGACACGGGAGAACTAAAAACACTATAAAACCAAGAGTATAGTAGAAGTAAATAGATTCTTCCGGCGGTAGATGAAAAAGAAGAATGACCGATATGAAAGTTAGAAGTATATCGAGAATCAGAACTGGATGGAGCATATTGATGAATACTTTAAAATATGAGTTGAAGGGGAAATAATAGAAGGTGATGAAACATGACTAGGAACTTAGAAATCAACAGATTTAACTCACACAATGGCGGAATAAGTGAATCAAACCCTCTAGTGAATAGGTTAAGTTTTTTTTGATTAATTTAGTCAAACCACAACTAAATCAAGTGTGATTAGATCAACACCTAGAGCTATTATTCACCACCTGGGTGATTTGGACTGAGAGAGAATCGGAGGAGCTCACTAGATCTGAGTGTGTGTAACAAATGAGAGGCTTAACCTAAAATGAAGAACATAAGACTTTATATACCCCTGCTGTTGACTCACCTATACAATTCATTCATCACACGTACGAGTTGGCTTCATCAGTCGTACGGGTGATCACTCACTCGTGTCTTCTCATTTAGGTTGTAATTGTGACTTAGCTCAGCATCAACCGTGCGTATGAGCCTGTCAGCTGTACTAGTGAGGCTTCACTCGTACGTCTGACTAAGTCTAACATAGTTAAACATCTAAATCTCGTTCCTGCAGTTCCTGTAACCACATACAAACACGGATAGGATAATAACGAGCAATCATGGTGGCCTGTAAACTGTTGTACCTGCAATGGACGTGGGTAGATGTCTAGGAACTTGCATAAAATGCATCAACAGAAGGTGTGAGTTGTAAGGAAATGAAGGAGGTGAATTTATAAGAAAATCTCCTACAGAAAAATTAAAATGGACGATCGCATTTAAAGCGGATCCTAATTCCCTTGATTACCGGAGAGTCAAATCTTATTAAGAAAATTTTCTTCAAATCCCTTGAAATCTGGGAATCAATCATATCTACGTTAAATGATAAGATGAATCTACACTTACTCATTTCACTCTTCTATGTTAGCTTCATTCGTACTCTTCATATAAATGGATTGTTTATCCAAATTATTCGCTGATGATAAAACTCTAATTTTCAGCCCGTATGCATCATGAAAACATACTTATTATCATTCACGACCTTTCCACTCAAATTTCGGGACGAAATTTCTTTAACGGGTAGGTACTGTGACAACCCGGAAATTTCCAACCAAATTTAAACTTTAATCTTTATATGTTTCCGACATGATAAGCAATATTTGTTAAGTTAAATTGCAAGAATTTTAAACTATGTTCATACATTCATTCAACCTCGACCATGTTCCAATGATTCACGAACCATTAAACGAATATGATTATATATGTATATGTGTATATATATTATAACTTGAAACGTAAACAAAATATTAGATTAAATACTTTATATGATTGTATCTGTTTTAAAATATTTATCAATGGAATTAGAAGATAAGATCAAATGATTGAATTATCAGATATATTGAATTATGATTACAAGTCTCTGTTGAAAGGCCCACGTTGATTTGAGAAATCTTTCCGTTTTAACAATATTCGGAAAATGGTAAAGTGATTTATAAATAAGAATAAATTGTCAATCATTGAGAACTAGACAAAGGATAGTGGAAGATTGAATCTCATAAAGACTCGATTGATCTATTTAGTTTCAAACGTACAAAAACGTTTTCAGTTTAAAAAGAACTTTATTATTAAAACGTATATAACTTTTATAAATATCTAGAACCACTTTTGACAACTCATTACTTAACTAGTATGATAAAGATAACGATATTTATATTTTATTTTATTAAATATATATAACGATTTAAATTAATATTATATATATTTATACGCGTATTATACGTACATAGTTTTATACTTTTACTATACTTAAACTTTACCTTTACTTTATTTTTACTTTACTTTAACTTTAATAATTCACTTTAATAATTCATACTTTAATAATTCACTTTAATAATTCATACTTTAATAATTCACTTTAATAATTCATACTTTAATAATTCACTTTAATAATTCATACTTTAATAATTCACTTTAATAATTCATACTTTAATAATTCACTTTAATAATTCAAAAATCTATTATAAATAGAATTCAATAGGTTTCATTATTTCATAGAAACTTGAAAATATTTTTCTCTAAACTCTCTCAATCGATTTACATATATATATTTACTCCGTATTATTTCAAGATATTATTAGTATACTTAAAATATTACGACGGAGTGCTTTCCGAGTGATTTCGAAATTGTTTTTCGAGTAGGATAGGATTAAGGAAATTATGGGTTATAGCTATGGAGGTGATTGAATATGGTTCATGGGTATGCTCGTGAGGTCAATATAGTGTTTATCATTTCCGTTGCGTCTACGTACCTTTCCTGCAATATTGAATCTCAATATTGATACGTGAGTACTCATAATTTAACTTTTACATACTAATAGTGTATCCCTGACTAGTGCTCGAGTATTTAGGATTATACATGCTTGTACTTTTGATATTGCCCTTAGACAGGTTAGGTTGAATATTGAATTAGTTACACTTGCGGTTGAGATAAGGTATAAGATATGCATGTCCTTGGAAAGCTAGCGAAAAATTAAGGACTTTTCCTTTAGATATCGAATGGTTTCGATGAACGGATTAGATTTATAATCAATTGAATTTTCTATATTTTTATTAAAAATGATTATTATTATCGTCGTTTTTATCGTCATTCTAGTTTTATCTTATTATTATCATTATTATTATCTTTATCAATAAAATGGATTTATCATTAAAAATTGTTATTTTTTTATTACTATCGTTATTATTGTTAAAGTTATAATTAGTATTATTATTATTATTATCCAATTATTATTATTATTATTATTATTATTATTATTATTATTATTATTATTATTATTATTAGTATTATTATTATTATTATCATTATTAATATATATATCATTATTTAAAAATGGATATTGTCATTGTTATTATTATTATTACTATATTATCATTAAGATAATTATTAGTATTATCGTTAAAAATGTTATAGTAACTATCATTATTAATATTAGTGTAATTAAAACAAATATTTGTAACACCTAATTATTTTGATTACTATTATTATCATTATTATGAACACGATATAAAAGACGATTAAAAGCTATTAAACGAAACGATTAGGAAATAATGAGTAAGAGTATCATGATGAAATTAAAATATTATAAGATATTGATTTAGATAAAATTATCGTTCTTATTATTTTTATCATTACTATTATTATTAAAAATATCGTTAGTATTAAAACTATCATTTTAACAAAAATTATCATTTTAATAGAAATGTCATTGTTACTATAAAATATCATTATTATTATTATTTTAAATAGAATTATTATTTTAAAGATAATATTAAAAATTATCGTAAATATTAAAGTTATCATAATTAGAATTATCGTTTTATCATAATGTCATCTTAGTAATTATAAATATTGATATTTTTATAATAATTATTATTATTACAAAATAATACAACTTTTACTTACTATCATTATAGATATTATTTTATCAAATAAATATGTGATACAAACATATTTTACTACGTGTAATAACTTACTTTAATAATACCTATCATATTATCTTTATGATATTAAATGAACCCTATAAATTTTATTACTTAATATATATAAAAGTATATTATATTATATAAATTTAATATAAAATTTTATTTATTAATAAATAAATTATATTATTTACTCTAATAAATCTTTTAAAAATATTTAAAAATATAAAACGACGATATTTAAACTATATATTAATCATGTATAGATTTTTAGAAATTATTTTGAGTCAAATTTACTTTTGTTGACTTTTGCATATTAGTCTCGAGCATTAGAATTGTGGTACACTATGACTTGGCCTAATTTGTTAGACAAATATTGACCAACACATAATTATATATAATTAATTTAGGTTCGTGAATCCGAGGCCAACCTTGCACTTGTTCAATGACGTTATATGTATTTTTACTACGAAATACAGTATGGTGAGTTTCATTTGCCTTTTTACCCTTTATATTTTTGGGACTGAGAATACATGCGCTTTTATAAATGTTTGACGAAATAGACACAAGTAATTGAAACTACATTCTATGGTTGAATTATCGAAATCGAATATGCCCCTTTTTATTAAAGTCTGGTAATCTAAGAATTAGGGAACAGACACCCTAATTGACGCGAATCCTAAAGATAGATCTATTGGGCCTAACAAACCCCATCCAAAGTACCGTATGCTTTAGTACTTCGAAATTTATATCATGTCTGAAGGAGGATCCCGGAATGATAGGGGATATTCTTATATGTATCTAGTTAATGTCGGTTACCAGGTGTTCACCATATGAATGATTATTTTTGTCTCTATGCATGGGACGTATATTTATGAGAACTGGAAATGAAATTCTTGTGGTCTATTAAAATGATGGAAATAAATGATTATGATAAACTAATGAACTCACCAACCTTTTGGTTGACACTTTAAAGCATGTTTCTTCTCAGGTGTTAAAGAAATCTTCCGCTGTGCATTTGCTCATTTTAAAGATATTACTTGGAGTCTTTCATAGCATATTTCGAAGAACGTTGCATTCGAGTCATTGAGTTCATCAAAGATTATTATTAAATCAATTTATAGTTAGATAGTGGATATTATGAAATAGTATGTATGCCTGTCAATTTTCGATGTAAAGAAATTTTGTCTTTTAAAAACGAATGCAATGTTTGTAAAATGTATCATATAGAGGTCAAATACCTCGCAATGTAATCAACTATTGTGAATCGTTTATAATGTATACCGACAAGAATTCCGATGATGTTATAGAAATTACCCCAACTGAATTTAAAAAGGCAAAAGAAAATAATAAGGGAAAGGGCACAAAAATAGAGAAATCTAATTCCAACCCCGATGAACTTTATATGTATCGTCAACCCCCGAAGCCCTTAAGTTGTAACAATGACCCGGGAACCTCTAAACCACCAGGTTTTTCTAAACCAATGTGGAAAACGACGGCTGATGTTATGCGAGGTGTATATAAAATAGTTATTAATTTTAGCAGAAAACACTATTAAATACGATACAATTTTACACAAGATATTTATTTATTTATAGAATGGATATACTTAAACCTTGCTACAACACTTATAGGCAGTGTACCTAATCGTACAGTAGTGTAGTTTTTAGTAAGTCCGGTTCGTTCCACAGGGAAATCTTTAAACAAAGCTCAACGCTATATTAGTTTACTTTTATAAAAATACAAATATATATATAAGTAATATTATTATTATAAAGGGGGGTTTTTACCGTTTAATGACCGGTTTGTCGATTTTAAGACTTTAGTCGCAGTTAAAACCTAATGTAAAATATAAAATAAATACAAGACTTAAATTAAAGCGTAAAGTAAATAACGATAATGAAATTGCGAATAATAAAAGTGCGATAAAATAAACTTGCGATAATTAAAAAGTATGATAATTAAAAGTGCGATTAAATAAAATAACAATAAATAAAAGTGCGATAATTAGAAGTGCAATTAAATATAAAATAAAGGAAATTAAATATGAAATAAAAGAATTATGCTTATTTAAACTTCCGTAATCATGATGTTCGACGTGTTGATTTTAGTTTTATGCCCATGAGTTAATTGTCCTTTGTCCTGGATTATTTAATATGTCCGTCTGGTTTTTGTCCATAACAGTCCATCAGTCATAAATATAAAGTGCGAGTGTCCTCATCAAATTATTCTTATACCCGAAGTTAAATATTCCAACTAATTGGGGATTCGAATTGTAACAAGGTTTTAATACTTTGTTTAATGAATACACCAGGTTATCGACTGCGTGTAAACCAAGGTTTTACTACTTTGTTAACAATTACACCAATTACCCTTGAATGTAATTTCACCCCTGTTTTAATTATTCTAGTGGCTATTAATCCATTCCCGTGTCCGGTTAAATGAACGATTATTCGTACATATAAATACCCCGCCCATCGTGTCCGATCGAGTGTATATGGTAATTTATAGGGACGCCCAATTGTAAATCTTTATATTAACATTAACAAACTTTCATTTAGTTAAACAAATATAAAGCCCATTAATAACCCATAGTCTAATTTCCACAAGTGTCGTTCTTTTGTCCAAACCCCAATTATGGTACAAAGCCCAATTACCCAATTTTAGTAATTAGCCCAACATCATGATTACTTCGTTTTAAATAAGCATAATAATAACTTAGCTACGAGACATTAATATAAAAAGGTTGAACATAACTTACAATGATTAAAAATAGCGTAGCGTTACACGGACAGAATTTCGACTTACACCCTTAAAACAATCCTTAACATAACCTTATTATTATTATTAATTAAAATTAAAATTATAAATATTTATTTATATCATATGTTTGAGATAGAGGGAGATAGATATTATGGTGTTTAAAACTCGGCAGAAAACTGGCTTTATATAGGACCTGACCAGCATTTTCACTCCATGCGACTCGCATGGATTTTGTGCCTCTGGCCATGCGAGTCGCATGGCCACCCTGGATCCAGCCAAATTGCTTTGTTTTCTTCTTGCCGACGTAATATAATAATAATATATAATATATAATTATATATAATTATATATATATTATATTATATTCTTGTGCATAGTAGACTAGATATTTTTGGTCCGTTGCGTCGGGCGTTTCTTCTTGGCTCAGGTCCTGGTTCCGGATTTTCGGACGTCCTCGCGTACTATTTTATATCGTGTACTTTGCGTCTTGTAACTTGTACTCTTGTCATTTTGAGACGTTCCTCATCAATATTTTGAACCTTTTTGATTGAATCTTGTACTTTTTAGCTTTTTGGACCTTTCCGTCTTCAATTTATCGAATCTGCCTTTTATCTTCACTTTTTAATATTTAAACGAATAGTGCTTGTAAATCGAACAATATCAACTAAAATCCTGTCTTTCTTGGGAAATAATGCTGTAAAATATGTGTTCATTTTTAGCCTTATCAATATTCCCACACTTAAGCGTTGCTTGTCCTCAAGCAATATAGTCTTGAAACACTTGAATCACTTCTTTATTCTTCACACTTTGTACATAAGTGACTTCAATACAGCGGTATAAACAATGATAGTAACGATGTGGTTTAAAGGTGGGTGTGTCTTTTATAGTTGCCTCGGGTTTAGGTCAACGACACTTGCAATCAAATAGCCGGTTTACTTTCGGTTTCCAAAGCAAAGTGCACATTTGAAAGGTGGTTTACAGTCCCACATGACTATAAAAATTTAGATCCTTAAGGAAATTGGATCTTTATGAAAAC
Source organism: Rutidosis leptorrhynchoides (assembly GCF_046630445.1). Lineage (NCBI taxonomy): Eukaryota > Viridiplantae > Streptophyta > Magnoliopsida > Asterales > Asteraceae > Rutidosis > Rutidosis leptorrhynchoides. The sequence goes on along the minus strand of NC_092342.1, from coordinate 42,903,628 downwards.
ATTTGATCTTTTGAAAATTCAAGCTAGATTTTACCCTAGACAAGTTTTCTGATTTGATCCATCATCGGTGTTGCAAAATATATCTGTGGATCAATATTTTGGCTAAAACTTTTAGGCTCGTGTAATCCACTGCTATCCCTGTATCGGAAAGCACACATCCAGTTTACTTGTTCCGTATATTACCTTTCGGTAAACTACCGTCCGGTTGTAAAGGAAAGCGATGAACAAGAAACTGTTAAGGCAATGTCCAGTGACATGCAGATGATTATAGTCTTTTTAACGTGTCGGATGCTAGAACTATCCTTGGTAGGAGCAATAGTAAAGATCATCCTATAATTTTTCGGTCTGGCACAAGGTCCTGTCTCCGACCATGCTATGCAACCACCGTTCTTACGGTTGACACCCGATTTGGTTCAGGTGACCTAATGAATTCCAGGTGAATTCCTAGGATTTTACGTTCAATGGTAATGAACGCATTGAAAATGGATTTTCAGAAAACAAATTGGTTTGTAATTTTGATCAAAATATTTTCTCGTTCAAGCTCGAGTTTAGATATCATTGAATTCCATGAGTTTGAATTCTCAATCTTTAAGGTCAATCTCAAGGATTGAGTAATATCAGTCTTAAAAGCTGATTTTTAATCTTTAAGGAGATTATCCTTTCTGGGGATCTGATTCATTAGTCTTATCCAGCTAATTTGCATGGTGCCCCCCCATTGTACGAGATAAATCCTTCTCATGGTTAGGATAAATCTGACCACTTGGCGACCCTGTTTAATGCTGAGGTCCGTGGATTTCCTGCTGATTTTAGTGATGACTTTTCTAGATTTTTCGTCAACCTACAGCTGGTCTGGACGACAACTTCATGACCTAAATCAAGAAGCGCGTGTCTTTTTCGGAAGACTTTACTTCCTTTTAATGATGGAATTGATTCATCGTGTAGATCCATCTCTTCTTTTCTTTTATCGGGTAAAACAGTTTAGTTTAGTCCAAAGCAAAAGTATTTTCAGTTATTTGTTACAGATATATGTGACATATGTTTAAAATAACTTGGTAAATTTTCCCACACTTGGATTTTATTTTCCTTTTTATCGTCCTCTATTCCATTTTAAATGAATTTTAACATTTTAGTTTGTTTCTCAATTTATGTCCTTTCCGAGGTAACAATAATTTCAGTGTTAAAACCTAGTTTTATCGTTCATAAATATGTATAAACATGATTTGAATTCATTTAATTGAAAATTTTGAAAAATTTTACTAGAATTGGGTAGTTAGTATATAAGACTAGGGCTGTTCCTTGTTATCGGAGAGCACTAGATTCTAACACAACTACTGCGTTACTAGCATTTTTAATGGTAACCAAGTGTTTAAATCAAAAAAAAAAATTTTTTTTTAAAATCCGAAAGAATTTAACCCCTTCCCACACTTAAGATCTTGCAATGCCCTCATTTGCAAGAAATCAGAAACAATTTAAATTATTGAGGGTTATTAGCGTAGAAAAATGATTAAATTTTACCAAAGTTTCAAACATATTGTCGTTTGCTTGTTGAATGATAAATGGTGCACGTCATTTGTTCATTCCGTCTTGTTGTTATTTCACATATATTTTGCATCTTGTCGTCAAAATTACTTGCTTTTGCTGAACTTAATGCCAGTCTTTGAAAACGCGTTGTTTTATCCTGTTTTGTGCATAACATAAAATACATGCAATACAAATATAATCATACATGCAATTTGAAATGGAACTTTGGCATCCCACTTTCAAATTATAAGAAAAATATTAGTACACAATAATAATAGAAATATCAAACATTACATAAATGTAATTAAAATGTTAAGTGTTTAAAATAATAAAAATATAAATTACCAACTTATCTCTACTGATCAGGAGGTGGGTTAGGAGGATAATTAGGATAGGGATCCCAATTCATGTTCGGATCAGGGTTCCATGGCTGTTGATAGGTGAACTGGTATGCTGCGTCATAATCATATATGTCATAGGGCGGTCTCATTTCTGGCTGGTGTGCAGGATAGAATGCGGGTCGGGTCGGATAATACATCTCGCCAGGCTGCAACTGGCTTATAATTTGGCGCTGATGATAATCCCATCGGCCATGCTCTCGTTGCCGGAAATGCTCGTAGTCATTCCGACGTTGCCATGCCTCGTACTGCATATGCCTATCATAGTTCGTCATGTATTCATCCTCCATACGAACGCCTAAATCAAGAGCAGTTTCCCGAACAACTCCTATAATGTTGTTCACCTCTTCCATTTCGTCATCCGAACCTCTTTCTACCTGTCGCTGAGGTCCCTCGTATCGATATACCCGACCATGTCTCATCAATAATACCCTTGCACCGTGATAAAGGTTTGAACTTATAGTTTCACCTTCGTCCTCTATTTCGTTCATTGGACCCCCTTGGTGCTTATCCACACCTAAATACTCTCCAATGAGAGTAATGAAAATACCACCACCTATAATACTCCCCGATTTCATCCCCGAAACTACATTAGCGAGATAATAACCAACACAATAGGGAATGTTAACGAAACTCCTCGGGTCTCTAATACACTTGAGGTAGAACAAATCGTTTACGGTCAATTTCTCTTTATTCTTACCCCTTTGTGTAATTGTGTTTGCTAAGAATCTATGAATCACCCGGAGTTCAGCTCTATCTATATCTAAGTATGTATGATTTCCACTGGCGTGAAATTCATTAAAGTGGGACATACGCCTCCAGACGGCGTTAATATCAAATTCCCTATCTATCCTTTCTCCTTGGGCAATCAGGCTATCACAGTCGGGGCTCAAAAGTTCAGCAGGGGTGTAAATCTGTAAGGCCCTGGCTAAATCTATCATGGACATTCTGTACATGCGTCCACCTAACAGAAATCTAATAAAGCTTCTATCATCTATCCTCCTAACATCACTGTTTAACTTAATAGTACTAAGTAATTCTATACACCATTCCCTATATATGGTTCTACGAATGGAAAATAGGCGCATCCAATCGTTAAACTGAGAATTACCATACCTTTGCACCAATAATTCCCGAATCGGTTCGGCAAGGTCAACTGTTTCCAAAGGTACCCAGTCAATTGCCCTTGGCATTTCAACAACCTTAAAGTAGAGAATGTGCATGTTCTTTTGATAATCTGGATACTCTATCCAACATCGATCAAATCTCAGATTTGGGTGTAACTGATCTTCATTAATGTCTAAGCTCAGAATCATTTGATGTGGAGCGAATTGACGAAACTGATTCACGAATAATTGATCTTGATCGTGATAAGGAATATGTTGCTCCTCATGTTCTTCTTCTTCTTGTTGCATATGTTGTTCTTGTTCATGAAACATTTCCGGTTCGGGCTCTGGTTGCCTGGACGATGATGCACCGTCCGTATTTGTAAATCTCTGCAAAACACATTAAACACAAAATTTGTGCATCCAAATATGCATTAGTGTTAGCAAAATAACAAACTGAATCAATTATGATGACATGTTTAATTCATAACACATTTTATACACAATTTCCTAACAATAACAATTCTACACTTTTACATACGAAAAATGTATACAATGTTTTATCACATTTAAACTCTTAAACATGTCAACAATAATCATTATAGCAATTAAACACTTATTATATGGCATTCAAATTAAACTTGTGCTCATTTTCATATTTTTGTCAAGTCTACAATTTTTCAAATAAGTACATATGAAAATATTCATCAAGTTTTTAATCATTCATCTCAAATTACATGCCAAACTAATCACTATTAGCAATTAAACAAGTTTCAAATGGCCTTTATATCAATTTAACCTAGTTCATGAATTTTTAGACTTAAAAAGTCCACTTTAATTCTCAAAAACGTGTTTAGGCTCAAAGTTTGGATCAATTAACTACCTAAACATGTTACACTACTTAATTTAGCAACAATTCATGACAAAAATCGGCCATAACTTGTTTATATCAAAAAGCCCCAAATTGCTCAAGAACACAAACCCTAGATTCCTAAAAATTTGAAGTTTTTAGCTTCAATTCATGTTAAATAGCTTCAATCTAGGATATACATGCATAATATAACAACAATTTAGCTCTAATTACACCTAAAATTAACAAAATCAAAATATAAAATTTCTAGCTCAAGAACACAAAAAATTTGAATTTAAAGAGATTAGGGGTGAAATCTTTACCGTTCTCCTGAAGGGGTTGAGCCTACTGAATCTACGCATGATTGTTGTGAAGTTTTGCAAGAAATTTGGTAAAAATTGATGAAAAATTGAGAGGATTTGGGGTTATGTTTTCGTGTATGTGTGTGTTTATGAGACAGAAGAAGCAGCGACTGAATAAATTGATCCTGGCCAGTTTTTTGTAGCCATGCGAGTCGCATGACTTTGTGCCTATCCCCATGCGACTCGCATGGGTGTATTTTCTGGATTTTTAATATTTTTTTTTTTTTAACTATAAAACCTTAAACTTTTAAAACATAAATTAAATAAAATTTTAAAAATTTTGTTTCTTTTTAAGACGAGGTCGTTTCGGGACGATGCCCTAGTCCGTCCCTCGACAAAATTTTAAAATTTTGTCATTTTCAAGCGATTGTTTTAAAAGCTTAGATTTTTGGATTTTTTAATTTTTTTTTTTTTTTTTTTGGCATACTTTAAATCAATAAGCTTAAAAATAATGATAATAAAAATTCTCGTCCCGCCATCGGGTAAAGCAATTTCGGTTCAAAGACCTAGTCTTCAACTTACGACGAATTTTAAAGATCATATTTTTAACTTAATGAGATAGAGTAAATTTTTGTTTTTAAATTCACACAATTTAAATATAAAATTCAAAATTAATATTAAAAAAAAATCACACCAAACTTAAAATTTGAAATGCATAAAATTAAAAATTCATATTTTAAAAATTCACACCAGACTTAATTTAAAAATTCATATTATAAATTCACACCAAACTTATATTAATTTTTCAAATATTTACAATTTTAAATATATTGTTTTTACAAAGTTTACAATATTAATTTAAGATTTATATTAATTTTAAAAACATGGTAAAAATAAAATTAAAAATCTTTTTGTCTTTTTATCCTACTTTAATCAATCAAATATTATCAAAAATATGCGCCCCTCTTTTCGGTAAAGTAATTTCGGTTCCAAGACCTAATTTGACTCATGATGAATTTTTGAAATATTTTGGGTTGATTGATTAAAGATATTTATACCTTAAGAATAAACGTTAAATTTCGCAGTGATATAATAAATTTTTGAATGATATTAATAATTTCGGTCGCCAAACCTAATTTTATTCAATACCAATTTAATACTTTTTAGCGAACAAATTAGCGTTTATTATCAAAAGGTTAAAAATAAAAAATAAAAATAAAAACTGTACAGACATACCTGTGAAATAGATTTCTTAGTTATATGATCTATTCCATTCATAAGATAGTCGGTTTAATTGGTTTTCCATTGCTACATAAGCGTAACCTCGAGCATTCAGTGTCTTTTCTTCTAAACATATGAACGGTCCGTCTCTGCATAAAGTAACAAATTCGGTATTTGAATAGGTTTGATTATTTGAACATTTACCTCCATGTGACCATTTTCCGCATTTGTGACATCTTTCTAGGTGTCGTGCTCTTCTTTTTGCTGCGGATTTTGATTTTCCTTTACCAAATTGTAACTTATTATCTTCGCATCTGGATTCTTTTCTAACTCCGTCTATTCTTTCTCTGATTACTGATACTATTTCACTCGGGAGTATGTCATTATTACGTTTAGTGATCAAAGCGTGTAGCATTAGACCATGGTTTAGTTCACAGGCAGTCTTCATTTCGTAAAAGCCTAAAAAAAATAAAAATTCAGAATGGGGGGAGAAGACTAGTTCTTTAGGGTCTGCTAGGGAAAGACCATTCGGGTTCCATTTTCGAGAACTACACGAAAACAGACAATCTAACTCTAACAGAAATACATATTATCCTTTAAAGACTTGATTCTCCCCACACTTAGTTAGCTGTGGTATCGAAATTGTGATTAACTTCGTTGTCGACTTCCATCGGACCATGTATGTAATGTTTAACTCTGTGACCATTAACTTTAAATTCAATCCCATTTGAATTTATTAATTCTATCGTTCCGTATGGGAAAACTCTTTTGACTATGAATGGTCCAGACCATCTTGATTTCAATTTTCCAGGAAATAGCTTGAATCGTGAATTGAAAAGAAGAACTCTGTCTCCTTCTTTAAATTCTTTTGAACTTCTGATTCTTTTATCATGCCATTTCTTCATTCTTTCTTTATAGATTAACGAATTTTCGTATGCTTCATGTCTTAATTCTTCTAATTCATTTAGTTGACTTAATCGTAGACGTCCGGCTTCATGTAAATCAAGATTACATGTCTTCAAAGCCCAAAATGCTTTGTGTTCAATTTCTACTGGAAGATGACATGCTTTTCCATAAACAAGTCTAAAAGGTGTGGTTCCAATTGGAGTTTTGTAGGCTGTTCTAAAAGCCCAGAGTGCATCCTCCAATTTAATGGACCATTCCTTTGGATTTGATCCTACGGTTTTCTCTAGAATACGTTTTAAAGCTCGGTTGGTATTTTCTACTTGTCCACTTGTTTGTGGATGATATGCGGTGGAGATTTTATGAGTTACTCCATATCTTTTAAGAACTTTCTCAAGTTGATTATTACAGAAATGAGTACCCCGATCACTTATTAAAGCTTTCGGTGTTCCAAACCTTGCAAAAAGACGTTTTAAAAAGTTGACTACAACTCGTGCATCGTTAGTTGTGAGAGCTTGTGCTTCCGCCCATTTAGATACATAATCAATGGCTACGAGTATATATAGATTATTATGAGATTTTGGAAATGGACCTATAAAGTCAATACCCCAAATGTCAAATACTTCACATACTTGGATGACATTTTGTGGCATTTCATCACGTTGACTTATTTTTCCGGCCCTTTGACATGCATCACAGGATTTGCAAAGAAGGTGTGCGTCTTTGTAAATTGTAGGCCAATAGAATCCAGCTTCATAAATTTTTCTTGTTGTTAGTTGAGGCCCATAATGCCCTCCTGTTGGTCCTGTGTGACAATGGTTTAAAATTTTACTAGCTTCATCTCCAAATACACATCGGCGTATTATTCCATCGGGACAACTTTTAAACAGGTGTGGATCTTCCCAAAAATAGTATTTTATATCACTGAAGAATTTCTTTCGTCTTTGGTACGATAATCCTTTTTCAAGGAATCCACAAACTAAGTAGTTTGCATAGTCTGCAAACCATGGGATTTCTTTATAATCTATCTTCAATAGATATTCATCAGGAAAGTTGTCTTGTATGGCCGATTCATTTAGAACTTCTAACTCAGGATTTTCAAGACGAGAAAGATGATCAGCGGCGAGATTTTCTGCTCCTCTTTTATCTCTGATTTCAATATCAAACTCTTGTAAGAGTAAGATCCAACGGATTAATCTTGGTTTGGCATCTTGTTTCGAAAATAAGTATCTAAGAGCAGAATGGTCGGTATAGACCACCGTTTTTGCTAGAACGAGATATGATCGAAATTTGTCAAAAGCAAAGACAATAGCAAGGAGTTCTTTTTCAGTAGTTGTATAGTTCGTTTGTGCTCCTTGTAATGTCTTACTAGCATAATATATAGGTTGAAATCGTTTTTCAATCCTTTGTCCTAAAACGGCTCCCATTGCAAAATCACTTGCATCGCACATTAGTTCAAATGGTAGATTCCAATTTGGCGTTATCATGATCGGCGCATTAGTGAGTTTTTCTTTAAGAATATTAAAATATTTGATACATTCATCTGAAAAGATGAATGGAGCATCCTTTTCTAGGAGTTTATTCATAGGAGTGGCAATTTTAGAAAAATCTTTTATGAAACGTCGGTAAAAACCGGCATGCCCTAGAAAACTCCTAACTCCTCTAACATTGGTGGGATGTGGAAGTTTAGCAATTACATCTACTTTAGCTCTATCCACTTCAATTCCTTTTTTTGAAATTTTATGTCCAAGAACGATGCCTTCTTTAACCATGAAATGGCATTTCTCCCAATTAAGTACTAGATTTGATTTTTCGCATCTAATTAGCATTCGTTCCAGATTAACTAGACATGATTTAAATGTATTGCCGAAGACTGAAAAGTCATCCATGAATACTTCCATGCATTCTTCTATCATGTCGTGAAAAATCGCCATCATACACCTTTGAAAGGTTGCAGGGGCGTTGCAAAGTCCAAATGGCATTCTTTTGTAAGCAAAAGTACCATAAGGGCACGTGAATGTGGTTTTCTCTTGGTCCTCGGGTGCTATTGGAATTTGAAAATATCCGGAAAATCCATCTAGAAAACAATAGTAACTATTTCCGGCTAATCTTTCCAACATTTGATCTATGAAAGGTAAGGGAAAGTGATCTTTTCTGGTGGCGTCATTTAATTTTCTATAATCAATACACACACGCCATCCTGTTACAGTCCTAGTAGGAATAAGCTCATTTTTCTCATTTGTAATGACAGTCATGCCACCCTTCTTAGGCACGCATTGAACTGGGCTTACCCATGGACTATCAGAAATTGGATATATCAAACCTGCATCTAGCAGTTTAATAATCTCTTTCTTAACTACATCTTGCATATTAGGATTTAGTCTTCGTTGGCGTTGCACATACGTTTTATGACCTTCTTCCATAAGGATTTTATGTGTGCAATACGAAGGACTTATTCCTTTAATATCATGAATCTTCCATGCAATGGCTGGTTTATGAGCTTTCAACACAGAAATGAGTTGAGATTTTTCATCATTTGTGAGAGAAGACGATATTATTACAGGTAATTCAGATTCACCATGTAAATAAGCGTATTTCAAATGGGTTGGAAGTGGCTTTAACTCTAATATCGGCGGTTCTTCTATCGATGATTTGTATCGATATCGGTCTTCCTCTTTTAACATTTGAAGTTCTTCTGTTGTTGGTTCATATCCATTATCCATAAGTGTAGCTAACATTTCAGCTTCATCAATTGGTTCATTACCTTCTCCTAAAGAACATTCTCCTGTTCCTTGTAATTCTGGAAATTCTTCTAATAATTCTGCATGTGCATCTATAGTTTGAATATAATAACATGTATCATCTGCAGATTGTGGTTGTTGCATTGCTCTATCAACTGAAAAGGTAACACTCTCATCCTCTATACTTAGGGTCAGTTTCTTACCGAACACGTCTATCATTGCTTTAGCCGTGTTTAAGAATGGTCTTCCTAATATGAGAGGAACTTGAGAATCTTCTTCCATGTCCAGAACAACAAAATCTACTGGAAATACTAAAGTACCAACTTTAACTAGCATGTTCTCCATTATCCCTCTAGGATATTTTATTGATCTATCGGCTAGTTGTATGCTTATTCTTGTTGGTTTCAATTCTCCAAGGTCTAGTTTAGTGTATAGTGAATACGGCATTAGATTTATACTAGCACCTAAGTCTGCCAATGCTTCTATTGAACTAAGACTACCCAGAAAACATGGAATTGTGAAACTTCCTGGATCAGATCGTTTTTCTGGTATCTTATTTAACAGCACTGCTGAACAATTAGCATTCATAGTAACAGCCGAGAGTTCTTCCATTTTCTTTCTATTTGAGATTAGATCTTTCAAGAATTTAGCATATCTAGGCATTCCTGAAATTACATCAATGAAAGGAAGATTTACATTTATCTGTTTAAACATATCCAAGAATTTGGATTGCTCGGCTTCAAGTTTTTCTTTCTTCATTTTACTCGGGTAAGGAAGCGGTGGTTGGTACGGTTTAACATAAGGTTTAGCCTTAACTGTGTTATCTTCATTAACCTTTTCAACTACCGGTTCTTTTTCCTTATCTTGATCAGGTTGTGGTTCTTGTGGAGTAGGAATGGTTTCATCAGAAGTTACAGGTATTTACGGTGGTTTAAGTGTTGTACCACTTCTTGTGGTAATGGCTTTAGCTGTTTCATTCCGGGGGTTAGCATTTGTATCACTAGGTAGACTTCCCGGTTTTCTTTCACCTATTAACCTTGCTAGGTTACTTACTTCTTGTTCCAGATTTTGAATAGAAGCTTGTTGATTTCTAAATGCTTGAGCATTTTGTTCATTAGTTTGTTTCTGAGATGTGAAAAACTGCGTTTGAGTTTCAACTAGCTTCGTCATCATATCTTCTAAATTCGGCTTTTTATCATCGGTTTGTTGTGGTGGTTTGTTTTGAAAATTCGGTCTTTGCTGGTTGTAAGTATTATTGGATACTTGTTGATTGCTAGGACTTTGTTGGTTGTTGTATGGAATATTTCGGTTATAATTCTGGTTTTGATTGTAAATTGGTCTTGGCGGTTGATAATTATTCTGATAATTATTTCCAGGCCTTTGGTTTATGTATGAAATATTCTCTCTTTGTTCCATTGTTAATTCAATACTGAGACAATCTTTTGTCAAATGTGGTCCTCCACACTGCTCACAACTAATTCGTATTGAGTGAATATCTTTAGTCATCTTTTCCATTCGTCGTTCCACAGCATCTATCTTTGCGGAAATGGAATCTAAGTCATGGCTAGAATCGGCTCTAGCTGCTTTAGATGATCTAATGATATCTTTTTCTTGATGCCACTCATGTGAGTGGGAAGCAGTATTATCAATAATTTTGTAAGCATCAGTTTCGGTTTTCTTCATAATAGAACCACCAGCTGCTATATCTATGTCTTTTCTTGTAGTGATGTCGCATCCTTGGTAGAATATTTGTACTATTTGACAGGTGTCTAAACCATGTTGCGGACATCCTCTTAATAACTTTCCATATCTTGTCCACGCCTCATATAGAGTTTCATTTGGCTTCTGTGTGAACGTAACAATTTCTGCTTGAAGTCTTACGGCTTTAGATGCAGGAAAGAATTGTTTAAGAAATTTGTCAACTAAAACGTCCCATGTATCGATCGCCCCTTCAGGTAACGATTCCAACCAATCTTTGGCTTCTCCCTTTAAAGTCCAGGGAAATAACATGAGATATATCTGTTCATCCTCCACTTCTCGGATTTTAAATAGTGTGCAGATCCTATTAAAGGTACGTAGATGTTCATTTGGATCTTCCTTCGGCGCACCACTAAATTGGCATTGATTAGTCACCATGTGTAAAATTTGTCCTTTGATTTCATAATCTGGCGCATTAATGTCTGGATGAGTAATTGCGTGACCTTGGCCAGTGCGTTTAGCTCTCATTCGGTCTTCCATACTTAAAGGTTCCAGATTCTCCATAATTGAATTTGTTGAATCGGTATCACTAGATGATTCTGATTTAATAGTTCGTTCCTCAACAATCTCTGTTTGAATGATTGGTGGCTCCGGAGGAAAGTTTAGTGGTTCAGGATCTACGAACCGTTCCTGAATATTCTCCGGATTCTCAATTGTGAGGTCGGGTTCAAAAAATGGATTATCGGAAATTTGAACTGAAGTACTTGGTCTACTGGATGACGATTCTAAAGAAAAATCAACGGCGGTAATATTTGCTAAATGTCTTGATCTAGTTACAGGTGGTGATCGTACAAAAGGTAGTGAACGTCTTGCTCGGTGCATTCACTGAATATCCTATTAGTTTTTAAAAAGGAAAGAAAAATTATAATAAGTTATCCAATCAATAGACTTTTCTGATTTTGCCCACGTTTCGAATAGCCAAAAGATGCAGCAGAGGGGCAGGATTCGTTTGGTCTCAATATAATTGAGGACTGTTTGGCTCCAATAACCCGGTCCACGTACAAATCCAACTATTACTACGAACCAGAAAATTTTGATGTCTATTAATTTAACCACTCAAAATAAATTTTCGTAATTTTAAGAAATTTAGATAAGAAGTAGAAAAAATTCTAAGTCCTAAAAACTAGAATAGCGAGAAATAAGAGAGAAAAAGAGTTCGTCGAAAAAGGTCGAAAAAGAAAAAATGGTTGAAAAATAAAAGGTGACGGAAAAATAAAAGAAACTTATAAAAACTTAAAAAATACTTAACTAACCTAATCTTATTACTACAACTAACTTAAAATTATAATCGCAAATTGATATTACTAATTGGAATGATAATTGATACATAGTAAAAGGTCTAAAAATATTAAAGCTTACAAGAAAAACTAAATCCCAAATGGAAATAACTTAAAAAGAAACTAAAACTTAAAAAGGCGTCGCAAAATTCTAAAGCACCTAAATCTTAGTCTAAAGAAAAAGCACTTAAGGAATTCTACGGCAAAGCCTAAAAATCTAGGAGTAAAAATGACTATAGCAAAAACTAAGTTTAAAATTAAATATGAGCTAAAAATATACAAATATTACGCTACAACGATTAAAAAAAAAAGGACAAAATATAAAAATATACAAAAAGTTGTAAAAAGTACAATTTTTATAAAAATATTATTTTTATATTTTATAATAAAAGTATTAAGTTTATAATAAATAAAACTAGTTTAAAAGTAATATAAATAAAATAAACTAAAAACTTAATTATAATAATAATAATAAGATTAGGGTTTAATTAATAATAATAAATTAATACGCGTAATAAATGCGTTTTTAGGGTAAGTTTGTGGTCTTGTCAGACCCCTCATGCGAGTCGCATGGAATAAGGGGGTGGGTCATGCGAGTCGCATGGCCATTCTGAACTGGTTCAATTGGACTGGTTCAAATGACAGGTCACGTAATTATTTAATATTTATTTTTAATTTCTGTTTTATATATAATATAAGATATAAATATATAATTTAAATAAAAACTTAATAAAATACTAAAATAAAATACAAATACTTTAATATTTTGTAAATAATAAAGAAAAACTTAAAATACACTTTAAAATATATTTTTTTTTCGGTTTTATAAAATTTTTTTTTTATATTTTTCAAAATTTAAACAAAAATATATATTTATAAAAAAAAACTAATTAAAACTTAAAAAATTTTTATAAATATTTTGACGTTTCGCTTCGGCGATTCCCCGGCAGCGGCGCCAAAAATCCTTGATTTTTGCGAGGTGTATATAAAATAGTTATTAATTTTAGCAGAAAACACTATTAAATACGATACAATTTTACACAAGATATTTATTTATTTATAGAATGGATATACTTAAACCTTGCTACAACACTTATAGGCAGTGTACCTAATCGTACAGTAGTGTAGTTTTTAGTAAGTCCGGTTCGTTCCACAGGGAAATCTTTAAACAAAGCTCAACGCTATATTAGTTTACTTTTATAAAAATACAAATATATATATAAGTAATATTATTATTATAAAGGGGGGTTTTTACCGTTTAATGACCGGTTTGTCGATTTTAAGACTTTAGTCGCAGTTAAAACCTAATGTAAAATATAAAATAAATACAAGACTTAAATTAAAGCGTAAAGTAAATAACGATAATGAAATTGCGAATAATAAAAGTGCGATAAAATAAACTTGCGATAATTAAAAAGTATGATAATTAAAAGTGCGATTAAATAAAATAACAATAAATAAAAGTGCGATAATTAGAAGTGCAATTAAATATAAAATAAAGGAAATTAAATATGAAATAAAAGAATTATGCTTATTTAAACTTCCGTAATCATGATGTTCGACGTGTTGATTTTAGTTTTATGCCCATGGGTTAATTGTCCTTTGTCCTGGATTATTTAATATGTCCGTCTGGTTTTTGTCCATAACAGTCCATCAGTCATAAATATAAAGTGCGAGTGTCCTCATCAAATTATTCTTATACCCGAAGTTAAATATTCCAACTAATTGGGGATTCGAATTGTAACAAGGTTTTAATACTTTGTTTAATGAATACACCAGGTTATCGACTGCGTGTAAACCAAGGTTTTACTACTTTGTTAACAATTACACCAATTACCCTTGAATGTAATTTCACCCCTGTTTTAATTATTCTAGTGGCTATTAATCCATTCCCGTGTCCGGTTAAATGAACGATTATTCGTACATATAAATACCCCGCCCATCGTGTCCGATCGAGTGTATATGGTAATTTATAGGGACGCCCAATTGTAAATCTTTATATTAACATTAACAAACTTTCATTTAGTTAAACAAATATAAAGCCCATTAATAACCCATAGTCTAATTTCCACAAGTGTCGTTCTTGTGTCCAAACCCCAATTATGGTACAAAGCCCAATTACCCAATTTTAGTAATTAGCCCAACATCATGATTACTTCGTTTTAAATAAGCATAATAATAACTTAGCTACGAGACATTAATATAAAAAGGTTGAACATAACTTACAATGATTAAAAATAGCGTAGCGTTACACGGACAGAATTTCGACTTACACCCTTAAAACAATCCTTAACATAACCTTATTATTATTATTAATTAAAATTAAAATTATAAATATTTATTTATATCATATGTTTGAGATAGAGGGAGATAGATATTATGGTGTTTAAAACTCGGCAGAAAACTGGCTTTATATAGGACCTGACCAGCATTTTCACTCCATGCGACTCGCATGGATTTTGTGCCTCTGGCCATGCGAGTCGCATGGCCACCCTGGATCCAGCCAAATTGCTTTGTTTTCTTCTTGCCGACGTAATATAATAATAATATATAATATATAATTATATATAATTATATATATATTATATTATATTCTTGTGCATAGTAGACTAGATATTTTTGGTCCGTTGCGTCGGGCGTTTCTTCTTGGCTCAGGTCCTGGTTCCGGATTTTCGGACGTCCTCGCGTACTATTTTATATCGTGTACTTTGCGTCTTGTAACTTGTACTCTTGTCATTTTGAGACGTTCCTCATCAATATTTTGAACCTTTTTGATTGAATCTTGTACTTTTTAGCTTTTTGGACCTTTCCGTCTTCAATTTGTCGAATCTGCCTTTTATCTTCACTTTTTAATATTTAAACGAATAGTGCTTGTAAATCGAACAATATCAATTAAAATCTTGTCTTTCTTGGGAAATAATGCTGTAAAATATGTGTTCATTTTTAGCCTTATCAACGGCTCATATTAGGGGAACATCATATATCCCTAGAAACTTGGCAAAATGAACCAAAACCGAAGAAGAAGAAACGAGCGAGTCGGAATAGGATAGTTGTATTCGTGTGGTGTAATATATGTAATATAGTGTGCTTATGCTTTATGATATATGTAAAAATTGCTTGTATTAATAAGTAATTTTTTTTTATGAATCTAACTCTTGTCTATTTTACAGTTTAAAAACACAAAATGGATAGACAACCCAATATTTTAAGAGACCTACCCGGAGACATGATTGATGAAATCTTGTCTAGAGTCGGTCAGAATTCCTCGGCACAACTATTTAAGGCGAAATCAGTTTGTAAGACATTCGAAGAACGTTCCAAGAATGCCTTGGTTTATAAGAGACTTTCGTTTGAAAGATGGGGGATATCACATTGGGAAACCCATAAGTTACGATGTGTTTACTTTGACGCATATATTGCGGGGAACCCAAATGCTATTTTACGCAACGGGTTAAGAAATTATTTTGACTCAATGTATCCGAATATAGGACTTCATGATTTAGAAAAAGCGGCTAACATGCAACATAAAGAAGCATGCTATGTTTACGGGTTAGTAATGTTCGCTTCTCACCAAAGTGAGAAAAAGAACATCGGGCTACAACTATTAAACAAAACGTTCCCACAAGTGACGGAGTGGGTAATTGAGGTAAGAAATGAGGTTTTTAGATTGTTACGGGACTGTTGGACATTACGTAACCCTCGTCCCTTTGACGACGTTACAACACGCTGTCTTATCAACGGCCATAACGGTTATGTTCCACAAGACCAAGGATGGGAAGTAATCCTAGTAAAACCAGAATGCATGACTTGTTTCTGGACGTATGAATTACGTGTCTTTATTGCCTTTGCTGAACGACTTGTGTACTAGCTAGAATTATCTTCACAACCATCTTGTATCAAATTTATTGTGTGCTATATTTCATGCTATATGTAAAATAAGCGGTATTGTAAGTTTGTAAAATATTGTGTAAAAGTTTGAACGTGAAATATTATTATAATCAGTTTTTCATATAGAATTGTAGTAGTTGAATTGTATATTAGCTATTAAGTATGAACTTAACGGGTAGGTACTACCCGAATTTAAACTTATAAAATGCTAATATGAAGAAAAAGCTTTTATAAATGAGTTCATATTATGCTACGAAATACTATTAACTACTCTTAATATTCTGTATGATTAACTTGTTCCATTTGACTATTTTGAAGGAAATGGCACCGACTACTCGCCACACCGTGAATATGAGTGAAGAGGAATTTCGTACTTTTCTAGCTTCAAACATATCCGCAGTACAGGCTGCGCTACATACCAACAATAACCTTGGATCTAGCAGTACAGGAAATTGTGTAGGATGCACCTACAAAGAATTCACTGCTTGCAAACCTTTGGAATTTGATGGAACCGAAGGACCGATCGGATTGAAACGGTGGACCGAGAAGGTCGAATCGGTGTTTGCCATAAGTAAGTGTACTGAAGAGGACAAAGTGAAGTACGCTACGCATACCTTCACAGGTTCTGCGTTAACATGGTGGAATACCTATCTAGAGCAAGTGGGACAAGATGATGCTTATGCACTATCGTGGTCAGCATTCAAGCACTTGATGAACGAGAAGTACCGTCCCAGAACCGAGGTCAATAAGCTCAAGACAGAACTTAGAGGGTTACGAACCCAAGGATTTGATATTACCACGTACGAAAGACGATTCACAGAATTGTGCCTATTGTGTCCGGGAGCGTTCGAAGATGAGGAAGAGAAGATCGACGCGTTTGTGAAAGGATTACCGGAAAAAATCTAAGAAGATATAAGTTCACACGAGCCCGCCTCCATACAATAGGCATGTAGAATGGCTCACAAACTAGTGAACCAGATTGAGGAAAGAATTAAAGAACAGACAGCTGAAGAGGCCAATGTGAAGCAAGTCAAAAGAAAGTAGGAGGAAAACGGTGATAAGAATCACCAATACAACAACAACAGCAATTACAATAATAATCGCAACAATTATCTCAACAATCGCAACATCAATCGCAACTACAACAAACGGCCCAACAACAACAACAACAACAACAACAACAACAGCAACTACAACAATCATCCCAACAACAATAATAACCGCAACAACAACAACAATCAGAAGCAGCTATGCCAAAGGTGTGAAAAGTATCACTCGGGGTTCTGCACCAAATTTTGCAACAAGTGTAAAAGAAATGGTCATAGCGCGGCGAAGTGTGAGGTCTACGGACCAGGGGTTAATAGAACGAAAGGAACAAATTGTGTCGGAACGAGTAATGGCGGAGCAAGTAGTGTCGGAGCAAGTTATGCCAATGTAGTTTGTTATAAATGTGGAAAACCGGGCCACATTATTAGAAATTGCCCGAACCAGGAGAACACGAATGGACAAGGCCGCGGAAGAGTTTTCAATATTAATGCGGCAGAGGCACAGGAAGACCCGGAGCTTGTTACGGGTACGTTTCTTATTGACAATAAATCTGCTTACATTTTATTTGATTCGGGTGCGGATAGAAGCTATATGAGTAGAGATTTTTGTGCTAAATTAAGTTGTCCATTGACGCCTTTGGATAGTAAATTTTTACTCGAATTAGCAAATGGTAAATTAATTTCAGCAGATAATATATGTCAGAATCGAGAAATTAAACTGGTTAGCGAAACATTTAAGATTGATTTGATACCAGTAGAGTTAGGGAGTTTTGATGTGATAATCGGTATGGACTGGTTGAAAGAAGTGAAAGCAGAGATCGTTTGTTACAAAAATGCAATTCGCATTATACGAGAAAAAGGAAAACCCTTAATGGTGTACGGAGAAAAGGGCAACACGAAGCTACATCTTATTAGTAATTTGAAGGGACAAAAACTAATAAGAAAAGGTTGCTATGCTGTTCTAGCACACGTCGAGAAAGTACAAACTGACGAAAAGAGCATCAATGATGTTCCCGTCGCAAAAGAATTTCCCGATGTATTTCCGAAAGAATTACCGGGACTACCTCCACATCGATCTGTTGAATTTCAAATAGATCTTGTACCAGGAGCTGCACCAATAGCTCGTGCTCCTTACAGACTCGCACCCAGCGAGATGAAAGAACTGCAAAGCCAACTGCAAGAACTATTAGAACGTGGTTTCATTCGACCAAGCACATCACCGTGGGGAGCTCCTGTTTTGTTTGTCAAGAAGAAAGATGGTACATTCAGGTTGTGTATCGACTACCGAGAGTTGAACAAACTTACCATCAAAAACCGTTATCTACTGCCGAGAATCGATGACTTATTTGATCAACTACAAGGCTCGTCTGTTTATTCAAAGATTGACTTACGTTCCGGGTATCATCAAATGCGGGTGAAAGAAGATGATATTCCAAAGACTGCTTTCAGAACACGTTACGGTCATTACGAGTTTATGGTCATGCCGTTTGGTTTAACTAATGCACCAGCTGTGTTCATGGACCTTATGAACCGAGTGTGTGGACCATACCTTGACAAGTTTGTCATTGTTTTCATTGATGACATACTTATTTACTCAAAGAATGACCAAGAACACGGCGAACATTTGAGAAAGGTGTTAGAAGTATTGAGGAATGAAGAATTGTACGCTAAGTTTTCAAAGTGTGCATTTTGGTTGGAAGAAGTTCAATTCCTCGGTCACATACTGAACAAAGAAGGTATTATGGTGGATCCGGCAAAGATAGAAACTGTTGAAAAGTGGGAAACCCCAAAAACTCCGAAGCATATACGTCAATTTTTAGGATTGGCTGGTTACTACAGAAGATTCATCCAAGATTTCTCCAAAATAGCAAAACCCTTGACTGCATTAACGCATAAAGGGAAGAAATTTGAATGGAAGGATGAACAAGAGAAGGCGTTTCAATTATTGAAGAAAAAGCTAACTACGGCACCTATATTGTCATTGCCTGAAGGGAATGATGATTTTGTGATTTATTGTGACGCATCAAAGCAAGGTCTCGGTTGTGTATTAATGCAACGGACAAAGGTGATTGCTTATGCGTCTAGACAATTGAAGATTCACGAGCAAAATTATACGACGCATGATTTGGAATTAGGCGCGGTTGTTTTTGCATTAAAGACTTGGAGGCACTACTTATATGGGGTCAAAAGTATTATATATACCGACCACAAAAGTCTTCAACACATATTTAATCAGAAACAACTGAATATGAGGCAGCGTAGGTGGATTGAATTATTGAATGATTACGACTTTGAGATTCGTTACCACCTGGGGAAGGCAAATGTGGTAGCCGATGCCTTGAGCAGGAAGGACAGAGAACCCATTCGAGTAAAATCTATGAATATAATGATTCATAATAACCTTACTACTCAAATAAAGGAGGCGCAACAAGGAGTTTTAAAAGAGGGAAATTTAAAGGATGAAATACCCAAAGGATCGGAGAAGCATCTTAATATTCGGGAAGACGGAACCCGGTATAGGGCTGAAAG
Organism: Rutidosis leptorrhynchoides; assembly: GCF_046630445.1. Lineage (NCBI taxonomy): Eukaryota > Viridiplantae > Streptophyta > Magnoliopsida > Asterales > Asteraceae > Rutidosis > Rutidosis leptorrhynchoides. Next base: position 42,884,088 of record NC_092342.1, on the reverse strand, counting down.
GATTTGGGTACCAAAATTTGGAGATATGAGAGAAATGGTACTTAGAGAAGCTCATAAAACCAGATACTCAATACATCCTGGAACGGGGAAGATGTACAAGGATCTCAAGAAACATTTTTGGTGGCCGGGTATGAAAGCCGATGTTGCTAAATACGTAGGAGAATGTTTGACGTGTTCTAAGGTCAAAGCTGAGCATCAGAAACCATCAGGTCTACTTCAACAACCCGAAATCCCGGAATGGAAATGGGAAAACATTACCATGGATTTCATCACTAAATTGCCAAGGACTGCAAGTGGTTTTGATACTATTTGGGTAATAGTTGATCGTCTCACCAAATCAGCACACTTCCTGCCAATAAGAGAAGATGAAAAGATGGAGAAGTTAGCACGATTATATTTGAAGGAAGTCGTCTCCAGACATGGAATACCAATCTTTATTATCTCTGATAGGGATGGCAGATTTATTTCAAGATTCTGGCAGACATTACAGCAAGCATTAGGAACTCGTCTAGACATGAGTACTGCCTATCATCCACAAACTGATGGGCAGAGCAAAAGGACGATACAAACGCTTGAAGACATGCTACGAGCATGTGTTATTGATTTCGGAAACAGTTGGGATCGACATCTACCGTTAGCAGAATTTTCCTACAACAACAGCTACCATTCAAGCGTTGAGATGGCGCCGTTTGAAGCACTTTATGGTAGAAAGTGCAGGTCTCCAATTTGTTGGAGTGAAGTGGGGGATAGACAGATTACAGGTCCGGAGATAATACAAGAAACTACAGAGAAAATCATCCAAATTCAACAAAGATTGAAAACCGCCCAGAGTCTACAAAAGAGCTACGCGGACAGTAAAAGAAAAGATATAGAGTTTGAAATTGGAGAAATGGTCATGCTTAAGGTTTCACCTTGGAAATGCGTTGTTCGATTTGGTAAACGGGGGAAACTAAATCCAAGGTACATTGGACCATTCAAGATTATAGATCGTGTCGGACCAGTAGCTTACCAACTGGAGCTACCTCAACAACTCGCGGCTGTACATAACACTTTCCACGTCTCAAATTTGAAGAAATGTTTTGCTAAAGAAGATCTCACTATTCCGTTGGACGAAATCCAAATCAATGAAAAACTTCAATTCATTGAAGAACCCGTCGAAATAATGGATCGTGAGGTTAAGAGACTTAAACAAAACAAGATACCGATTGTTAAGGTTCGATGGAATGCTCGTAGAGGACCCGAGTTCACCTGGGAGCGTGAAGATCAGATGAAGAAGAAATACCCGCATTTATTTCCAGAAGATACGTCAACACCTCCAACTGCTTAAAATTTCGGGACAAAATTTATTTAACGGGTAGGTACTGTAGTGACCCGAACTTTTCCATGTTTATATATATATTAAATGAAATTTTTATTTACATGATTAAGTGTTTCCAACATGTTAAGCAATCAAAGTTGTTAAGACTTGATTAATTGAAATATGTTTCATATAGACAATTGACCACCCAAGTTGACCGGTGATTCACGAACGTTAAAACTTGTAAAAACTATATGATGACATATATATGGATATATATATATAGTTAACATGATACTATGATAAGTAAACATATCATTAAGTATATTAACAATGAACTACATATGTAAAAACAAGACTACTAACTTAATAATTTTTAAACGAGACATATATGTAACGATTATCGTTGTAAAGACATTTAATGTATATATATCATATTAAGAGATATTCATACATGATAATATCATGATAATATAATAATTTAAAATCTCATTTGATATTATAAACATTGGGTTAACAACATTTAACAAGATCGTTAACCTAAAGGTTTCAAAACAACACTTACATATAACGACTAACGATGACTTAACGACTCAGTTAAAATGTATATACATGTAGTGTTTTAATATGTATTTATAAACTTTTGAAAGACTTCAATACACTTATCAAAATACTTCTACTTAACAAAAATGCTTACAATTACATCCTCGTTCAGTTTCATCAACAATTCTACTCGTATGCACCCGTATTCGTACTCGTACAATACACAGCTTTTAGATGTATGTACTATTGGTATATACACTCCAATGATCAGCTCTTAGTAGCCCATGTGAGTCTCCTAACACATGTGGGAACCATCATTTGGCAACTAGCATGAAATATCTCATAAAATTACAAAAATATGAGTAATCATTCATGACTTATTTACATGAAAACAAAATTACATATCCTTTATATCTAATCCATACACCAACGACCAAAAACACCTACAAACACTTTCATTCTTCAATTTTCTTCATCTAATTGATCTCTCTCAAGTTCTATCTTCAAGTTCTAAGTGTTCTTCATAAATTCCAAAAGTTCTAGTTTCATAAAATCAAGAATACTTTCAAGTTTGCTAGCTCACTTCCAATCTTGTAAGGTGATCATCCTGATGGAATTTGACAATCTTTTAAACAAACATGTTCTACACATTAACAAAGTTCATAAAACCCATTTTATGAAGATTAAAGTAAGCGGAAGCATGTAAAGTTCATGTTATATAACAACCATTTTAAAAGACAAATTCCATAAATATATATCAAGTCTTGAATAATATGCTTACATATAACAAGTGGGTTTAGAGTTTTACCTCCTCAAGCTAGTTGAGGGTTACTACAAGATGATGAAGAAGATGATGATGAACAAGCTTCTTACTTGAAGCCTCAAGCTTGAAATACCCACAAGCAATAACCCCAACACCTTTGTAATTAGTTAGGATTTAAATGACACTATAAATGAGCTTATAAAAACCAAATTAAGACTTCCCTTTTGGCAATAAAAGGCCACAGCCTTCAGCACAGCTACATCAGAATTTTGTGCAGTTTTCTAGCTCTTTTGATATGTTTGAATGCATGTGTGTGTAGAATACTAAGTCCCCTTGGTCTTAGTTAAGCATGGGTAGCAAGTATTAAACAAATGCATGCTTATTCTAACTCCCATGCCACTCACATTGCCATAATATAATATACTTTTATAAAAAAAAACTGATTTTATAAAATCAGTTTTTATAAAACTTGATTTCATAAAATACATTTTATAAACTTGTATATATATTATTTGTTATGTATATTTTATAAAACCAATTTTATAAAATGTATCATAACTTAATCAATTATTTAACCTATAAATAATTAAATCCTTGTTATATAAGTTGTTCCATAACTTATATATAAACATATCAAGTAATATTATTTAAGAAACCTTTTCCTTAAAATTCAAGTGTCACGTATTTAATCAATGATCCAATCGTTAAGATCAAATACGAACAAGGTGTCGGTAAGCTTGTTATTGGGTATGACCCGACTTGGATCAAAACATATTAGCCACATTAATTTAATATATCTCTCGGGCATACGAAAAACCTTCAATCTCCCACTTGCACGAGAAACATAAGAAATTAATGCAAGTGACGGATACCACCTAACGACCGTCCATCACCCCCAATATGTTATGACTTTGTGCCATTCAATAACATCATCCCTTTCGAGTTCCCATCTCGAATATGAATAGGTGAATCTTTTCATTATATCCTTTCGTCCTAGATGTCATGTTAAATCCAAGAGACACAGAGTGATCACTCTCTTCTAGATTTAACTTTATCAGGTCTTAGACATCTGACTCTCAACGAATAAGAGGGACAAGTTCCATCTTGACTACATACGTCCTAAATATATACCTTGTATTATACCTGAGCTCTTCCTTATGAACTACCATATTTCAGAATAGCGAAGGAACGAATCAAGGCACAATACTTGGTAAATATCCGAACCCAATATGTATCTCAGGTCAGAGGATACAATGATATTCGCCTTTACTCAAGACTACATGTGATCAACCACAAAGGCTCCATTTAGTAAATCTTGAGGGCGGGTCTTCCAGTATTTGTATCCCACAAATATCTATGAACCTTGGTTGCAACCTTGCCCCACATTCAGTCCGTGAATGTATACCAATCCAAGTTCATAATAGTCTAAACCTCACACTTGTTCCCACAAATGTGATCAACTACGGAATTTAGAATAATTGCTTATTCATGGATAAAATATGCAAAATAAGAACTTAACTCAAAATAAATTAAACCATAATTATATTAATGAGTTTGAACAATTTTGTTCCGTTACAATACTTAAAACAGATCATGACCAATCACTAGAATATCGAAGCCCTAATGCACAAACATGTCCTGCATGTTTTGATCCATGTAAGAGCTTCGTAAGAGGATCCGCTATATTAAGATCTGTGTGAACTTTGCGAATACATATCTTTCCCTTTTCAACTTCATCCCTTATGTAGTTGAATCTCCGCTCAATGTGACGGGTCTTTTGATGAGCACGAGGTTCCTTGATTTGAGCAATCGCACCCTCGTTGTCACAAAAGATCTCAAGAGGGTCCTGAATGGAAGGACTACTCCTAAGTCGTCGATGAATTTCTTCATCCATGCAGCTTCCTGAGCTGCCAATGATGCGACGATGTACTCCGACTCTGTAGTGGATAGAGCAACAACATCCTGTTTTGAACTCTTCCAAGAGACCGCACCTCCATTTAATGTGAAGACATAACCAGATTGTGATCGAGAATCATCACGATCAGTTTGGAAACTCGCATCCACGTAACCTTTTACAGCGAGTTCCTCCTCACCAGACCCATATATCAGAAACATATCCTTAGTCCTCCTAAGGTATTTCAATATACTTTTAACAGCAATCCAATGACCGTTTCCTGGGTTATTCTGGTATCTACTTGTCAGGCTAAGAGCGCATGACACATCCGGTCTAGTGCATATCATTGCATACATGATTGACCCAATGGCAGAAGCATATGGGACTTTCTTCATTCTCTCCTGTTCATCTTTCGTGGTGGGGCACTGAGATGAACTGAGAAGTGTTCCCTTTTGAATAGGTACCAAACCTTTCTTAGAGTTCTCCATCTTGAACCTTTTCAAGATCTTTTCAATGTAAGCACTTTGATTTAAACCTATCAGTTTCTTGGATCTATCCCTGTAGATCCCAATCCCCAAAACGTATTGTGCTTCTCCAAGATCCTTAATGGAGAAGCATTTGCTTAACCAAGTTTTAACACCTTGCATTGCCGGAATATCATTTCCAAATAACAATATATCATCCACATATAGTACAAGGAACATGATAGTGCTCCCACTAGCTTTCTTGTATACACAAGCTTCATCACCATTTTTAATGAAGCCAAATTTCTTGGCCTCCTCATTAAAATGATGATTCCACATTCTAGATGCTTGTTTCAATCCGTAGATTGACTTCTTTAACTTGCATACCTTTTTAGGATATTTCGGATCAACAAAACCCTCAGGTTGAACCATATAGACATCTTCCTCAAGATGTCCATTTAGGAAAGCGGTCTTGACATCCATTTGCCATATTTCATAATCATAATGAGCAGCAATGGCAAGTAATATCCTAATAGACTTTAGCATTGCCACAGGCGAAAAAGTTTCATCATAGTCAACCCCTTGAGTTTGAGTGAAACCTTTTGCTACAAGTCTAGCTTTATATGTATCCAAGTTTCCATGTATGTCGGTTTTCATTTTGAAAAGCCATTTACAATCAACTAGCCTTGAGCTAGCAGGTTGTGTAACAAGTTCCCAAACTTGGTTGTCATACATGGATTGCATCTCAGCGTTCATGGCTTCCTGCCATTTATCTTTATCAATCCTTGATAAAGCATCTTGGTAGTTTATTGGTTCATCCAAATCAACCACATAGCAACCATCCATGAGAAACCCATATCTCTCAGGAGGATTACTAATCCTACCAGATCTGCGAACGTCTTGTGTATTTTGATCATCCATTTGATCATTCTCAACATTTTCATGTTGAGTGCTAGTGTCAACCAATTGTGTATCATCTACTTGATCTTGAACCTCCTCAAGATCTATCCTCCTTTCACTATTTCCTTCCATTAGGAACTTAGTTTCAAGGAATCCCGCCTTCCGAGCAACAAATACATTCTGCTCGGATGGATCATAGAAATAATATCCCATATCATTCTTGGGATATCCTATGAAGATACACTTCGTGGATCGAGCATTCAACTTATTAGGGACGTAACGCTTAGGGTAAGCTTCACATCCCCATACCTTTAAGTATGATAGAGATGGAGGTTTTCCAAACCACATCTCATGAGGTGTTCGTTCCACTTTCTTGGTTGGGGCCATATTTAAAATACGAGCCGCGAAAGAGTTTACAATAACCCCAAAATGATAGAGGTAACGAGCTTCTAGCCATCATAGATCGAACCATATCCATTAGGGTTCGGTTCCTCCTTTCGGAAACTCCATTCAGTTGGGGTGTTCCAGGAGGAGTGAGTTGTGAGATAATCCCACAACTTCTAAGATGATCTTGGAAGGCATCGCTTAGGTATTCACCTCCTCTATCGGTACGAAGTACCTTGATTGTCTTATTGAGTTGATTTTGTACTTCGCTTTGATATTCTTTGAATGCTTCAAAAGTTTCGTCCTTATGTCTTAACAAGTAGACATATCCAAAACGACTGAAGTCATCAATGAAAGTAACGAAGTATCTTTCACCATTCCTAGCTATGGGCTTAAAGGGTCCACATATATCCGAATGTATTAATCCCAATAAGTCCTTAGCCCTTTCATAGGTCCCTTTGAAAGGTGCTTTAGTCATTTTGCCTTGTAAACAAGATTCACACACATCAAACGAGTCCATCTCATTTGATTTCAAGAGTCCATTCTTTTGAAGTGTATGCATTCGGTTCTTGTTTATGTGACCAAGGCGACAATGCCATAAGTAGGAATCACTCAAATCCCTTTTGAGTTTCTTGGTGCTAGTATGGTATATTGAGCTACTAGATGATGTATCATCATGAACCAATTCATAAATTCCATTTGAAGGCGAAGCCTTAAAATAGAATACATTATCTAAATAAACATGGATATCATTATTAACAAAATTAAGATAAAAACCACATTGTTTTAAACGGGAAACTGAAATAATGTTTCGACATAAATCCGGTGCATACAAAACATTGTTCAAAATAAGTTCCAAACCACTTGGAAGCTTTAATACAAAGTCTCCTTGAGCCTTCACTTGCACTTTGGCTCCATTACCCATAAAGAGACTTGATGTTCCCGTTTGCTTGCTACTTCTTTTGAACCCCTGCAAAGAATTGCAAATGTGAGTTCCACATCCAGTGTCTAATACCCATGTATTAGATGAAGTAATACTAAGCTCTATATATACCATATATATGTTACCTGAGGATTGCCCCGCATCCCTCTTTTCCTTCAACTCCTTAAGGTAGACCGGGCAATTGCGTTTCTAGTGACCCACTTCACCGCAACCGAAGCTCGGGTCTTCCTTGGGGTTTGCTTGTCCGGCAACCTTTTGCTTCTTGTTCTTGTTTTTGGTTGGGGTAACCATCCTCCCCTTTCCCTTGCCTTGATGGGCGGGTCCTTTCCTCTTAGCCGCCTTTGGCTTAGAGGTGTTGTTACCTTTGGACCCACCATCATTGATCATTAGCACGGGTGAAGCCCTCTTACCCATGCTAGTTTCGGCCATCCTTAACATGCCATGAAGTTCACCAATGGTCTTATCCATCCCATTCATATTGTAATTAATTACAAATTGGTCAAACCTCTTTGACAAGGAGTTTAGGATAAGATCGGTGGCTAGCTCATTAGATATGTTGAGATTAAGACGGTTTGCGCGATCAATGAGGCTTTTCATTTTGAGGACATAAGAGGATACGGATTGGGTGTCATCCATACGACATGCATGTAGCGCTCGAACCGTTTCGAAGCGCTCGACACGTGCTTGTTGAAGGAACATCTCCTTCAATTGCGTAATCATGTCATATGCACTATGATGTTTGAAATCCTTTTGGAGTTTGGGTATCATAGTGCCAACCATTAGGCAAGCGACTTGCACCGAATCAGCGCAATACTTGTCATAATAAGCCATGCCCTCTAGATCTTCCTCATCCGGTTGGTCAGGAATAGGGTCCTCCAACACATACGCTTTATCCTCAAGTTTGAGGACAATCCTAAGATTACGGAACCAATCCATAAAGTTCGTATGGTTGAGTTTGTCTTTCTCGAGGAGAGACCTTAACGATAGGTTGTTTAGGTTAAGTGGTGCATTTTGCATGTTGTTGTTATTGGTGGCCATCTACAAAATTAACAAAGTTCATTTAAGTATTGATTTTAAATTTAATAAATAATACCCTTTTATAATTAATTGATTCATTAAATATTAGAATCCAACGGTAAATCAAATTTTGGTTAGGTGACCTTTATCCCGTTATTTGATTTAGCTAGGTAGTCATTTACATGACAATTGCAATCCTTTTGCAACTTCTAAATTATGGGATCATGCAATCCTTTTGCATGGCATATTCATCCCATCAACGCCTATTTGTTCCTCATGCTTCGGTGACCCTAAGTTCATGATTCCCAAATCAAGTTGTCCTACTTGCGTAAACGTGTAAATTTAACATCCAAGTGGTTAGGTGACCTTTATCCCATAAGTGTGCGAAATTTACCTCAATCATATTAGTTTGCTCACAACGGTTAGGTGACCTTTATCCCATTATGAGTTCCCTAATATTTTCAAGTGTCACACAAAAGGATGGCGTTTAACTTGTTTGCCTTGTCGATTAAGGGATTTTAAGTTTTCGTTAATTCTAGTTTAAGAAAACATTTATGCCATACACCAACATGCATTTAGTGTATGGTTCATTTGAAATCCATTTTCAAGTCTTGTAATTAAGCCAATTACTTGATATAAACCAATTTATATATGCGATCCTTTTCATGTTCTTAATAACCGTTTATTAATGTCCTTTTGCTACTTTTAATTTAACCATTTAAATTGTCGATATGCATGTTGTAAATAATGTTAATTTAACCAATTAAATTGTCATTTTAGTTTGTTGTTAACTTGTGTGATTAACTTGTAGCATACAAACATACAATTCACAATCATACAAGAAATAAAACAACCACGCATGCAAAACAAATGTGTTCACAATCAAGCCAATTTGGTGGAGATTTGTTTAGCCGAAAACAAATATCACCGGTTAAGGGTTAAAGCACAAAGTAAGAGGTTTTAACCTCCCACTTAAACTTGCATCCAAATGCATCTTCATGTGTTCTTCAAGTCTTCATCATCTTCATCATTTTGCAAAATATATCCTAATACATTTTGTCTAAAATTGAAATTACAACCTAATCTACTTTACATACCAAATATAAAATAAATTACATAACCAAATGAATTATTACATGCCAAATGAATAATTAATTTTACAAACCATAAGAATGAATAAAACAACCACATCATACACACATGCAACCACAAGGCCAAGGCTTGATTGTGAACAACAACTAACAACAAAACTTGACCAAACTTGAAGTTCCAAACCCATTTTGGAACCCCTAAAATTCGGCCAAAATTAAACCCCACCCAAAATCTAAAATTTTTTTACATTCTAGTTTCATGCATGTTACTAGATTGTAAGATTAGTGGATTTAAAAGTCATAAACAAGAAGCATATTTCAAAGACCTTGGCTCTAGATACCATTGATGGAATTTGACAATCTTTTAAACAAACATGTTCTACACATTAACAAAGTTCATAAAACCCATTTTATGAAGATTAAAGTAAGCGGAAGCATGTAAAGTTCATGTTATATAACAACCATTTTAAAAGACAAATTCCATAAATATATGTCAAGTCTTGAATAATATGCTTACATACAACAAGTGGGTTTAGAGTTTTACATCCTCAAGCTAGTTGAGGGTTACTACAAGATGATGAAGAAGATGATGATGAACAAGCTTCTTACTTGAAGCCTCAAGCTTGAAATACCCACAAGCAATAACCCCAACACCTTTGTAATTAGTTAGGATTTCAATGACACTATAAATGAGCTTATAAAAACCAAATTAAGACTTCCCTTTTGGCAATAAAAGGCCACGGCCTTCAGCACAGCTACAGCAGAATTTTGTGTAGTTTTCTAGCTCTTTTGATATGTTTGAATGCATGTGTGTGTAGAATACTAAGTCCCCTTGGTCTTAGTTAAGCATGGGTAGCAAGTATTAAACAAATGCATGCTTATTCTAACTCCCATGCCACTCACATTGCCATAATATAATATACTTTTATAAAAAAAAACTGATTTTATAAAATCAGTTTTTATAAAACTTGATTTCATAAAATACATTTTATAAACTTGTATATATATTATTTGTTATGTATATTTTATAAAACCAATTTTATAAAATGTATCATAACTTAATCAATTATTTAACCTATAAATAATTAAATCCTTGTTATATAAGTTGTTCCATAACTTATATATAAACATATCAAGTAATATTATTTAAGAAACCTTTTCCTTAAAATTCAAGTGTCGCGTATTTAATCAATGATCCAATCGTTAAGATCAAATACGAACAAGGTATCGGTAATCTTGTTATTGGGTATGACCCGACTTGGATCAAAACATATTAGCCACATTAATTTAATATATCTCTCGGGCATAAGAAAAACCTTCACATCCAACCTCAAGAAATCTTTGTTTCTTACAGTAGGTTATCATTCTAATACAAGGTAATAATCATATTCAAACTTTGGTTCAATTTCTATAACTATAACAATCTTATTTCAAGTGATGATCTTACTTGAACTTGTTTTCGTGTCATGATTTTGCTTCAAGAACTTCGAGCCATCCAAGGATCCGTTGAAGCTAGATCCATTTTTCTCTTTTCCAGTAGGTTTATCCAAGGAACTTAAGGTAGTAATGATTTTCATAACATCATTCGATTCATACATAAAAAGCTATCATATTCGAAGTGGTAAACTTGTAATCACTAGAACATAGTTTAGTTAATTCTAAACTTGTTCGCAAATAAAAGTTAATCCTTCTAACTTGACTTTAAAAATCAACTAAACACATGTTCTATATCTATATGATATGCTAACTTAATGATTTAAAACCTGGAAACACGAAAAACACCGTAAAACCGGATTTACGCCGTCGTAGTAACACCGCGGGCTGTTTTGGGCTAGTTAATTAAAAACTATGATAAACTTTGATTTAAAAGTTGTTATTCTGGGAAAATGATTTTTATTATGAACATGAAACTATATCCAAAAATTATGGTTAAACTCAAAGTGGAAGTATGTTTTCTAAAATGGTCATCTAGACGTCGTTCTTTCGACTGAAATGACTACCTTTACAAAAACGACTTGTAACTTATTTTTCCGACTATAAACCTATACTTTTTCTGCTTAGATTCATAAAATATAGTTCAATATGAAACCATAGCAATTTTATTCACTCAAAACGGATTTAAAATGAAGAAGTTATGGGTAAAACAAGATTGGATAATTTTTCTCATTTTAGCTACGTGAAAATTGGTAACAAATCTATTCCAACCATGACTTAATCAACTTGTATTATATATTATGTAATCTTGAGATACCATAAACACGTATACAATGTTTCGACCTATCATGTCGACACATCTATATATATTTCGGAACAACCATAGACACTCTATATGTGAATGTTGGAGTTAGCTATACAGGGTTGAGGTTGATTCCAAAATATATATAGTTTGAGTTTTGATCAATACTGAGATACGTATACACTGGGTCGTGGATTGATTCAAGATAATATTTATCGATTTATTTCTGTACATCTAACTGTGGACAACTAGTTGTAGGTTACTAACGAGGACAGCTGACTTAATAAACTTAAAACATCAAAATATATTAAAAGTGTTGTAAATATTTTTTGAACATACTTTGATTTATATGTATATATTGTTATAGGTTCGTGAATCAACCAGTGGCTAAGTCTTACTTTCCAACGAAGTAAAAATCTGTGAAAGTGAGTTATAGTCCCACTTTTAAAATCTAATATTTTTGGGATGAGAATACATGCAGGTTTTATAAATGATTTACAAAATAGACACAAGTACGTGAAACTACATTCTATGGTTGAATTATCAAAATCGAATATGCCCCTTTTTATTAAGTCTGGTAATCTAAGAATTAGGGAACAGACACCCTAATTGACGCGAATCCTAAAGATAGATCTATTGGGCCTAACAAACCCCATCCAAAGTACCGGATGCTTTAGTACTTCGAAATTTATATCATATCCGAAGGGTGTCCCGGAATGATGGGGATATTCTTATATATATGCATCTTGTTAATGTCGGTTACCAGGTGTTCACCATATGAATGATTTTTATCTCTATGTATGGGATGTGTATTGAAATATGAAATCTTGTGGTCTATTGTTACGATTTGATATATATAGGTTAAACCTATAACTCACCAACATTTTTGTTGACGTTTAAAGCATGTTTATTCTCAGGTGAATACTAAGAGCTTCCACTGTTGCATACTAAAATAAGGACAAGATTTGGAGTCCATGTTCGTATGATATTGTGTAAAAACTGCATTCAAGAAACTGATTTCGATGTAACATATTTGTATTGTAAACCATTATGTAATGGTCGTGTGTAAACAGGATATTTTAGATTATCATTATTTGATAATCTACGTAAAGTTTTTTAAACCTTTATTTATGAAATAAAGGTTATGGGTTGTTTTAAAAATGAATGCAGTCTTTGAAAAACGTCTCATATAGAGGTCAAAACCTCGCAATGAAATCAATTAATATGGAACGTTTTTAATCAATAAGAACGGGACATTTCACCCTACATACCATAAGTGGACCCCCTTGGTCCCTATCTACACCCAAATACTCTCTAATGAGAGTAACAAAAATACCTCCTCCTATTATTCCTCCGTCCTGTATTCCTGCCACTACTTTGGACAGATAAAAACCAACACAGTAGGGGATATTAACAAAGCTTCTAGTGTTTCGAATACACTTAAGGTAAAATAAGTCGTGTAAGGTCATCTTCTCCTTGTTTTTACCTCTTTGTGTAATCGAATTAGCTAAAAATCTATGTATAATACGTAGCTCTGCTTTGTTAATATCTAAATAGGAGTGTCTTCCTCCCAACGAAAAAATATTATAATTTGACATACGCCTCCAGATGGCGTCCGCGTCAAAATTCCTATCTACCCGCTCCCCATGATAAATCAAATTTGTACAATCGGGTAGTAGTAATTCACCAGGAGTGTAAATCTGTAAAGCCCTAGCCATGTCCAGCATGGACATCCTATACATCCTACGGCCAAGTATAAATCTAATAAAACTTCTATCATCTAATCTAACTACATCCGCATTAAGTGAAATAGTACTCATAAGCTCAACACACCATTCCTTATATACAGGCCTACGAATGGTGAATAAACGTTCCCAATCGGGAAAAGAAGAGCTTCCATACCTTTGGATCAGATGCAGTCTAACTGAGTTAACTAGTTGGACCCTTTCCAAAGGCTCCCAATCGATTACCCTCGGCACTTCTACATTTTTCGTTGCCAGTTTGAATTTGTTACTTTGATATGTCGGGTAATCTCTCCAGCTTCGATCAAATCTCAAATTGGGATGCAACTGTTCTTCATGAATTGTTGGGTGTGCTACTATCGGATGAATCGGAAAAATTACGTAGGCATTAACATATTCTTGTTGCGGATCATAATATGGTACGTGTTGATCAGGTTGTTGTTGTTGTTGTTCCTGTTCAGGTTCTGGTTCATTTTGTGGCTCATATTGCATTTCTGGTTCAGGTTCTGGAGCAGGTTGCCTAGATGATGATGATGCACCATCAGTATCGGTATTTTTCTGCAAAACACATTAAACACAAAATTTGTGCATCCAAATATGCATTAGTGTTAGCAAAATAACAACTTGAAACAATTACAATAACATGTTTAAACAAAATTAAACTTATACACATTTTCACAATTTTTACAATTCTACACTTTTTCAAATAAGCATTTATGAAAATATTTACAAAGTTCATAAGCATTCAACTCAAATAACATGTTAAAATAACCATTACTAGCAATTAAACAAGTTTCAAATGGCATTTACATTAATTTAATCAAGTTCATGAATTTTAGACCTAAAAAGTCTACTTTAATTCTCAAAAATCATGTTTAGGATCAAAGTTTGGATCATTTAGCTACCTAAACATGTTACACTACTTAATTTAGCAATAATTCATGACAAAAATCGGCCATAACCTATTTATATCAAAAAGCCCCAAATTGTTCAAGAACACAAACCCTAGATTCCTAAAATTTTTGAAGTTTTTGGCTTCAAATCATGTTAAATAGCATCAATCTAGGTTATACATGCATAATATACTAACAATTTAACTCTAATTACACTAGAAATTGACAAAATTAAATTAGGTAAAATATTGGTAATTATCACAAAAACTAAGAAATTTAAGAGTTTAGGGGTGTAATTTTTACCTTCTTGCTAAAAAAATCTGAACCTAAGCATGATTGTAGCGAAGTTTTGTGAGAAATTTGGTAAAATTTGGGTGAAAATTGGTGATTTGAAGAGTGTATGTGTGTATGTGTTCGTGTTTGTGTATGAGTGTGGAGTGAGACAGAAGCAGAACTCGCTGCCTTTTGATACCTGACCAGCATTTTGGCCTCATGCGACCGCATGAGGTTTAAGAGGAAACCCCATGCGATCGCATGGGGCCAAAATGCTGGTCAGGTATCAAAAGGCAGCGAATTCTGCTTCTATCTCACTCCACACTCATACACAAACACTTTATTAAGTCCCCAAGTTTTTTGGCGCCACAAACTTGATGTGTGAGCGAGGGGGTACGAAATACTACGGAATATGACGAAATATGATACAAGTTTTATTAATTTACGGATGGAATATACCTAAACCTTGCTACAACAGTTATAGGCAGTGTACCTAATCGTACAGTAGTGTAGTTTTTAGTAAGTTCGGTTTGTTCCACAGGGAGCTATCCAAGTTTAACGCTATATTTTTAAACTATATTTGTATAAAGATATAAATATATATATATATATATATATAAGTCGTATTATTATTATTATTATAAAAAGGGGGTTTTACCGTTTAATGACCGATTTGTCGATTTTAAATATAGCGTAAAGATAAATGACGATAATATAAATGACAGAATTTAAATTGCAATAAAGTAAATTGCAGTAATTAAAATGACAGTAAATAAAGGTACGATGAAATATGAAATAAAAGTATTATGCTTATTTAAACTTTCGTAATCATGATGTTTGACGTTTTGATTTTAATTAATTGTTACCCGGGTTAATTGTCCTTTGTCCTGGATTATTTGATACCTATTTGGTTTTTGTCCAAAATAGTCCATCGGTCATAATTATAAAATGCTCGTCAAATTAACCTTATTCCCGAAGTCAAATATTCCAACTAATTAGGGATTCGAACTGTAACAAGGTTTTAATACTTTGTTTAATAATTACACCAGGTTATCGACTGCGTGTAATCCAAGGTTTTATTACTTTGTTAACAATTACACCAATTATCCTTGTATGTAATCCACCCCTGTTTTAATGAGATATGAATATTAATTTACCCACTTGATCAGAATGAATAATCAATTACCCATCCTAAATAATTAATTAAATGATCGTAAAAGATGTCGTATAAATGTCACTAAATCGAACATACATAATCATTTTAATATTTTTAGATTAATGTGACGACCCGAAAATTTCCGACCAAATTTAAACTTAATCTTTATATATATCCGACTTGTTAAGCAATGAATTTTAATAAATCTTGAACCTCCGGAAAGAGTTTTACACAAGCTTTTGGTCACCCTTTTATTCCGACGATTCACGAACGTCATAACTTGATTTAATTGTTAAATTGTTTAATTATTGTGTATATATATGAATTTATATATATTTAACTTGAAAATATGGTAATTAAATATCTCATTAATTATATTAACAAACTATTATATATACATTTTCATACTACTAATTTAAAGAGTTTTCAAACATATATATATATATATATATATATATATATATATATATATATATATATATATATATATATATATATATATATATATATATATATATATATATATTACTATTTAAACAACGTAATTAACTTATGTTAAAATGTATTTACATATAATGTATTACGAGTGTAAATACATCCTTACAAATATTGAATACACTTTATAATATACCAATACATATAAAGGATAGCTATACTCGTATTTCCGTTCAATTTCATCAAGAATTCTACTCGCATTCATACTGTATTTTTACCCGTATTATACACAGCTTCTAGAAGTACTTACAATTGGTATATACCAATAGAAATTTTCAATAATGGAATAATATGTCATGCATGACCTAATAGTTTTTAACTTATACTAGATATTTTTCACAAAATGACAAATTACAACTAGTATATAAAGACACCATATTTGATCAAATTTTTACCATTTCATTTTCTAATTTTTATTTCATGTTTACTTACACACACATACTCTCTCTAGTTCTAGTATCCCTTTCTTTGTTCTTCATCTATTTCTAGCAAGTTCAAGCTTCAAAATCAAGGTATTAACCTTGCCTAAATTCTTGTTCAATTCATATGTTTATAGCTATCTATATAAGAGTTTATAAACTAGAACATAGTTTAGTTGATTCTAAACTTGTTTGAAAAACTAATATAATCTTTCTAACTTAACTCTAATAACATTTATTTATATGTATTATGATGTTATATTAAGTTAATATAAGAACTTATAACTTGTACATATGAATAACACCTTGAAACTTAACATATACCGTTTAATATCCATTCGGTAAAAAGCGGGCTATTTTGGGTTGGGAATTAAAAACCTATCTTAGACTTTGAGTTCGAGGCTAAGACTTTGGAAATATGTTAATATATGTAAATAAGACTTCCAGTATTTTTTTCATGATTTTAGACAAAGTGGAAGTATTTTATCAAAAATCATATATTGGGTGGGTGCCGGGATTCTTCCAAATCTGTCCACCGGCACAAAAAGAGGGTAAAACTCTGAATATTAATATATGGGCTGAACTTTTCAAATTGGTTTTGAAAAATTAACTTCTTAAGGAATCCATATCAATTTGAATCACTTTAAATGGAGTTGTAATGAATATTTGGCGAGCAAAAACAAAATCTGCTAAAATTAACGTTGTATGGACGAAATTTATATTGTAAAAACTATATTAACCATATCCTTGATAACTTTTCCTATATCCTATATATATTTGGACATGTTATCATTAGTATAACAAAATATTATAATCTTAGTTAATTTCGACATTGTATATATATAATAATCTTGGTACATTCCATGACAATAAGTATACAATACGTTTTGATAAATCCTAAGACAATAAGTATACAATACGTTTTGATAAATTCAAAGACAATACGTATACAATACGTCTCTGGGTTGATGCAAAGACAATACATATACAATACGTCGTGAGGTAATTCTAAGATTATATATATACCGATTATTGAACTGTTGGACATTTCGGACTATTTTGGAAAACTAACAAAGGACTACTAACATAAAAATGTTAAAAATTAATATATAAGTATTCTATGAACTTGTTTTATTTTATTCACATGTCGTATTATTATCTGAATCATTATTATTGTTATAGGTTCGTGAATCCAAGGACGACGGATATATTTTTAATAAGCTGAAAACTTATTATTAATATATTTTTACTACTGTGAGTCCCATTTTTAAACTCTAAAAATATTTTGGGATGAGAATACATGCATTTTATGTTTTACGCCATGGACACAAGTACTTAAAATATATTCTACGTTGAGTTGTACCACCTTGCATATCTTCCCTAATAGCTTGGTAACTAATATTTACATGTTGTAAGAACATGTAAGCGCGAATCCTATTGATAGATCTATCGGGTTTGACAACCCCAACCGGGCTAGTCGCTCTAGTATCGTAAACAGTTGCATAGTACTTCGTTTTTACTACACTTGGTACAGTGTAGGGAGATTTCATAATAAAGGGAATATGCCACATTAATGGTTAAGTATGGTTACCGAAGCGCTCAACAACTTATAGAATACTTTTATACACTTGCGAGTGTACATATATTTATAACTATGAAATCTTGTGGTCTATATTTATATCGATGCTAAACATATATATCTCACCAACCTTTGTGTTGATATTTTAAGCATGTTTATTCTCAGGTCCTTAAGAAAGTCTTCCGCTGTTGCATTATCTGAACAAACTCCTAACTCCTCTAACTCCCCTAAAGGTTGCAGGGGCGTTGCAAAGTCCAAATGGCATGCGTTTGTAAGCAAAAGTACCATAAGGGCACGTGAACGTGGTTTTCTCTTGGTCCTCGGGTGCTATTGGAATTTGAAAATATCCGAAAAAACCATCAAGAAAACAATAGTAACTATTTTCGGCTAATCTTTCCAACATTTGATCAATGAAAGGTAAGGGAAAGTGATCTTTTCTGGTGGCGTCATTTAATTTTCTATAATCAATACACACACGCCATCCTGTTACAGTCCTAGTAGGAATAAGCTCATTTTTCTCATTTGTAATGACAGTCATGCCACCCTTCTTAGGCACGCATTGAACTGGGCTTACCCATGGACTATCAGAAATTGGATAAATTAAACCTGCATCTAGCAGTTTAATAATTTTTTTCTTAACTACATCTTGCATATTAGGATTTAATCTTCGTTGGCGTTGCACATACGTTTTATGACCTTCTTCCATAAGGATTTTATGTGTGCAATACGAAGGACTTATTCCTTTAATATCATGAATCTTCCATGCAATGGCTGGTTTATGAGCTTTCAACACAGAAATGAGTTGAGATTTTTCATTTTCAGTAAGAGAAGATGATATTATTACAGGTAATTCAGATTCACCATGTAAATAAGCGTATTCCAAATGGTTTGGAAGTGGTTTTAACTCTAATGTCGGAGGTTCTTCTATCGATGATTTGTATCGATATCTGTCTTCTTCTTTTAGCATTTGAATTTCTTCTGTTGTTGGTTCATATCCATTAGCTATTAGTGTAGCTAACATTTCAGTTTCATCAATTGGTCCAGTTCCTTCTCCTAAAGAACATTCTCCTGTTCCTTGTAATTCTGGAAATTCTTCTAACAATTCTGCATGTGAATCTATAGTTTGAATATAATAACATGTATCATCTGCAGATTGCGGTTGTTGTATTACTCTATCAACTGAATAGGTAACACTCTCGTCCTCTATACTTAGGGTCAGTTTCTTACCAAACACGTCTATCATTGCTTTAGCCGTGTTTAAGAATGGTCTTTCTAATATGAGAGGAACTTGAGAATCTTCTTCAATGTCCAGAACAACAAAATCTACTGGAAATACTAAAGTACCAACTTTAACTAGCATGTTCTCCATTATCCCTCTAGGATATTTTATTGATCTATCGGCTAGTTGTATGCTTATTCTTGTTGGTTTCAATTCTCCAAGGTCTAGTTTAGCGTATAGTGAATACGGCATTAAATTTATACTAGCACCTAAGTCTGCCAATGCTTCTATTGAACTAAGACTACCCAGAAAACATGGAATTGTGAAACTTCCTGGATCAGATAATTTTTCTGGAATCTTATTCAACAGCACTGCAGAACAATTAGCATTCATAGTAACGGCCGAGAGTTCTTCCATTTTTTTCTATTTGTGATTAAATCTTTCAGAAATTTAGCATATCTAGGCATTCCTGAAATTACATCAATGAAAGGAAGATTTACATTTATCTGTTTAAACATATCCAAGAATTTGGATTGCTCGGCTTCAAGTTTCTCTTTTTTCATTTTACTCGGGTAAGGAAGTGGTGGTTGGTATGGTTTAACATAAGGTTTAGCTTTAACTGTGTTATCTTCATTAACCTTTTCAACTATCGGTTCTTTTTCCTTATCTTGTTCAGGTTGTGGTTCTTGTGGAGTAGGAATAGCTTCATCAGAAATTACAGGTATTTCGGGTGGTTTAAGTGTTGTACCACTTCTTGTGGTAATGGCTTTAGCTGTTTCATTCCGGGGGTTAGCATTTGTATCACTAGGTAAACTTTCAGGTTTTCTTTCACCTATTAACCTTGCTAGGTTACTTACTTCTTGTTCCAAGTTTTGAATAGAAGCTTGTTGATTTCTAAATGCTTGAGCATTTTGTTCATTGGTTTGTTTCTGAGATGTGAAAAACTGCGTTTGAGTTTCAACTAGCTTTGTCATCATATCTTCTAAATTTGGCTTTTTATCATCGGGTTGTGGTGGTTTGTTTTGAAAATTAGGTCTTTGCTGGTTGTAAGCATTATTGGATACTTGTTGATTACTAGGACCTTGTTGATTGTTGTATGGAACATTTCGGTTATAATTCTGGTTTTGATTGTAAATCGGCCTTGGCGGTTGATAATAATTCTGATAATTATTTCCAGGCCTTTGGTTTATGTATGAAATATTCTCTCTTTATTCCATTGTTAGTTCAATACTGAGACAATCTTTTGTCAAATGTGGTCCTCCACACTGCTCACAACTAATTCGTATTGAGTGTATATCCTTAGTCATCTTTTCTATTCGTCTCTCGACAGCATCTATCTTTGCTGAAATGGAATCTAAGTCATGGCTAGAATCGGCTCTAGCTACTTTAGATGATCTAACGATATCTTTTTCTTGGTGCCACTCATGTGAGTGGGAAGCAGTGTTATCAATAATTTTGTAAGCATCAGTTTCGGTTTTCTTCATAATAGAACCACCAGCTGCTATATCTATGTCTTTTCTTGTAGTGATGTCGCATCCTTGGTAGAATATTTGTACTATTTGACAAGTGTCTAAACCATGTTGCGGACATCCTCTTAATAACTTTCCAAATCTGGTCCATGCCTCATGTAGAGTTTCATTTGGTTTATGTGTGAACGTAACAATTTCTCCTTGAAGTCTTACGGCTTTAGATGCCGGAAAGAATTGTTTAAGAAAATTTTCAACTAAAACATCCCATGTATCAATCGCCCCTTCAGGTAACGATTCCAACCAATCTTTGGCTTCTCCCTTTAAAGTCCAGGGAAATAACATGAGATATATCTGTTCATCCTCAACTTCTCGGATTTTAAATAGTGTGCAGATCCTATTAAAGGTACGAAGATGTTCGTTTGGATCTTCCTTCGGCGCACCACTAAATTGGCATTGATTAGTCACCATATGTAGAATTTGTCCTTTGATTTCATAATCTGGCGCATTAATGTCTAGATGAGTAATTGCGTGACCTTGGCCAGTGCGTTTAGCTCGCATTCGGTCTTCCATACTTAAAGGTTCCAGATTTTCCATGATTGAATTTGTTGAATATGAATCACTAGAGGATTCTGATTTAATGGTTCGTTTCTCAATAATCTCTGTTTGAATGATTGGTGGTTCCGGAGGAAAGATTAATGGTTCAGGATCTATGAATTGTCCCTGAATATTCTCCGGATTCTCAATTGTGAGGTCGGGTTCAAAAAATGGATTATCAGAAATTTGAATTGGAGTACTTGGTTGACTGGATGACGATTCTAAAGAAAAATCAACGGCGGTAATATTAGCTAGATGTCTTGATCTAGTTACAGGCGGTGAACGTACAAAAGGTGGTGAACGTCTTGCTCGGTGCATTCACTGAATATCCTATTAGTTTTTAAAAGGAAAGAAAAATTATATAAGTTATCCAATTAATAGACTTTTCTGATTTTGCCCACGTTTCGAATAGCTAAAAGATGCAGCAGAGGGGCAGGATTCGTTTGGTCTCAATATAATTGAGAACTGTTTGGCTCCAATAACCCGGTCCACGTACAAATCCAACTATTACTACGAACCAGAAAATTTTGATGTCTATCAATTTAACCACTTAAAATAAATTTTCGTAATTTTAAGAAATTTAGATAAGAAGTAGAATAAAAATCTATGTCCTAAAAACTAGAATGACGAGAAATAAGAAAGAAAAAGAGCGCGTCGAAAAAGGTTGAAAAAGAAAAGGGTTGAAAAATGTGATGACCCGTAAATTTCTGATTAAATTTAAACTTAATCTTTGTATGATTAACATTTCCGACACGATAAGCAAAGTCTGTAATATTGATTCTCAAAATTTTTGAACTAATGTTATATATTCAGTTATCTTTTCACTATTGACCAATGATTCATGAACATCTATTTGAAAATAGATATATATATATATATATATAAATTGAAATATTAATTATTCATAAATAATTTGCAATGTGTATTTAAAAACTGATTTATGTATATTAAAAAGATATATATATATATATATATATATATATATATATATATATATATATATATATATATAAAATTTCAAGTTACTTAGTAAACGATAGTAACATTCGTTTATTGATTCGATTGATATTTAGATAAGTTAACTAAAGCATTTAAGATGAACCAGTAAAACCCTAATTTGCTACAGTATTTTTAAATTGCTACAGTACCCAAAATGCTATAGTGTTTTCGAAAATCACTATTTGCTACAGTGAAATTGACTTTGCTACAGTGTATTGCTACAGTAACTTTGCTACAGTAAAACACTATTTCAAAATGAAAATGTATGTATTATATATTAACAAATAGCGAGACGATGATTTATAGAAGTAAATGACCAAAACACTCAAATGTATAAGTTATACCTCGAGTGGTATAGTTTATGGATGATTTAAGACTATATTTTAACAAAGGTACGATTCACGAAACGAAAAGTACTAGTTTCCTCAGCGTACGAAAGGGCATTCGAAAAACCGAAACCGGGACATAAGTCGAGTGACAACGTACGACTTATCGGAACAAAAATTACAAGTCAACGATGCATGTGAATTTAATATAATATATAATTAATTATATAAATTAAATATATTATATATATTATATTAAATTATGTCGACGAGCTAAATTACAAAAATATGTGAGCTGGAAAAACGGGCCATGCGATCGCATGGCAAATGGCCTTCAGAACCATGCGATCGCATGGGGTCTGAATTCAGGCCACACCTATAAAAGCTCGAGCATATCTGTTTCTGATTCATTCCATTACTCCGTATTTATTTACTTATTATATTATTATTATTATTATTATTATTATTATTATTATTATTATTATTATTATTATTATTAAGAATATTATTAATATTAAATCTTATTATTATTAATATTATTCTTATTATTAGTATTACACATAAAATACTACGACGAGGTTTTGCTCGAATAAATTCAAAACAAGTTTTCGAGCGAGTTAAAGCTAAGGAAATTATGGGTTATTGCCAAGGAGGTTATGGGTAATGTTCGGGGGTATATTTGTGAATCAAACCTAGTGTTTATCATCTTCGTTACTTCTACGTACTATCCTACAATATTGAATCTCAATATTGATACGTAAGCACTCATATTTTATCTTTTATATATTAATTGTGTATCCATGTCTAGTGCTCGAGTATATATATTTATACATACGTGTATGCTAAATTTCGTCGTTAAACAGTTTATAATAGATCACGAATTAAATACATATATTATTGGTAAAAGGTATATGATATACATGTTTTTGGAAAGCTGGTGAAAAATCAATAACTTTTCATTTAGATATCGAATAGTTTCGATGAACGGATTAAAAGATATGATCAACTGAATTATAATTGACGTTAATTGGAATTGCTTTTGAATCTGCAATTAATATTTAAACAACTTGTTTGTAAGATTGATAAATTGAATTTTTGAGTATTACCAACCGAGTAAATGAATCCTTATATAAGGTACGTCTCGTTTTGTTGAACTATTGTCAAAATTGACTTTTTGAAACGACTTTGGATAACTTTTGTATGTCGATCTCGAGTATTAGGATTGTGATACACTATGACCTGACCTAACTTGATAGACATTTATTGACCAACATATGTTCTCTAGGTTGAGATCTACGGTTATTTGGTAATCCGTGTTTCGGTCACATTTTGGTGAACGACTTTATATGCTGCTAAGGTGAGTTTCATTGATCCCTTTTTAATTACTTTTGCAATATATATTTTTTGGGCTGAGAATACATGCACTTTATTTTAAACGCAATGGATACAAGTACATACTAAATTCTACACTGAGTTTGAACCGAAAATCCCTTAGCTTTGGTAACTGTTAACTGCCAGTTATAAGAACTGGTGGGCGCGAGTAGTAGTATATGGATCCATAGGGCTTGATATCCCCGTTCGAGCTAGAGTACTAGCCTTTTAACTGAAGTATGCTATTTGAGAAGCGTACACGTTAGTTTGCGTGTATTATTAAGATGATTATACAAAGGGTACAAATTATATATACGTTAAGTTTAGTTACCAGGGTGCTCAATCTTGTAGAATATTTTGATAAACGTTTCTGGATGAAACAACTGAAATCTTGTGGTCCACCTTTATATACAAATTATACGAAACATTAAAACTATGAACTCACCAACTTTGTGTTGACACTTGTTAGCATGTTTATTCTCAGGTTTCCTAGAAGTCTTCCGCTGTTTGCTTAGATATTAGACAAGCTATGTGCATGGAGTCTTACATGACATATTTTTCAAGGAAACGTTGCATTCACCAAATCATCACCATGTATCTTATTTTGACTGCATTGTCAACGGAAGTACTGTTGTAAACTATTATTTATGGTGATTGTCTATATGTAGAAATCATCAGATGTCGAAAACCTTTGATTTAAATATTCATTTATGGTGTGCCTTTTCAAAAGAATGCAATGTTTATAAAACGTATCATATAGAGGTCAAATACCTCGCAATGAAATCAATGAATGATGTGTTCATCCATATGGATTTGGAGCGATCGTAACAAAAAATAAAAGGCGCCGAAAAATAAGAAAGAAAAAGAGATACTTATAAAACTTTAAAACACTCGACTAACCCAACCTTATTACTATCACTAACTTAAAATTAAAATTGCAAATTGAGATTACTAATTGGAGTGATAATTGATACATTGGTAAAATGCGTCGAAAAATAAAAATAAGAAAGTAGCGCGTCTAAACTTAAAAAGGAACTAAAAACTAAGAATTAAAAGTTGCGTCTAAAAATATTAAAGCTTAAAAGTAAAACTATATCCCAAATGGCAATATCTTAAAAAGGTACTAAAAACTTAAAAAGGCGTCGCAAAATTCTAAAGCACCTAGATCTTAGTCTAAAGAAAAAAACACTTAAGGAATTTTACGGCAAGGCCTAAAAATTTAGAAGTAAAAATAACTATGGCAAAAACGATATTTAAAACTAAAAACGAGCGAAAAATACAAAAAATTACGCTAAAACAATTAAAAAGGGACAAAATATAAAAATATACTAAAAGTTGTAAAAAGTACAATTTTTATAAAAATATTATTTTTATATTATTTATTTAATAAAACTATTAATTTTGTAAATTAATTAAACTAATTTAACTAAAAATACAAAATAAAAATAAAAACTAAATTATATAATAAAAATACCCTAATTAGGGTTTAATTTAAATAATAATAATAAAAACCCGTAATTAATGCAGATTAGGGCTTCCTGTGGCCTGTCAGAAAGAACTCCGCGAGTCGCGATGATCCCAGTTCAAAACCTCCGCAAGTCGCAGAGGTTGCAGGTCCAAAAGAGGTGCAGGTCAAATTCGACGGGTTTCGGTTTTATTATTTTTATTATATTTTCTGTTTAAATATTTATATAAAATATTTATAAAAACTAAATAAAACTTATATTTTTAAAAAAAATATAAGATACTTTATAATTTTATAAAAATCTTAAAAATAGATTTATATATATATATATTTTTTGGTTTCTTTTTTTTTATATATGTTTTAAATAAACACAAAATATTTAAATAAAACTTATATTTTTATAAAATAAAAATAAGGAAACTTTACAAAACTTAAATATTTAACCAACTCTTAAAAATATTTATATTTTTGTTTTCTTTTTATGTTTTCGAATATTTAAAATGTATTTTTACAAAAACGTATTTTTATAAAAGTAAACTAAAAATAAATTTTTTTTTTATATATAGCGTTGCGTTTCGGCGTTCCCCGGCAGCGGCGCCAAAAATACTTGATAGTTAAAGCTAAGGGGTATAAAATACTATTAAATTTTACAACGAAATACTATTAAATACGATACAATTTTACACAAGATATTTATTTATTTATAGAATGGATATACCTAAACCTTACTACAACAATTATAGGCAGTGTACCTAATCGTACAGTAGTGTAGTTTTTAGTAAGTCCGGTTCGTTCCACAGGGAAAAATCTTTAAACAAAGCTTAACGCTATATTAGTTTAATTTATAAAAATACAAATATATATAAGTAATATTATTATTATAAAAGGGGGGTTTTTTACCGTTTAATGACCGGTTTGTCAATTTTTAAAACTTTAGTCGTAGTTAAAACCTAATGTGAAATATTAAAAATAAATACAAGACTTAATTTAAAGCGTAAAGTAAATAACGATAATGAAATTGCGATAAATAAAAGTGCGATAAAATAAAAGTGCGATAATTAAAAAGTACGAAAATTAAAAGTGTAATTAAATACAAAGACAATAAATAAAAGTGCAATTAAATACAATAACAATAAATAAAAGTGCGATAATTAGAAGTGCAATTAAATATAAAATAAAGGAAATTAAATATGAAATAAAAGAGTTATGCTTATTTAAACTTCCGTAATCATGATGTTTGATGTGTTGATTTTAGTTTTATGCCCATGGGTTAATTATCCTTTGTCCTGGATTATTCAATATGTCCGTCTGGTTTATTTGTCCATAACAGTCCATCAGTCATAAATATAAAATGCGAGTATCCTCGTCAAATTATCCTTATACCCGAAGTCAAATATTCCAACTAATTGGGGACTTAAACTGTAACAAGATTTTAATACTTTGTTTAATAATTACCTCAGGTTATCGACTGCGTGTAATCCAAGGTTTAATACTTTGTTAACAATTATGCCAAGTGTCCTTGTACATAATTTTACCCCTGTTTTAATAATTCCATAGATTATTAATTCATTCCCGTGTCCGGTTAAATGAACGATTATTCGTACATATAAATACCCCGCCCATCGTGTCCAATTGAGTGTATATGGTTATTTATAGGGACGTCCAATTGTAAATCTTTATATTAAAATTAACAAACTATCATTTAGTTAAACAAATATAAAGCCCATTAATATCCCATAGTCTAATTTTCACAAGTGTCGTTCTTTTGTCCAAACCCCAATTATGGTACAAAGCCCAATTACCCAATTTTAGTAATTAGCCCAACATCATGATTACTTCGGATTAAATAAGCATAATAACGGCTTAGCTACAAGACATTAAATTAAAAAGGTTGAACATAACTTACAATGATTAAAAATAGCGTAGCGTTACACGGACAGAATTTCGACTTACACCCTTACAACATTCGCTAACAAACCCTTATTATTAGGATTTAAAATTAAAATTAAAATTAAAATATAAATATAAATATTTATGTATACATATATAGAGAGAGATTGATTTTATGGATATTTTTTTTACGATCAGAATGCGCGAGCTTTATAGGCAGTTTCAGAATTTGGGGCTCCGCGACTCGCGGCATTTTTCCCCTTCAAACTCCGCGAGTCGCGGAGTTTGATTTTACAGCTCACTCCATTTTGGATCCTTTCTTGCCGACGGTTTTTAAATATAATATAATATATATATTAATTTTAAGAATTAATTATATATTATATTCATGTGCATAGTTGACTTGTAATTTTTAGTCCGTTGCGTCGAGTGTTGAGAGTTGACTCTGGTCCCGGTTCCGGTTCCGGATTTTCGAACGTCCTTGCGTACAATTTAATATCTTGTACTTTGCGTTTTGTAACTTGTACTCTTGTAATTCTGAGACATTTCTTATCAATAATTGGAACCTCTTTGATTGTATTTTGTACTTTTGAACTTTTTGGTCGTTTGCGTCTTCAATTCATCGAATCTGTCTTTTGTCTTCACCATTTATTATTTAAACGAATATCACTTGTAAATAGAACAATTACAACTAAAAGCTTGTCTTTCTTGAAGAATAATGCTATGAAATATATGTTCGTTTTTAGCATTATCAGCTATACTTGTATTTCCGTTCAATTTTCTCAAGAATTCTACTCGCATTCATACTGTATTTTTATCCGTATTATACACAGCTTCTAGAAGTACTTACAATTGGTATATAGCAACAGAAATTTTCAATAATGGAATAATATGTCATGCATGACCTAATAGTTTTTAACTTATACTAGATATTTTTCACAAAATGACAAATTACAACTAGTATATAAAGACACCATATTTGATCAAATTTTTACCATTTCATTTTCTAATTTTTACTTCATGTTTACTTACACACGTATACTCTCTCTAGTTCTAGTATCCCTTTCTTTGTTCTTCATCTATTTCTAACAAGTTCAAGCTTCAAAATCAAGGTATTAACCTTGCCTAAATTCTTGTTCAATTCATATGTTTATAGCTATCTATATAAGAGTTTATAAACTAGAACATAGTTTAGTTGATTCTAAACTTGTTTGAAAAACTAATCTAATCTTTCTAACTTAACTCTAATAACATTTATTTATATATATTATGATGTTATATTAAGTTAATATAAGAACTTATAACTTGTACATATGAAAAACACCTTGAAACTTAACATATACCGTTTAATATCCATTCGGTAAAAAGCGGGCTGTTTTGGGTTGGGAATTAAAAACCTATATTAGACTTTGAGTTCGAGGCTAAGACTTTGAAAATACGTTAATATATGTAAATAAGACTTTCAGTATTTTTTCATGATTTTAGACAAAGTGGAAGTATTTTATCAAAAATCATATATTGGGTGGGTGCCGGGATTCTTCCAAATCTGTCCACCGGCACAAAAAGAGGGTAAAACTCTGAATATTAATATATGGGCTGAACTTTTCAAATTGGTTTTGAAAAATTAACTTCTTAAGGAATCCATAGCAATTTGAATCACTTTAAACGGAGTTGTAATGAATATTTGGCAAGCAAAACAAAATCAGCTAAAATTAACGTTGTATGGACGAAATTTATATTGTAAAAACTATATTAACCATATCCTTGCTAACTTTTCATATATCCTATATATATTTGGACATGTTATTATTAATATAACAAAATATTATAATCTTAGTTAATTCCGACATTGTATATATATAATAATCTTGGTACATTCCATGACAATAAGTATACAATACGTTTTGATAAATCCTAAGACAATAAGTATACAATACGTTTTGATAAATTCAAAGACAATACGTATACAAGGTTAATACAAAGACAATACGTTGTGGGGTAATTCTAAGATTATATATATACCGATTATTGAACTGTTGGACATTTCGGACTATTTTGGACAACTAACAAAGGACTACTAACATAAAAATGTTAAAAATTAATATATAAGTATTCTATGAACTTGTTTTATTTTATTCACATGTCGTATTATTATCTGAATCATTATTATTGTTATAGGTTCGTGAATCCAAGGACGACGGCCATATTTTTAATAAGCTGAAAACGTATTATTAATATATTTTTACTACCGTGAGTATATAGTCCCATTTTTAAACTCTAAAAATATTTTGGGATGAGAATACATGCATTTTATGTTTTACGCCATGGACACAAGTACTTAAAATATATTCTACGTTGAGTTGTACCACCTTGCATATCTTCCCTAATAGCTTGGTAACTAATATTTACATGTTGTAAGAACATGTAAGCGCGAATCCTATTGATAGATCTATCGGGTTTGGCAACCCCAACCGGGCTAGTCGCTCTAGTATCGTAAACGGTTGCATAGTACTTCGTTTTTACTACACTTGGTACAGTGTAGGGAGATTTCATAATAAAGGGAATATGCCACATTAATGGTTAAGTATGGTTACCGAAGCACTCAACAACTTATAGAATACTTTTATACACTTGCGAGTGTACATATATTTATAACTATGAAATCTTGTGGTCTATATTTATATCGATGCTAAACCTATATATCTCACCAACCTTTGTGTTGACTGTTTAAGCATGTTTATTCTCAGGTCCTTAAGAAAGTCTTCCGCTGTTGCATTATCTGAGCAAGCTGTGCATGGAGTCTCATGCTTTTGTTTAAATGAAGTGTTGCATTCAATAAAACCTTTGTCATGTATTATATTCGACTGTTATGTCATGTGTGTAGTATTTGGTAACAAATGTATCATGGGAATTATTTCTTAAATAATCGCCCACTTGTTTAAAACATGCATTATGTATAATAATGGTGTGATTTTTATGAAACGAATGCAATATTTTTCTAAAACGTATCATATAGAGGTCAAATACCTCGCTATGGGACCAATGAATAACGTACTGCATTTATAGTAATATGGACGAGTCGTTTCAGTTAACTAATTTGAAGATAGGTTCGACAGATTCTAATGAGTTGTCATTCGGTTAGACAATATCCCCTATCTATTAATAGTCAATAGTCCAATGTCCACAAGTGTCGATCTTTTGTCCAAACCTTAATTTTGGTACAAAATCTAATAACCCCGTCTTTAATATTTAGTCTAACATCACGATTACTTGGGCTTAAATAAGCATAATAATAACTTAGTTACGAGACATTAATTTAAAAAGGAAGAACATAGCTTACAGTGATGATTAATCGCGTAGCGTTATACGGACAGAGTTCCGTCTTATAAAACCTTAAAACATTTCTTACAATAACCCAAATATTATTAAACTTAAATTAAACTTTAAATTATATATATATATATATATATATATATATATATATATATATATATATATATATATATATATATATATATATATATATATACATTTCTTACAGAGAAGGAAAAGAAAAAATGTGTTTATTTTCGGCAGAAAACATTGCATTTTATAGAATGTGGCCTGCTACAGTAACTCATGCGATCGCATGGATTTTGTGCCTTCTGGCCATGCGATCGCATGGCCGTCATTTCCTGGTCACATACTTTTTGGCTCCTAGCTTGTCGACATATTTATTTAATATATAATACATATATATATATATATATATATATATATATATATATATATATATATATATATATATATATATATATATATATATATATATATATATATATATATATATATATATAATTTTATATAATTATATATATATTATATTATATTCATGTGCATAGTTGACTTGTAATTTTAGCTCCGTTGCGTCGCGCGTTGATAGTTGGCTCAGGTCCCGGTTTCGAATTTTCGAACGTCTTTTCGTATGCGTAGATATCTTGTACTTTGCGTTCCGCGATTTGTACTCTTGTAATTTTTAGACGTTTCTCATCAATAAATTGAACCATTAGGATTGTATCTTGTACATTTGAGCTTTTTGGTCATTTGCGTCTTCAAATCGTCATTTGCGTCTTCAGTCTTCGCACTTATTTATTTAAACGAATATTACTTGGAATTAGAACAATTGCAACTAAAAACTTTACATATTGGGATGATATTGTGACTAAATATATGTTCATTTGGAGCACTATCAAATATCCCCACACTTGAACGTTGCTTGTCCTCAAGCAATACAGAACTTGAAATTAAATCACACTTCACTCGAATCACTTTTTTATTCTCACACTTTATACATCAGTGATTTTGATACGGCGGTATTAACAATGATAGTGACGATGTGGTTTACAGTCCCACATGACTTATAAAATTTAGATCCTTAAGGAAATTGGATCTTTATGAAAACATTTGATCTTTTGAAAATTCATTCTAGCTTTTACCCTAGATATGTTTTCCGGAATAACCCTTCACCGGTGTTTGCAAATTGTTTTTGTGGGTTTTGTGGGTTTCAGTTTTGAAAATTTTAGCTCAAAACTTGCGGTTTTGTGTCACCCACTTGCTAATCCTTTGTATTAGGAAAGCACACGTCCAGTATACTTGCTCCGTATATTACCTTTCGGTAAACTACCATCTGGTTGTAAGGTAAAGCGTTGAACAAGCAACTGTTATAGAAATATCTAATGACATGCAGATGTTCATGGTCTAAAACGTGTCGGATGCAATTACTATCCTTTGTAGGAGCAATAGTAAAGATCACCCTATAATTTTTCGGTCTGGCACAAGGTCCTGTCTTCGACCAAGCTATGCAACCACCGTTCTTACGGTTGACACCCGATTTGGTTCAGGTGACCTAATGAATTCCAGGTGAATTCCTAGGATTTTACGTTCAATGGTAATGAACGAATTGAAAATAGGTTTTCAGAAAACAAATCGGTTTTAATTTTGATTAAATATTTTCTCGTTCAAGCTCGAGTTTAGATATCATTGAATTCCATGAGTTTGTAATTCTCAATCTTTAAAGTCAATCTTAAGGATTGAGTAATATTAGTCTTAAAAGCTGATTTTTAATCTTTAAGGAGATTATCCTTTCTGGAGTCTGATTCATTAGTCTTATCAAGCTAATTTGCACGGCGCCCTCCCCATTTTACGAGACATATCCTCTCATGGTTAGGATAAGTCTGACCAATTGGCGACCCTATTTAATGCTGATGTCCGTGGATTTCCTGCTGATTTTAGAGATGACTTTTCTAGATTTTTCGTCAACCTACAGCTGGTCTGGACGACAACTTCCTGACCTAAATCAAGAAGCGCGTGTCTTTTTTGGAAGACTTTACTTCCTTTTAATGATGGAATTGATTCTTCGTGTAGATCCATCTTTCTTTCAAATATATTACAGTAAATCGGGTAAAACTGATAAGTTTAGTCCAAAGCAAAAGTACCTGTTATAATCTTGTACAAATATGTGATATATGTTTTGAAGAACTTGGTAAATTCTTCCCACACTTAGCTTTTATTTATATTTTTCTTTGCCTTTTTATTCTCCTCTATTCCATTTTAAATGAATTCTAGCATTTTGGGTTATTTCTCCATTTATATTCTCTCCGAGGTAACAATAATTTCGGCATTAACACCTAGTTTTATCGTTCATAAATATGTATAAACATGATTTTGAATTCATTTAGTTAAAAATTTTTCAAATTTTCACAAACTTTGGCAATTAAACTAAGTGTAAACCCGAGAGAATTTATAACCCTTCCCCACACTTGAGATCATGCAATGCCCTCATTTGCAAGAAATCAGTAAAAATTTAAATTCATGAGGGTGATTAGTGTAGAAAAATGATTAAAAATACCGATTTTGCAAACATATTTTTTATATCACATTTGATATTTTACGTCTTGTCGTTAAAATTAGTAGCTTTTGCTGAACTTTAATGTCAGTCTTTGAAAATGCGTTTTTTTACCCTGTTTTGTACATAAGATAAACTACAAACATATAATATATATATATATATATATATATATATATATATATATATATATATATATATATATATATATATATATATATATTTATATTTTATAAAACCTTTATTTATTAAAACAATTTAAATGATTAATTTTTAAAATTTTGTTTCCTTTTACTTTAGGTAGTTTCGGTATGTTTACCTAGTCCGTCCCTCGACAAAATTTAAAATTTGTCGTTTTTAAAGCGATTGTTTTAAAAGCAAAGATTTTTGAGTTTTTTAATTTTTTTGGTATACTTTAGATCAATAAAATTAAAAATAATGATAACAAAATTTTTCGCCCCGTCCTCAGGTAAAGCAATTTCGATTCTATGATCTAGTCTTTAACTTACAACGAATTTTAGAAATCATTTTTTAAACTTAATGAAATAAAGTAAATTTTGTTTTTAAATTCACACAAAACTTAAATTTAAAAAGCGTATTAATTTCATACAATCCTACAAAACAAAATAAAATTCAGAATGGGAGGAAGAAAACTAGTTCTTTAGTGTCTGCTAGTGGAAAAGACCAATCAGATTCCATCCTCGAAACTACACAAGAACAGAACAAATAACTCTAGACATCATTTTCCTTTTAGAACATTTGAATCTCCCCACACTTAGGTAGCTGTGGTGTCGAAATTGTGATTAACTTCATCGTCAATTTCTTTTGGACCATAATCAACTTGCATATCTGTGACTTTTGCTTTAAGCCATTGGTCAGATTCCTGTGTAATATCCACAAATTCAACTAGTTTCGCCTTTTCTTTAGGCGATAGATTGGATACTAACTAGTTACATAACTTAAAATTCCCCTTGGTTCTAGCATAGCGAATCTGTTTAATAAGTTTCTTCATTGAACTATTAATAACGGGGTCATTTAATTTCGTATCAACAACGGGGTTCTTTGTTATCATGTCATCGTTAGGTTTTACTTCATCTTCCCCACACTTAGGCGTTTTATTATTTCTAAGCACTACCGTTGGAGTTGGTAAAACAATATGCTTCTTACCAATCTTTTTTGTTGGTTCAACGGTTTTGGTTGGTGGAGATTTAGACTTTCGAATCACAAAGGTGATCGATTTTTCATCATTGCTAAGTGTCATTCTACCTTTTCTTTCATCAAATAATGCCCCGGTGGACGATAAGAATGGTCGACCTAAAATTAGAGGAATGTTTGGGTCCTCTTCTATGTCAATGACAATAAATTCGACTAGAAAGGTTAAATTACCTACTTGAATGGGTAGATTGTCAGCAATTCCAACAGGGTGCCTAATAGTTTGATCAAAGAGTCGAACACTCATCTCTGTTGGACTTAACTCACCTACTCCTAATCTCTTATATAATGAAAGGGGCATAACACTCACACTTTCACCTAAATCTGCTAGTGCATCATACATGACACAATCACTAAGTAGACAAAGAACTATAAATTCACCCGGATCACCCATCCTGTGTGGAGGTTTTGGTGGAACTGTCTTTACTGGGTTTATCTTTACGGTTTTTGTTTCTCGCACTTTCTTATTCTTCTTCTTCTTTCCAGAGGTATCACAAACTTTATTACCTATCACTTGCTCATACTCAACTCCTTTTCTTGGAAACGGGATGGTTGATCTGTATGGTGCCATTACTGGCTTTACATACTCGGGTAGTGGTGGTGGTGTAATTTCTTCATTGTTACTCACATCGAAAACCTTCCCATCTTCTGGAGCTGGTTTTTCAGAATTTGTTGACACCATATTAACATTCTCATTCCGAGGATTTACTTCAGTATTACTCAGCTTTCCTTATTCCCTCTCACTCATCATGCTAGCAAGAGTACTTACGTGTTTTTCTAGATTCAAAATGGAAGCTTGTTGAGTTCTTAATGACTGATCAAACCTCTCATTTGTTTTGGTTTGAGATGTAATAAATTGTGTTTGAGATTCTATGAGCTTTGCCATCATTTCTTCTAGATTCGACTTTTTCTCTTCGGTTTGTTGTGGTGGTTTATACAAGCTAGGTTTTTGTTGATTGAAAGTGTTGTTTTGAGTTAGTTGGTTATTCGGACTTTGTTGGTTGTACGAGTTATTGTTAGGTCCATTTGGATTGTAAAGAATGTTTTGATTTCGATTAAAGTTCGGCCTTGGCGGTTGATAATTATTTTGATAATTATTTCCCGGCCTTTGGTTCATGTAGGAAACATTCTCACGTTGTTCCATCATTTGCTCAATGTGACAATCTTTCATTAAGTGTGGTCCACCGCATTGCTCACAACTGATTCGTATTGCGTGAATATCTTTAGTCATCTTTTCCATTCGTCTCTCGAAAGCATCTATTTTTACAGAAATGGAATCAAAGTCATGGCTAGAATTGGCTCTAGCCGCTTTAGATGAACGAAAGATATCTTTTTTCTGGTGCCACTCATGCGAGTGGGAGGCTGTGTTATCAATAATTTTGTGAGCTTCAGTTGCGGTTTTCGTCATAATGGAACCACCAGCTGCTATGCCGATGTCTTTTCATGTAGTAATATCGCATCCTTGGTAGAATATTTATACTATTTGATAAGTATCTAAACCATGTTGTGGACATCCTCTCAATAACTTTCCAAATCTTGTCCACGCTTCATATAGAGTTTCATTTGGCTTTTGCGTGAATGTAACTATTTCTCCTTGAAGTCTCACGGTTTTAGATGCCAGAAAGAATTGTTTAAGAAATTTTTCAACTAAAACATCCCATGTATCAATCGCCCCTTCAGGTAATGATTCTTACCAATCTTTGGCTTCTCCTTTTAAAGTCCAGGGAAATAACATGAGATAGATCTGTTCATCCTCAACTTCTCTGATTTTAAATAGAGTACAGATCCTATTAAAGGTACGAAGATGTTCAATTGGATTTTCTTTTGGCGTACCACTATATTGGCATTGATTAGTTACCATGTGTAGGATTTGTCCTTTGATTTCATAATCTAGCACATTAATATCTGGCTTAATAATAGCGTGACCTTGGCCCGTGCGTGTGGCTCTCATTCGATCTTCCATACTTAGAGGTTCCGTTATTTCCATATTTGAAATTTGTTGAATACGAATCACTAGAGGATTCTGATTTAACGATTTGTAGTTCAGGAGGAATGATTAGTGGTTCAGGATCTTGGAATTGTCCTTGAATATCCTCTGGGTTTTCAATTTTGAATTCGGGTTCAAAAAATGGATTATCGAAAATTTAAGTTGGAGTACTTGATTGACTTGATGATGATTCTAAAGAAAAAATCAACGGCGGCAATATTGGCTAGATGTCTTGATCGAGTTACAGGTGGTGAACGTATGAAAGGTGATGAACGTTTTGCTCGGTGCATTCACTGAATATCCTATTAGTTATAAAAGATAAAAATTATTTAAGTTATCAAATTAATAGACTTTTCTGATTTTGCCCACGTTTCGAATAGCCAATAGATGCAGCAGGTAGCCAGGACCCTTTAAATCGGAAGCCCACAACTAGCCACTAACAAATCCAACTATTACTACGAACCAGAAAATTTTGGATGTCTATCAATTTAACCGCTTAAAATAATTTTTCGTTTTGAATTTTTAGAGAAGAAATAGAAAATTATATGTCCTAAAAACTAGAGCGTCGAGAAATAAGAAAGAAAAAGAGCGCGTCGGAAAACGTCAAAAAATAAAACGTCAAAAAATAATCGTCGAAAAATAAAAAAAATGCAGCGTCGAAACTTAAAAGCCTAAAAACTAAAAATTAAAAGTTGCGTCTAAAGGTATTAAAGCTTAAAAGATATTCTAAATCCAAAACGGCAATAACTTAAAAGGCACTAAAATATATAAACGGCGTCGCAAAATTCTGAAGCACCTAATCTTAGTCTAAAGAAAAAGCACGTAAGGGATTTTACAGCAAAACCAAAAAATCTAGAAATATAAAATAACTACGGCAAAAACTAGACTTAAAACTTAATACGAACGAAAAATACAAATTACGAATAAAAAGATATAAAATATAAAAATAAAACTTAAAGTTGTAAAAAAAATACAATTTTTATAAAAATATTATTTTTATATTATTATTTTATAAAAGTATTGATTTTTATATAATTAATAAAACTAAATAAAACTTAAAATACAAATTAAATAACAACTAAACTAAATTATTATTTAAAATAAACCCTAATTAAGTAATTAATAATAATAATAATTAATAATCTTAACCCTAATTCAGCTGTCCTAGGTTTCAGACGTGTCACCTCAGCTCATATGATCGCATGAGTTGAGGGTTAATTTTCCATGCGGTCGCATTGATCCAGAAATCAGGCCAGATAGTTGGGTTGCTATAGTGTTCGGGCCCGAATACAATTATTATATATATTTTTTCTGTTTTAATATTTATATAAAATATTTATATAAATTAAATAAAAACTTATTTTTTTTTAAAAAAAAACTACCTATTAGTTTTTGTAACTAAAAGAAAATACAAACTTTTTAATTTAAACACTTAAAAATATAGAAATATATTTTTTTTATGTTTTTATATTTTTTAAAAACTTATATATTTTTACAAAAATAGCTTAAAACTAATTTTTTTTTTTTTAGAATATAGCGTTTCGCTTCCCCGGCAGCGGCGCTAAAAACTTGATGTTATGCGAGGTGTATACGAAATAGTTATATTTTTATTGCGAAATACTATTAAATACGATACAATTTTACACAAGTTATTTATTTATTTATAGATTGGATATACCTAAACCTTGCTACAACACTTATAGGCAGTGTACCTAATCGTACAGTAGTGTAGCTTTTAGTAAGTCCGGTTCGTTCCACAGGGAGCTAGTGACTACGTACTACATTTTTAACAACTATATATATATATATATATATATATATATATATATATATATATATATATATATATATATATGTATATATATATATATATACATATATATATATATACATATACATATATATATATACATATATATATATATATACATATATATATATATACATATATATATATATATATATACATATATATATATATACATATATATATATATATACATATATATATATATATACATATATATATATATATATATATATATATATATATATATATATATATATATATATAGTGGTAGGATCAAGAGGGAAGTAACCAATCGGGGTGAAGCGGGGGGAAGCAAAAACATTTTTTTTCGTTTTACTTTGTTCTCGAATATTATAGATGAGATGAAAATATGAACATTTAGTAGAGACACTTTGTGATAAATGTTTTTATTTTGGCGGGAAAACGCTCGAAGAAGTAATATATAACAATTATCGTGTTTTTCGAGCGTATATTGAGGTTTTAGCTATTGGGGTTTAGATATTAGGGTTTAGATATTAGGGTTTAAATATTAGGGTTTAGAAATTTAAGGTTTAGGGTTTAGATTTAGGATTTAGATTGAGTTTTAAACACGAACGGTTTAGAGTTAAGAGTTTAGGGTTTAGGGTTTAGGGTTTGGTGTTTTGGGTTTATGGAATAAACCCAAAACACCAAACCCTAAATCCTAAACCCTAAACCCTAAACTCTAAATCGGGCTAAATTTTACTTCACAAAACATGAAGGAAAAAAAACGTTCATATTCTTCACGAACAATATTATCTTGAATGTTATTTTTGTCGATCGTTTTCCCGCCTAAATAATGACATTCATCACGAAGTGTTTCTTCTAAATGTTCATATTTTCGTGTGATCTTGATGCCGGAAAAAAAATTCCAAAAAAATAAAAAAAAATAAAAAATTTTTGCTTCTCCCCGCTTCTCCCCGATTGGTTACTTCCCCA
Source organism: Rutidosis leptorrhynchoides (assembly GCF_046630445.1). NCBI lineage: Eukaryota > Viridiplantae > Streptophyta > Magnoliopsida > Asterales > Asteraceae > Rutidosis > Rutidosis leptorrhynchoides. Next base: position 42,844,816 of record NC_092342.1, on the reverse strand, counting down.
TTGATCCTGCCCCTATATATATATATATATATATATATATATATATATATATATATATATATATATATATATATATATATATATATAAGTAGTATTATTATTATTATAAAAGGGGAGTTTTTTACCGTTTAATGACCGGTTTATCGATTTTTAATAAAGCGTAAAGATAAATGATGATAATTAAAATGCGTAAAATAAAATTGCGATAAATTAAATGACAGTATTTAAAAGTACGATGAGAAATACAATAAAAGAATTATGCTTATTTAAACTTCCGTAATCATGATATTTGACGTTTTGATTTTAATTTATTACCCTGGGTTAATTGATACCTATTTGGTTTTTGTCCATAATAGTCCATCGGTCATAATTATAAAATGATCGTCAAATTTACCTTATTCCCGAAGTCAAATATTCCAACTAATTAGGGATTCGAACTGTAACAAGGTTTTAATACTTTGTTAATAATTACACCAGGTTATCGACTGCGTGTAATCTAAGGTTTTAATACTTTGTTAACAATTACACCAATTACCCTTGTATGTAATCCACCCATGTTATAATTAGTCCATGATACATTAATTTATTCACTTGGCCATAATGAATAATAAATTACCTCATCCAATTGATTAATTAAATGATTTGTAAAAGATGTTGTATAAACGTCACTAAATAGGACATTCATAATCATTTAATAATTATTAGATTAAATAATTTGAAGATAGGTTCGACAGATTCTAATGAGTTGTCATTCGATTAGACAATACCCCCCATCTATTAATAGTCCATAATCCAATGTTCACAAGTGTCGGTCTTTTGTCCAAACCCAAATTATGGTACAAAATCCAATAACCCCATCTTGATATTTCAGTCCAACATCATGATTACTTCGGCTCAAATAAGCATAATAATAACTTAGTTATGAGACATTAATTTAAAAAGGAAGAACATAGCTTACAGCGGTGATTAATCGCGTAGCGTTACACGGACGGAGTTCCGACTTTAAAACCCGTAAAACATTTCTTACAATAACCCAACTAAACCATAATTTTATTATTCAAATTAACTTATATTAAAATTATAATATAAATATATTTATGTTTACAGAAGACGGAATGAAAAGAGCGGTGTAGTACTCGGCTGAAAACATTGAAATTTATAAGACCTGGCCAGGATTCCCCTGCCATACGATCGCATGGAGATAAAGCCTCTGATAATGCTAAAAATGAACATATATTTCATAGCATTATCCTTCAAGAAAGACAAGTTTTTGGTTGCAATTGTTCGATTTACAAGTGATATTCGTTTAAATAATAAAAGGAGAAGACAAAAGACAAATTCGACGATTTGAAGACGCAAACGACCAAAAAGCTAAAAAGTACAAAGTACAATCCAAGTGGTTCAATTTATTAATGAGAAACGTCTAAAAGTTACAAGAGTACGAGCCGCAAAACGCAAAGTACAAGATATTAAATCGTACGAAAGGACGTTCGAAAATCCAGAACCGGGACATGAACCAACTATCAACGCGCGACGCAACGGAGCTAAAATTACAAATCAACTATGCACATGAATATAATATAATATATAAATAATTCTATAAATTATATATATATTATATTTATATATTAAAATAAAAATCGTCGGCAAACAAGAAAACAAAAGATTGTGAGCTGTCCCAGGGGGCCATGCGATCGCATGGCCTGGAAGCACAATTTCCATGCGATCGCATGGCAGCTAAATGCTGGTCAGGTCCTATAAATAGCCAACGAATTCGACGAGTAATATACACCAAAATTTTCTTTCTTCCTCTGTAAAGAATATATATATTTATAATTTTAATTTTAATTTTAATTTAAGTTTAATAATAATTGGGTTATTGTAAGGAATGTTTTTAAGTTTGTAAGTCGAAACTCTGTCCGTGTAACGCTACGCTATTAATACTCATTGTAAGTTATGTTCAACCTTTTTAAATTAATGTCTCGTAGCTAAGTTATTATTATGCTTATTTAAATCGAAGTAATCATGATGTTGGGCTAAATATTAAAGACGGGGTAATTGGGCTTTGTACCGTAATTGGGGTTTGGACAAATGACCGACACTTGTAGAAATTGGACTATGGACTATTAATGAGCTTTATATTTGTTTAACTGAATGATAGTTCGTTAATTTAATATAGAGATTTACAATTTGACGTATCTATAAATAACCATATACACTCGATCGGACACGATGGGCAGGATATTTATAAATACTAATAATCGTTCATTTAACCGGACACGGGAATGGATTAATAGTCAATAGACTCATTAAAATAGGGGTGAATTACATACAAGGACACTTGGTGTAATTGATAATAAAGTATTAAAACCTTGGATTGCACACAGTTGATAACCTGGTGTATTCATTAAACGAAGTATTAAGACCTTGTTACAGTTCGAATCCCCAATTAGTTGGAATATTTGACTTCGGGTATAAGGATAATTTGACGAGGACACTCGCACTTTATAATTATGACCGATGGACTATTATGGACAAAACCGTATGGACATATCAAATAATCCAGGACAAAAGACAATTAACCCATGGTAATAAACTAAAATCAACACGTCCAACATCATGATTACGGAAGTTTAAATAAGCATAATTCCTTTATTTTATATCTCATCACACTTTTATTTACTGTCATTTTATTTATTGCACTTTTAATTATCCTACTTTTAATTATCGCATTTTTATTTATCGTCATTTACTTTACGCTTTAAATTAAGTTGTATTTATATTTGATATTTTACATTAGGTTTTAATTGTGACTTAAGACATAAAATTGACAAACCGGTCATTAAACGGTAAAAACCCCCTTTTTATAATAATAATAATATTATTTATATATATATATATATACACACAAATATAGTTTTAAAAATATAGCGTTAAACTTGGCTAGCTCCCTGCGAAATGAACCGGACTTACTAAAAACTACACTACTCTACGATTAGGTACAATGCCTATAATTGTTGTAGCAAGGTTTAGGTATATCCATTCTATAAATAAATAAATAACTTGTGTATAATTATATCGTATTTAATAGTATTTCGTAGTAAATATATAACTATTTCATATGCACCTCGCATAACATCAAGTATTTTTGGCGCCGCTGCTGGGGATCTCATCAACGCAGAAAGCGAAACGCTATTAAAAAAAATTTAGTTTTTAAGTTATTTTTGTAAAAATATATAAGTTTTTAAAATATAAAAAAATAAAATATATATATATATATATATATATATATATATATATATATATATATATATATATATATATATATATATATATATATATATATATATATATATATATATATATATATATATATATATATATTTCTATATTTTTAAGTATTTAAATTAAAAAGTTTATATTTTTATTTTTCTTTTGTTAAAAATTAAGATTAATAAGTAATTTTTTTATAAGTTTTTATTACATATTTTTTAATATAAATTAAAAATCAGGAAAAAAAAATTAAAAGAGTAAAAGGGCCGAATACTGTAGCAGCCCATCAGCTGGCCTGGATCCACACCCCATGCGATCGCATGGCCCAAGAGCATAAAACTCATGAAACCGCATGAGGGCTTCTGACACGTCTGATACCTAGTACATACGATTAGGGTTAGTTTAAATTAATTATTATTATTATTATTTACCTAATTAGGGTTAATTATTTTATTAATTAGTTTTAGTTTTATTTAATTTGTATTTTTAAGTTATAATTAGTTTTATTAAATATATAAACTTAATACTATTATAAAATAATAATATAAAAATAATATTTTTATAAAAATAAGTAATTTTATCATTTTTGTATCTTTTTATTATTTAGTACGTAATTGTATATTTATCGTTCGTAATTAGGTTAAATTTAGTATTTGCCGTAGTTTATTTTTATTTCTAGATTTTTAGGCTTTGCCGTAAAATCCCTTAAGTGCTTTTTCTTTAAATTAAGATTTAGGCGCTTTAGAATTTTACGAAGTCGCTTATCGCTTTAATATTTTATAGATTTTAGTGACTTTTAAGATATTGCCGTTTTGGATATAGAATTCCTTTAAGCTTTAATACCTTTAGACGTAATTTTTAATATTTAGTTTTTAGACTTTTAAGTTTAGACGCTCTACTTTCTTTTTATTATTTTTCGACTTTTATTTTTCGACGCTTATTTTTCAACCTTTTATTTTTCGACGTTTTTCGACGCATTCTTTTTCGTTCTTATTTCTCGATGCTGTAGTTTTTAGGACATAGATTTTTTCTTCAAAATTATGAACGAAAAATTATTTAAAGCGGTTTAATTGATAGACATCCAAAATTTTCTGGTTCGTAGTAATAGTTGGATTTGTTAGTGGCGAGTTGTGGGCTTCCGATTTAAAGGGTCCTGGCTACCTACTGCATCTATTGGCTATTCGAAACGTGGGCAAAATCAGAAAAGTCTATTAATTTGATAACTTATATAATTTTTATCTTTTATATTTAATAGGATATTCTGTGAATGCACTGAGCAAAACGTTCACCACCTTTCATATGTTCGCCACCTTTCATATGTTCACCACCTGTAACTCGATCAAGACATCTAGCCAATATTGTCGCCGTTGATTTTTCTTTAGAATCGTCATCAAGTCGACCAAGTACTCCAATTCAAATTTCTGATAATCCATTTTTTGAACCCGACCTCACAATTGAGAATCCGGAGGATATTCAGGGACAATTCAGAGATCCTGAACCACTAATCATTCCTCCTGAACCACAAATCACTCATCCAGAGATTGTCGAGGAAGAAACCATTAACTCAGAAACCTCTAGTGATTCAGATTCAACAAATTCAATCATGAAAAATCTGGAACCTCTAAGTATGGAAGACCGAATGAGGGCAAAACGCACTGGCCAAGGTCACGCAATTACTCAACCAGACATTAATGCGCCAGATTATAAAATCAAAGGATAAATCCTACACATGGTAACTAATCAATGCCAATTTAGTGGTGCGCCGAAGGAAGATCCAAACGAACATCTTCGTACCTTTAATAGGATCTGCACTCTATTCAAAATCAGAGAAGTGGAGGATGAACAGATATATCTCATGTTATTTCCCTGGACTTTAAAGGAAGAAGCCAAAGATTGGTTAAAATCGTTACCTGAAGGGGCGATTGATACATGGGATGTCTTAGTTGAAAATTTTCTTAAACAATTCTTTCCGGCATCTAAAGCCGTGAGACTTCAAAGAGAAATAGTTACGTTCACGCAAAAGCCAAATGAAACTCTATATGAGGCATGGACAAGATTTGGAAAGTTGTTGAGAGGATGTCCTCGACATGGTTTAGACACTTATCAAATAGTACAAATATTCTATCAAGGATGCGACATCACTACACGGAAAGACATCGATATAGCAGCTGATGGTTCCATTATGAAGAAAACCGCAATTGAAGCTTACAAAATTATTAATAACACTGCTTCCCACTCACATGAGTGGCATCAAGAAAAAGACATCGTTAGATCATCTAAAGCGGCTAGAGCCGATTCTAGCCATGACTTTGATTCCATTTCCGCAAAGATAGATGCTTTCGAGAGACGAATGGAAAAGATGACTAAAGATATTCACTCAATACGAATTAGTTGTGAGGAGTGTGGAGGACCACATTTAACAAAAGATTGTCTTAGTATTGAACAAACAATGGAACAAAGAGAGAATGTTTCATATATGAACCAAATGCCTGAAAATAATTATCAGAATAATTATCAACCGCCAAGACCAATCTACAATCAAAATCAGAATTATAACCAAAATATTTCATACAACAACCAACAAGGTCCTAGCAATCAACAATTATCTAATAATACTTACAACCAGCAAAGACCTATTTTTCCAATTAAACCACCACAAACCGATGATAAAAAGACAAATTTAGAAGACATGATGTCGAAGCTAGTTGAATCTCAAACGCAGTTTTTCACATCTCAGAAACAAACCAATGAACAAAATGCTCAAGCATTTAGAAATCAACAAGCTTCAATTCAAAATTTGGAACAAGAAATGAGTAACCTGGCAAGGTTAATAGGTGAAAGAAAATCGGGAAGTCTACCTAGCGATTCAAATACTAACCCCCGAAATGAAACAGCTAAAGCCATTACCACAAGAAGTGGTATTACACATAAACCACCTGAAATACCTGTAATTTCTGATGACTCTATTGCTACTTCACAAGAACCACAATCTGAGCAAGAAAAGGAAAAAGAACCGGTAGTTGAAAAGGTTAATGAAGATAACACAGTTAAGGCTAAGCCTTATGTTAAACCATACCAACCACCGCCTCCTCACCCAAGTAAAATGAGAAAAGAAAGACTTCAAGCCAAACAATCCAAATTCTTGGATATGTTTAAACAAATAAATGTTAATCTTCCATTCATTGATGTGATTTCAGAAATGTCCAGATATGCTAAATTCTTGAAAGATCTAATCAAAAATAGAAAGAAAATGGAAGAACTCTCGGCTGTTACTATGAATGCTAATTGTTCTGCAGTACTGTTGAATAAACTACCAGAAAAATTATCAGATCCAGGAAGTTTCACAATTCCATGTTTTCTGGGTAGTCTTAGTTCAATAGAAGCATTGGCAGACTTAGGTGCTAGTATAAATTTAATGCCGTATTCACTATACGCTAAACTAGACCTCGGAGAATTGAAACCAACACGAATAAGCATACAACTAGCCGATCGATCAGTAAAATATCCTAGAGGGATAATGGAGAACATGCTAGTTAAAGTTGGTACTTTAGTATTTCTAGTAGACTTTGTTATTCTGGATATGGAAGAAGATTCTTGAGTTTCTCTTATATTAGGAAGACCATTCTTAAACACGGCTAAAGCAATAATAGATGTGTTCGGTAAGAAACTGACCCTAAGTATAGAGGGCGAGAGTGTTACCTTTTCTGTTGATAGAGCCATGCAACAACCGCAATCTACAGATGATACATGTTATTATATTCAAACTATAGATTCACATGCAGAATTGTTAGAAGAATTTCCAGAATTACAAGGAACAGGAGAATGTTCTTTAGGAGAAGGAACTGAACCAATTGATGAAGCTGAAATGTTAGTCGCACTCATGGCTAATGAATATGAACCAACAACAGAAGAACTTCAAATGCTAAAAGAAGAAGACAGATATCAATACAAATCATCGATAGAAGAACCACCGACATTAGAGTTAAAGCCACTTCCAAACCATTTGGAATACGCTTATTTACATGGTGAATCTGAATTACCTGTAATAATATCGTCTTCTCTTACGAAAAATGAAAAATCTCAACTCATTTCTGTGCTAAAAGCTCATAAACCAGCTATTGCATGGAAGATTCATGATATTAAAGGAATAAGTCCTTCGTATTGCTCACATAAAATTCTTATGGAAGAAGGTCATAAAACATATGTGCAACGCCAACGAAGACTGAATCCAAATATGCAAGATGTTGTTAAGAAAGAAATTATTAAACTACTCGATGCAGGTTTAATTTATCCAATCTCTGATAGTCCATGGGTAAGCCCAGTTCAATGCGTACCTAAGAAGGGTGGCATGACTGTCATCACAAATGAAAAAAATGAGCTTATTCCTACTAGGACTATAACAGGATGGTGTGTTTGTATTGATTATAAAAAATTAAATGACGCCACCAGAAAAGATCACTTTCCCTTACCTTTCATTGATCAAATGTTGGAAAGATTAGCCGGAAACAGTTACTATTGTTTTCTTGACAGTTTTTCGGATATTTTCAAATTCCAATAGCACCCGAGGACCAAGAGAAAACCACGTTCACGTGCCCTTATGGTACTTTTGCTTACAAACGCATGCCATTTGGACTTTGCAACGCCCCTGCAACCTTTCAAAGGTGTATGATGGCGATTTTTCACGACATGATAGAAGAATGCATGGAAGTTTTCATGGATGACTTTTTAATCTTCGGTGATACTTTTGAAACATGTATAGTTAATCTTGAACGAATGCTTATTAGATGCGAGCAATCAAATCTAGTTCTTAATTGGGAGAAATGCCATTTCATGGTTAAAGAAGGCATCGTTCTTGGTCACAAAATTTCAAAGGAAGGAATTGAAGTGGATAGAGCTAAAGTAGATGTAATTGCTAAACTTCCACATCCCACCAATGTTAGAGTTAGGAGTTTTCTAGGGCATGCAGGTTTTTACTGACGTTTCATAAAAGATTTTTCTAAAATTGCCACTCCTATGAATAAACTCCTAGAAAAGGATGCTCCATTCATCTTTTCAGATGAATGCATCAAATCTTTTAATATTCTTAAAGAAAAACTCACTAATGCGTCGATCATGATAACTCCAAATTGGAATCAACCATTTGAACTCATGTGCGATGCAAGTGATTTTGCAATGGGAGCCGTTTTAGGTCAAAGGATTGAAAAACGATTTCAACCTATTTATTATGCTAGTAAGACATTACAAGGAGCACAAACGAATTACACAACTACTGAAAAAGAACTCCTTGCTATTTTCTTTGCTTTTGACAAATTTCGTTCATATCTCGTTCTAGCTAAAACGGTGGTCTATACTGACCATTTTGCTCTTAGATATCTATTTTCAAAACAAGATGCCAAACCACGATTAATTCGTTGGATCTTACTCTTACAAGAGTTCGATATTGAAATCCGAGACAAAAAGGGAGCAGAAAATCTCGCCGCTGATCATCTTTCTCGTCTTGAAAATCCTGAATTAGAAGTTCTAAATGAATCGGCCATACAAGATAACTTTCCTGATGAATATCTATTGAAGATCGATTATAATGAAATTCCATGGTTTGCAGACTATGCAAACTATTTAGTATGTGGATTCCTTGAAAAAGGGTTGTCGTACCAAAAACGAAAGAAATTCTTTAGTGATATAAAACACTATTTCTGGGAAGATCCACATTTGTTTAAAAGTTATCCCGATGGAATAATACGCAGATGTGTATTCGGAGATGAAGTTAGCCAAATCTTAAACCATTGTCACACATGACCAACAGGAGGGCATTATGGGCCTCAACTTACAGCAAGAAAAGTTTACGACGCTGGATTCTATTGGCCTACAATTTTCAAAGACACGCACCTTCTTTATAAATCATGTGATGCTTGTCAAAGGGCCGGAAAAATAATTCAACGTGATGAAATGTCACAAAATGTCATTCAAGTATGTGAAGTATTTGACGTTTGGGGTATTGACTTTATGGGTCCATTTCCAAAATCTCATAATAATCTCTACATTCTCGTTGCCATTGATTATGTATCTAAATGGGCAGAAGCACAAGCTCTCTCAACTAACGATGCACTAGTTGTAGTCAACTTCTTAAACATCTTTTTGCTAGGTTCGGAACACCGAAAGCTTTAATAAGTGATCGGGGTACTCATTTTTGTAATAATCAACTTGAGAAAGTTCTCAAAAGATATGGAGTAACTCATAAAATCTCAACCGCTTATCATCCACAAACAAGTGGACAAGTTGAAAATACCAACCGAGCATTAAAACGTATTCTAGAGAAAACTGTAGGATCAAATCCGAAAGAATGGTCCATGAAATTGGAGAATGCACTCTGGGCTTTTAGAACAGCCTACAAAACTCCAATTGGAACCACACCTTTTAGACTCGTTTACAGAAAAGCATGTCACCTTCCAGTAGAAATTGAGCACAAAGCATTTTGGGCTTTGAAGACATGTAATCTTGATTTGAATGAAGTAGGACGTCTACGGTTAAGTCAACTAAACGAATTAGAAGAATTAAGACATGAAGCATACAAAAATTCGTTAATCTATAAAGAAAGAACGAAGAAATGGCATGATAAACGAATCAGAAGTTCAAAAGAATTTAAAGAAGGAGACAGAGTCCTTTTTTCAATTCACGATTCAAGCTATTTCCTGGAAAATTGAAATCTAGATGGTCTGGACCATTCATAGTCAAAAGAGTTTTCCCATACGGAACAATAGAGTTAATAAATTCAAATGGGATTGAATTTAAAGTTAATGGTCACAGAGTTAAATATTACATAGATAATCCGATGGAAGTTGACAATGAAGTTAATCACAATTTCGACACCACAGCTAACTAAGTGTGGGAAGGTTCGAATCTTTTAAGGGTAATATGTATTTCAGTTAGAGTCAGATATTCTGTTTTCATGTAGTTCTCGAGAATGGAATCCGAATGGTCTTTGCCTAGCAGACCCTAAAGAACTAGTCTTCTCCCTCCATTCTGAATTTTTATTTTTTTACGAGATGAAGAATTCCTTTGATCTAAACCATGGTCTACTACTACACGCTTTGATTACTAAACGTAATAATAACACTTTCCCGAGTGAACTGGTATCATTCATAAGAGGCAAAATAGACGAAGTAAGGAGAGAACTCAGGAACAATCATAATAAGACACATTTTGGTAAAGAAAAATCAAAATCCGCAACAAAAAGAAGAGCACGACACCTTGAAAGATGTCATACATGCGGAAAATGGTCACACGAAGGTAAATGTTCGAACAATCAAACATATTCAAATTCCGAATTTGTTACTCTATGCAGAGAAGGACCGTTCATATGTTTAGAAGAAAAGTTATTGAAGAATCGAGGTTACGCTTATGTAGCTATGGAAAACCAAATCACACGACTCTCCTATGAGTCGGCTAAAGCAGGTCTCTGAGAATTCTTTCTCATAGGTAAGTATGTACAGTTTTTTATTTTTTTATTGCTTTAACCTTTTGATAATAAACGCTGAATTGTTCGCTATAAAGTATTAAATTGGTATTCAATAAAATTAGGTATACGAAACCGAAATTAGTGATATCATACAAAAATTTATTACATCACTGCAAAATTTACCGTTTATTCATAAGGTATAAATATCTTTAATCAATCAACCCAAAATATTTCAAAAATTCATCAAGAGTAAAAATAGGTAAAAGAGCTGAAATTACTTTACCCAAAAGAGGGGCGTATATTTTTGATAATATTTGATTGATTAAAGTGGGATAAAAGACCAAAAAGATTTTTAATTTTAATTTCTACTTTGTTTTTAAAATTAATATATTAATATTAAATTATTATTGTAAATTTTTAAAACCAATATAATTAAGTTTGTAAATATTTTAAAAATTAATATTTTCAATATAAAGTTTGTAAAATTAATGTATAAAAATATTAATGATATTTATATGAATTTTTAATTTTATGTATTTTAAATTTGGTGTGAATTTAAAAACAAAAATGTACTTTATTTCATTAAGTTAAAAATGTGATTTCTAAAAATTCGTCGTGAGTTGAAGACTAGGTCGTTGAACCGAAATTGTTTACCCGAGGGACGAACGAGAAATTTTATTATCATTATTGTGACGATCGCTCCAAATCCATATGGACGAACACGTCATTCACCGGTTTCATCGCGAGGTATTTGACCTCTATGTGATACGTTTTGTAACATTGCATTCGTTTGAAAAGGTATTTCATAAATGAATATATAAATTCCAGGTTTTTAACATCTGATGATTCCTACGTATAGACAATCACCATTTAAATGGTTTACAATAATACATCTGTTGACAATACAGTCAAAATAAGGTACATGGTGAATGCAAGTTTCTTGTATATAGCATGTATGACTCCAAGCACATATCTTGTATCACGTATAAGCAAACAGCGGAAGACTTCTAGAAACCTGAGAATAAACATGCTTCAAGTGTCAACACAAAGGTTGGTGAGTTCATAGTTTTAATATTACACATAATCCGTATATCAATGTGGATTACAAAAGTTCAGTTGTTTCATTCAAAACGTTTATCAATATGTTTTAAATAAAAGGTGAACCACAAGATTTCAGTTGTTTCATCCGAAACGTTTATCAATTGGTTCTACAAAGTTGAGCACCCTGGTAACTAAACTTTAATGTTTATATAAATTGTACCCTTTGTATAATCATCTTAATAATACACGCAAACCAACGTGTACGCTTCTCAAATTGCATACGTCCGTTAAAAGGCTAGCGCTCTAGCTCGGACGGGGATATCAAGCCCTATGGATCCATATACTACTACTCGCGCCCACCAGTTCTTATAACTGGCAGTTACTAGTTACCAAAGCTAAGGGATTTTCGGTTCAAACTCAGTATAGAATTTAGTATGTACTTGTGTCCATTGTTTAAAATAAAGTGCATGTATTCTCAGCCCAAAAATATATTGAGAAAAAGGGATCGTATGAAACTCATGCATATAAATATTGTAAATCAGTTAATAAAGCATTTACATGTATTCTCAGCCCAAAAATATGTATAAAAAAGGGATCAATGAAACTCACTATTTAATATTGATATACAATATTGTAGGAAAGCACGTAGACGCATCAGAGATGATAAACACTAGGTTTGCTTCACAAAAATACCCCCGAACATTACCCATAACCTCCTTGGTAATAACCCATATTTTCCTTAGCTCTAGCTCGCTTGGAAACTCGTTTTGAAAATTACTTGGACAGCACTCCGTCGTAATATAATATTACTTAAAAGTAATACTAATAATAATATTTAAGATTAATAATAATATTAATCTTAATAATAATAATAATAATAATAATAATAATAATAATAATATATATAAATATAATATATATAGAGAGATAGATGCGAGATAGATGGATAGAAAAACAGAAATCGACTGAATTTATAGATGTTGCCTGCCCAGCCTTCCCATGCGATCGCATGGGTCTGAGGCACAATGGCCATGCGATCGCATGGCCCACTTTTACAGCTCACAAAATTTTGTATTTTTGTTTGTCGACATAATAAATAATTATATAATATATATAATTTAAATAATTAATTATATATTATATTAAATTCACATGCATAGTTGATTTGTAATTCTTGTTCCGATAAGTCGTACGTCATCACTCGACTTATGTCCCGGTTCCGGTTTCTCAAATGTCCTTTTGTACGCTGAGAAAACTTGCATTTTACATTTCGTGACTCGTACCTTTGTTAAAATATAGCCTTAAATCATCCATAAACTATACCACTTGAGGTATAACTTATACATTTGAGTGTTTTGGTCATTTACTTCTATAAATCATCGTCTCGTTAATTTTTAAAATACATTTTAAAATAGTGTTTTACTGTAGCAAGTTACTGTAGCAAAGTCAATTTTTACTGTAGCAAATCACTGTAGCAAAGTCAATTTCACTGTAGCAAATAGTGATTTTCGAAAACACTGTAGCATTTTGAGTAATGTGGCAATTTGAAAACACTGTAGCAAATTAGTGTTTAACTGGTTCATCTTAAACGCTTTAGTTAACTTATCTAAATATCAATCGAATCAATAAACGAATGTTACTATCGTTTATTATATATATATCTTTTTAATATATACATAAATCAGTTTTTAAATACACATTGGAAGTTATTTATAAATAAATTTTAATAATAAATATTTCAACTTATCATATATATTCAAATAGATATTTAAACCAATAAGTTTAATGTACGGTATCAAACAATTAATACATTGTTACCTTTTCATGTTATAGTATATATGTATCTATTTTTCATATAATTGTTCACGGATAGTCGAAAACAACCGAAGGGTATTTAAATATATAAAAGTAATTCAAAAATTTTGAGATTCAGTTTTACAGACTTTGCTTATCGTGTCGAAAATGTTAATCATACAAAGATTAAGTTTAAATTTAGTCAAAATTTCTGGGTCATCACAATTATTTTTAATTTTATTAATCTAAAGTATGCCAAAAACATTAAAAAAACCCAAAAATCTTTGCTTTTAAAACAACGATTAAAAGTGACAAATTTTAAAATTTTGTCGAGAGACGAACTAGTTTTAAAAATAATTAAGTGTTTTTATAAGTAAAAGGTTTTATAAAAAAAAAAAACTGGACCCCATGCGATCGCATGGGATTTGTACATGGGGACCATGTGATCGCATGGTATCAAAATACTGGACAGAATCAAAAGTGCAGCTCGCTGGTTCTCTGTCTTCACAAACACACACATACATAAACGAAAACACACACAAACACTCTCAAAAATTCGCATTTTTCAACCAAAGTCCATCAAATTTCTTGCTCTAATCATGTCTTTTCTCATATGGGGAAGCAGAAAGGTAAAGATTTCACCCCTAAAACTCTTAAAATTCGAATTTTAGTGTTCTTGAGCTAATTTTTACCTAATTTAATTTTGTTAATTTCTAGTGTAATTAGAGTTAAATTGTTAGTATATTATGCATGTATAACCTAGATTGATGCTATTTGTCATGATTTGAAGCCAAAAACTTCAAAAATTTTAGAAATCTAGGGTTTGTGTTCTTGAGCAATTTGGGACTTTTTGATATAAACAGGTTATGGCCGATTTTTGTCATGAATTATTACTAAATTAAGTAGTGTAACATGTTTAGGTAGCTAAATGATCCAAACATTGATCCTAAACATGATTTTTGAGAATTAAAGTGGACTTTTTAAGTCTAAAATTCATGAACTTGATTAAACTGATGTAAATGCCATTTGAAACTTGTTTAATTGCTAGTAATGGTTATTTTAACATGTTATTTGAGTTAAATGCTTATGAACTTTGTAAACATTTGCATATATGCTTATTTGAAAAAGTGTAGAATTGATAAAAATATGGAAATGAGTATAAGTTTAATATGGATTAAACATGTTATTGTAATTGTTTTAATTTGTTATTTTGCTAACACTAATGCATATTTAGATGCACAAATTTTGTGTTTAATGTGTTTTGCGGAGAAATACAGATACAGACGGTGCATCATCGTCTAGGCACCCTAATCCGGAACCACAGCCAGAGATGCAATATCACGAACCGGAACAACAACCTGAACAACAACAACATTATGATCAACATGTGCCATACTATGAACCAGAACCACAATTTTTTATTGCCTACGTAGTATTTCCCGTTCATCATATAATAGAACACTCAACAATTCATGAAGAACAGTTGCATCCCAATTTAAGGATTGATAGAAGTTGGAGAGATTACCCGATGTACCAAAGTAACAAATTTAAGCTTTAGACCAAAAATGTAGAAGTACCAAGGATAATAGATTGGGAGCCTTTGGAAAGGGTCCACCTAGCTAACCCAGTTAGGCAGCTCTAATCCAAAGGTATGGCAGCTCTTCTTTTACTGATTGGGAACGTTTATTTACCACTCGTAGGCCTGTATATAAAGAGTGGTGTGTTGAGCTAATGAGTACTATAGCTTTTAATAAAGATGTAGATAGGTTAGACGATAAGAGTTTTCTTAGATTTATACTTGGCTGTAGGATGTACAGGATGTCCATGCTGGACATGGCCAGGGCTTTACAGATTTACACTCCCGCTGAATTACTATCACCTGATTGTACAAATTTGATTTATCATGGTGAGCAGGTAGATAGAAATTTTGATTCTAACGCCATCTGGAGGCGTATGTCAAATTTTAATGTGTTTACGCAGGGAGGAAGACACTCCTATTTAGATATTAATAAAGCCGAGCTTCGTATAATACATAGATTCTTAGCAAACTCAATTACACAAAGAGGTAACAATAAGGAGAAAATGACCTTACACGATTTATTTTACCTTAAGTGCATTCAAATCACTAGAAGCTTTGTTAATATCCCCTACTGTGTTGGTTTTATCTGTCTAAAATGGTGGAAGGTATACAGGAAGCGGGGAATAATAGAAGGAGGTATTTTTTTGTTACTCTCATTAGAGAGTATTTAGGTGTAGATAGGGATCAATGGGGTCCAATGATAGTATGTAGGGAACATGACGAGACTTTAGGTTTGCAAGTCTATTAAGGTGCAAAGGTATTGACTAGGAGACGCAATCAGGCAGTACAATATCAGGGCCGCCATCCACAGGTAGAGAGGGGTTTGGATGAGGAAATGGAGGAAGCGGATGACATTAGGGATGTCATTAGGGATAGTGCTACTGACATTTTTCAGCGTATAGATGAGGTAGAAATGACTAATGAGGATAGGCATCGTCGGTATGAGCAGTGGCAAGCCGCGAATGAGTATGAGACTTCCAGGCGACGCCAACACGATAGCTGGCAAGTTCATCAGCACCAAATTATGAGCCAGCTATCATATCAGGTACCAAATAACTACATCCCGACTCGACCTGCTTTTTATCCTCCACATCAGCCCGATATGCGACCACCCTATGACTTGTACGACCCCAATCAAGAATACTAGAACACCTATCACCAACCATGGAACTCGAATGATGATATGAACTGGAACCCCTATCCAAATCAATAGTGTTCCATTGGTGATGTCTTCTCTTTTATTATTTTTATCTATTTATGCTAAACATTTAACATTATGATACTTTTATGTAATGTTTAATATGTTTATTATTTTGTACTAATATTTCATTTTTATAATTTGAAAGTGGGATATTAAGTCCCATTTCAAATTACCATGCATGTTTATATTTGTATTGTATGTATTTTATCTCATGTACACAACAGGGTAAAACAGCGCATTTTCAAAGACTGGCATTAAGTTCAGCAAAAGCTATTAATTTTAACGACAAAACGAAAAACAAGTGTGATGTAACAACAGACGGAATGAATAAATGATGTGCACCATTTATCATTCAACATAAACAACAATATGTTTGGAAACTTTGGTAAAATTTAATCATTTTTCTACGCTAATCACCCTCAATAATTTAAATTGTTACTGATTTCTTGCAAATGAGGGCATTGCAAGATCTTAAGTGTGGGAAGGGATTAAATTCTTTTGATTTTAAATTTTTTTTGACTTATACACTTGGTTACCATTAAAAATACTAGTAACGCAGTAGTTGTATTAGAATCTAGTGCTCTATGATAATAAAGAACAGCCCTAGTCTTATATACTGACTACCCAATTCTAGTAAAATTTTTAAAAATTTTCAAATAAATGAATTCAAAATCATGTTTATACATATTTATGAACGATAAAACTAGGTGTTAACACCAAAATTATTGTTACCTCAGAAAGGACATAAATTGAGAAACAACTCAAAATGCTTGAGTTCATTTAAAATGGAATAGAGGAGAATAAAAAGGCAAAGAAAGAAAAATAAAAGCCAAGTGTGGGAAAAATTTACCAAGTTATTTAGAACATATGTCACATATTTTTGTACAAATAATTAAAGATACTTTTGTTTTGAACGATATTAATCAGTTTTACCCAGTTTATTGTAATAGAATTTAAAAGGAAGTAAAGTCTTCCGAGAAAAAAAACACGCGCTTCTTGATTTAGGTCCGGAAGTTGTCGTCCAGACCAGTTGTAGAGTCTACGAAAAACCTTGAAAAGTTTTCTCGAAAATCAGCTGGAAATCCACGGACCTCGGCATCAAACAGGGTCGCCAAGTGGTCAGACTTATCCTAACCATGAGAGGATCTGTCTCGTACAATGGGGGGCACCGTGCAAATTAGCTTATAAGACTAATGGATCAGATCCCCAGAAAGGATAATCTTCTTAAAGATCAAAAATTAGCTTTTAAGCCTGATATTACTCAATACTTGAGATTGACCTTAAAGATTGAGAATTCAAACACATGGAATTCAATGATATCTGAAAGGACCCGTCCTAATCCACCTGGATGAAGTCATCAACATTTGGTCCCATTGCGATGATCGGCTCCAAGTAATGTCCTTATATTGAGCAAATGCACAGCGGAAGACTTAATTCGTACCTGAGAATAAACATGCTTTAAAGTGTCAACCAAAAGGTTGGTGAGTTCATAGGTTTATCATAACAATCATTTCAATATGTTAATAGACCACAAGATTTCATAATCATAAACATAATACACTCGCAAGTGTATGTAAAGCATTCTAAGTGGTTGAGCACTTGGTAACCATACTTAACATTTAATCAACGTCGCATATTCCCTTTATTATGAAATCTCACTACATCGTACCAAGTGTAGTCACCAAAATGAAGTACTGTGCAACCGTTGAATACTGGTCGTCCAGTCCGGTTGGGGTTGTCAGGCCCGATAGATCTATCAACAGGATTCGTGTTTACAATACCCATGTAAATAGTAGTTACCAAGCTACAGGGAAATATGCCAGTGGTACAACTCAACGTAGAATATATTTTTAAGTACTTGTGTCTATTTTGTAAACATTTATAAAAGCAGTGCATGTATTCTCAGCCCAAAAATATATATTGCAAAAGCAATTAAAAAGGGGAGCAAATGAAACTCACTTTTGCCTTGAAGGTATTTAATTCGACTTGGTCTCCGATAGATATCACGAACCTAACCATATATATAATATATCAACATATTTTCTTTTTAAGTAATCGTTACATATATATATATATATTTTTAATACTTTTAATATTTTCTTAGTCCGTAGTTAGCAGTCCGATGTTAGTGGTCCACAATTAGTTGCTTAAATAAAATAAATAAAGACCCCATCGTATTCGTATTGATCAGAATTAATCTCGACCCATGGTACCATGTTGTCAAATGACGTGTTGCGTACATAAAGTACCGTGTTGTCAAATGACGTGTTGCGTACAATCATGAGGTCTTATGATTAATCTTCTCATGTTGTTTACGGGTGGTCCAGAAATATATAAAATCAAATCATAAGTAATTATATATAAAATATCATATTAATTGGAAAAGATATGATTAATTTACTTTTTCTCCAAATATTTTCGTAGCTAAACTAGCTTCGGATACCCAATCTTGTTTTAGTCGTAGTTTCTTCATTACAACTCCGTTTTTGTTGGTTCAACTTGCCACTTCCTTGGATCGAGTCAAATTTTAAGAATATGAACTGAAAATACCTTAGTTTGTATTCAAAATCATAGGTTATAGGTCAAACTTTGGTGAAACTTATGAAAGTGGTCATTTTCCATCATAAAAACAACATTTAATGATCATTTTTCTAAAAATACTTACACTTTGAGTTAAACCATGAAATTTTTATGTGTTAACATATTCATAAGAAATTTCATTTTTCCAGAACATGAACTTCCAATTCAAAGTTCAAGATGGTTTTTAATTATCCAACCCAAAACAGCCCCCGGTTGCACTCCGACGACGTAGATTCAGTTTTTAAGATGTTCTTTGTAAAACCAAGTTATATCTTGTTAGGTTAGCATATCATTATAATATATTACAGGTCTTGAAGTGTTTTAAAAGTCAAGTTAGAAGGATCTATTTAGTTTGCGAACAAGTTTGAAATCATTCAAACTATGTTCTTGTTGTTAAAATTTTATACCACAAAATAAGATAGCTATATGAATATGAATTGAATAAGATTATGAACAAGGTTACTACCTCAAGTTACTTGGATAAAGTTACTGCAAAAGATAAGAAATAATCTTGAAATCAAAGAGTGGTGGAGTTAGATCAAAAGGTTGGAAGTAAACTTCTTCAAATGGGTGGTTATTTTGATATGTTCTTGAAAGAGTTTTCTTATGGTGTTTAAGGCTTGTAATTGAAGCTAAATGATGGTAAAAATGCTTGGATATGATTAAGTATGAAGTTAGGAGTATTTTGAGAGAGAAATGAGGGTGTAGGTATGAGAAAATGGAGTGAAGAAATGGTGTTCATTTATAAAAACGTTTTTAGTTTATAAAGAAAGAAAAGGATTCCTAATTTTGTTTTCTTACTAATAATTCATACTACTTGAAAAATCCTAGTTACCTCATATCTAGGGCAGTAATAATGTTGATTAGGATGTTGATTTGATGTGTATATACCAATAGTAAATGCGTATAGAAGCTGGGTATGATACGGGTACATATACCCTAGATATACGTATAGAAATCTTGAGAAAACGGAACGAGAATTCAAATATAGCTATCTTTTGTGAATATAGTTATATTGTTTTATGTATTTAAGTCCTTAAAAAGTGATTAAATGCATTATATATACGATACATGTATAAGCATTATAGATTATAAGTATATATATCAAAGAATGTTACGTATAGTTATCGTTTTGAAAACTTAAGTTAGTAGTTTCAAAATATACTTATAACTCATTGTCATTAGTACACAATGAGATGTTAAACCATCCTTAGATCATGTTAAATATATATAAATACATATATATAAACAAACGTATAATTATCGTATGTTATATAGTTCGTGATATCATCGGTCATATTGGACGGTCAAACGTTGTGTAAAACTCTTTTCAAAAACACAAGTCTCGACAATTTGGATTGCTTATCATGTTGGTATGGTTTAATTTATGTAAATATTAATCTCATAAGTATAATTTGGTCGGAAAATTCCGAGTCACTACAGTACCTACCCGTTAAGGAAATTTCGTCCCCGAAATTTGATAGAGGTTGTTATGGATAACAATAAGAAGGTTTTCATGACAAATATAAGGTGATAATGGAGTTTTATCATCATTGAGTAATGTAGATAAAACGATTCGATTATGCGAAGAATATAAATGAGACTATCGTAAAAGAGTGAGATGAGTAAAATATATTCGTCTTAACCGATGACGTAGTTATGATTGATTTCCGAGATTTAAGGGATTTAAAGAGAATCTTACGTAATAAGATTTGGTTCTTTGGTGATTAAGGAAATCAGGATCTTCTTTGATTATATGCAATAATCTGTTTCGATTGCTCTGTCGGATATTTCACTATAAATTCACCCCTTCGTTTCCTTATTTTCCACGACTCACTCCTTCTATTCTTTCTCCCTTGATTCTTACTTTAAAGCATTCATCAATATGCTCCATCCAGTCCTGATTCTTGATATACTCGTAACTTTTATATCTGTCATTCTTCTTTTTTATCTACTACCAGAAGAATCTATTTACTTCTACTATACTCTTGTGTTTATAGTGTTTCTAATTCTCCCGTGTCTCTATATTGCTATCTGCATCAATATACACAGCTTGTAATTTTGGGGTTATTATCGGAGTTTATATTCTTCATTATTTTTCGGAGCTTCATGCTTTCGTTTTCTCTTCCCGACTTCGAGTCAAGCGAGTAATGGTCCGGCATTCGTAGATATGAAATTCAGAATGAACATAGCTAATGCTCTAAGAAGAAAATGGTAATAGAACGATTTTGATTTGTTAAATTACCAGAATACCCTGGAAAAGACTGAGTCATCCAGAAAAATATTCTCTTGATATGTTTAGAGATTAGATAGAATGTAAGAGTCGTGTAAATGGCACATGATGACGGTACTGTGAATCATCATGCTTCATTAGAAACTCAGCATGACTTACTATAATATAATGACGTTGATCAAGTGTCATTATATTATACTAATCCATGCTTCAGTTCCCAACACTACTTCAAAACATTCATATTTTAAACTCGAAGGTTTCAGAATTTAGAAACTAACACAGTTTCTTTTATGTTGCAGATATTACGGAGAGATAAATGATCTCAGATAAGAATAGTTGTGAAAATATCGCCAGAAATATGGAGGATATTTATAATAGAACATACGAGAATATCTTAGAATTTCTAATATCAATGGATGATGAAGAAGATTTGTCTGTGAAGGTTTAGAATGAGAAATAAGATGTTTGCTCACGATTTCAGCAGGCACAGAATCATTTGGATTCTTTGAAGGCAAACTTATTCTTTGTGATTTATCCACGGCTTTCTTCATAGTTTCGCATAATCCGCTTTTCGGTACTAAATTTTCTATCGAGCGTTCCTAACACTCCTTTCTTTATCATCAAACTTTTGGCCATTAAGATCATCTACAACATGCTGCTTCGTCAGCATTTTTAAAGTTAACTGATCTGGGTCATCGGTTATCAAACCGAGGTAGTTTCAGGAGAATTGTGTTTTTTAGAATGATTAATCGCAGATGGTAATATTGTGGAATATAAAAGGTTCCCCAGTAACAATAAAGAGTACGCATATATATCGCGGTTATAATAAAGTTGTTTTGGATGAAAATTCGGAGTTGACTTGCTGGAGCTGTGACAAAATTAGCTACTTTGGAAAGGGATTGCAAAACGATCTTCGGTAATAACAATGTCAAAGGAACTAGAACAGATACGTGTCAAACGTTTACTCAGTTTCCGAGGGTTTTTCAGGTGCATAACTATATGCATCAATCTTTTCTTCCGTAGATGAAGTGCGGTTGGTTTATCCTCTCGATTGAGTTGTTTTTAAGAATCGTGATAGATTTGAATGCTGATTGTAATCGTCGAGATACAATGAGGTTTAAGATGAAATTAAGTGGCAATCTTGAAAAAATGTTTAGTTTCATATGTTATAATCAATATTTTAATTCATTTTAATTGTCCAATGTCATTAGTCCACAGTCGATAGTCCACAGTAACAGTCCAATAATTCATATATAGTTTAATATATAATATACGAATTAATTAATACGTGTCGTGACCCGTATACATCTCAGACTCGATCACAACTCAAACTATATATATTATTGTAGAATCAACCTCAACCCTGTATAGAGAACTCGATCATTACTGCATATAGAGTGCTTATGGTGATTCCAAATAATATATATAGATGCGTCGATATGATATGTCAAAACATTGTATACGTGTCCCGATATTTAAAGTGCGTAAAATAATTACAGAAATTAAATGACGATAAATAAAAGTGCGATAATTAAATTGCGATAAATAAACTGCGATAAATAAAATGTAATCAGTTAGCTAGGAACAGTTAGCTGGAACAGTTAGCGTGGATTCTTAACAAAAATTTTCATAGTTAATTTGTTTGTTTCTCACAGATTTTATTTTGTCATATGTTTTCTTCATATGCCACATGTTGGATTCTGGAAAGTCAAAATCCAAATATGAAATTGAATGAAAATGGTTATTCTGCGGTGAACGGATACGTATATCGGTGGTTGTAAGTAGGATAGTAAATGACTGTTGAATCAGCTTCACGAATGTACAATGTAACTTATTAAGATGAAATCTAATTATTCCTCGGGTATTACCTACCCGTTAAAAAAAAAAATTTACCATTAATATTTTGTACAAAAGAACTTTTAATTACAATCTTTATGAAAACATATATACATATATATTTTCTTCAGATGAAATCATGAATTTAATGAGTTAATATGATATTAATCTCATTTGCTTTTCGGTTTGAGCTAGAATAAGAAATCTCTAAAACTTTTTGAAACCACATATTCTTCGCAGATTATCAATGAAGTTATGGATCAATACTTCATCGTTCATTATTGTTGGTACTCCTTGGTATCAATGGTGCGTATGATGTTGATGTTTGTGGGTCATATTATGATGTCGAGACGTGTGATGCGGATGTTGTTTGTTAGTGGTGATGATGGTATTATTGATGTTATTGATGGTGGTGCTGATTATGCTGTTGGTGCTGCTGCTGGTGTTTGCAACCTTCGCACCATGTTCTCCAAAGCCGTCACGCGAGCGCGAAGTTCGTTAACTTTTGCTAGTACACCGGGATGATTGGCAGTTGGAGCGAGCGAATGAACAAGATTTGTAATATGGGATAGTATATAATCGTGACGAGATACTCTAGAAATGAGAGAGAAAATGGTGTTTCGAATAGGTTCGCCGGTATGTGCTTCAGGTTCATCGCCAAGAGGGCAATTTGGTGGATGGAATGGATCACCTTCTTCTTGTCTCCAGTGATTTAGTATATTACGAACCCATCCCCAATTCATCCAGAATAGATGATGGGAAATTGGTTGATCCATTCCGGTGACGCTGCTTTCGGAGCCGAATGGAAATTCATATCGGCATAACTGTCGGAATCTGAAGAATTCGAACTAGTTGCGGAATCCATCTTGTATAATGGGGAAAATGAATTTTTGGTATGGAATAGATTATAGGAGTTAGATTTGGTACTCTTCAATACATAATTTACATATGTATATATAATACCAAAATCCCGTAAATTACGGAGAATCTTTGAAAAGATATCAGTCAAAGTTTGCAATAACAGATATGCTAAGATAAGAATTCGTCTATACACTATCAATGCAGTAAATGTAGTAAAACGTGTCTAGACTTATGAATGATAAGCAGGTAATTTCCTAAGGATGATAAGCAGATGATTTCCGACTAGAAATGATAAGCAAAACTTTTGACATGTAGACACGGTCGAAGTCCAGACTCATTAATGCATCCTAACAACTACTAGTTAGACACACTAATGCAAGACCTGGTTCGCTACGACCACCGCTCTGATACCAACTGAAAGGACCCGTCCTAATCTACCTGGACGAAGTCATCAACATTTGGTCCCATTGCGATGATCGGCTCCAAGTAATGTCCTTATATTGAGCAAATGCACAGCGGAAGACTTAATTCGTACCTGAGAATAAACATGCTTTAAAGTGTCAACCAAAAGGTTGGTGAGTTCATAGGTTTATCATAACAATCATTTCAATATGTTAATAGACCACAAGATTTCATAATCATAAACATAATACACTCGCAAGTGTATGTAAAGCATTCTAAGTGGTTGAGCACTTGGTAACCATACTTAACATTTAATCAACGTCGCATATTCCCTTTATTATGAAATCTCACTACACCGTACCAAGTGTAGTCACCAAAACGAAGTACTGTGCAACCGTTGAATACTGGTCGTCCAGTCCGGTTGGGGTTGTCAGGCCCGTTAGATCTATCAACAGGATTCGCGTTTACAATACCCATGTAAATAGTAGTTACCAAGCTACAGGGAAATATGCCAGTGGTACAACTCAACGTAGAATATATTTTTAAGTACTTGTGTCTATTTTGTAAACATTTATAAAAGCAGTGCATGTATTCTCAGCCCAAAAATATATATTGCAAAAGCAATTAAAAAGAGAGCAAATGAAACTCACTTTTGCCTTGAAGGTATTTAATTTTACTTGGTCTCCGATTGATATCACGAACCTAACCATATATATATAATATATCAACATATTTTCTTTTTAAGTAATCGTTACATATATATATATTTTTAATACTTTTAATATTTTTTTAGTCCGTAGTTAGCAGTCCGATGTTAGTGGTCCACAATTAGTTACTTAAATAAAATAAATAAAGACCCCATCGTATTCGTATTGATCAGAATTAATCTCGACCCATGGTACCATGTTGTCAAATGACGTGTTGCGTACATAAAGTACCGTGTTGTCAAATGACGTGTTGCGTACAATCATGAGGTCTTATGATTAATCTTCTCATGTTGTTTGCGGGTGGTCCTGAAATATATAAAATCAAATCATAAGTAATTATATATAAAATATCATATTAATTGGAAAAGATATGATTAATTTACTTTTTCTCCAAATATTTTCGTAGCTAAACTAGCTTCGGATACCCAATCTTGTTTTAGTCGTAGTTTTTTCATTACAACTCTGTTTTTGTTGGTTCAACTTACCACTTCCTTGGATCGAGTCAAATTTTAAGAATATGAACTGAAAATACCTTAGTTTGTATTCGAAATCATAGGTTATAGGTCAAACTTTGGTGAAACTTATGAAAGTGGTCATTTTCCATCATAAAAACAACATTTAATGATCATTTTTCTAAAAATACTTACACTTTGAGTTAAACCATGAAATTTTTATGTGTTAACATATTCATAAGAAATTTCATTTTTCCAGAACATGAACTTCCAATTCAAAGTTCAAGATGGTTTTTAATTATCCAACCCAAAACAGTCCCCGGTTGCACTCCGACGACGTAGATTCAGTTTTTAAGATGTTCTTTGTAAAACCAAGTTATATCTTGTTAGGTTAGCATATCATTATGATATATTACAGGTCTTGAAGTATTTTAAAAGTCAAGTTAGAAGGATCTATTTAGTTTGCGAACAAGTTTGAAATCATTCAAACTATGTTCTTGTTGTTAAAATTTTATATCACAAAATAAGATAGCTATATGAATATGAATTGAATAAGATTATGAACAAGGTTACTACCTCAAGTTACTTGGACAAAGTTACTGCAAAAGATAAGAAATAATCTTGAAATCAAAGAGTGGTGGAGTTAGATCAAAAGGTTGGAAGTAAACTTCTTCAAATGGGTGGTTATTTTGATATGTTCTTGAAAGAGTTTTCTTATGGTGTTTAAGGCTTGTAATTGAAGCTAAATGATGGTAAAAATGCTTGGAGATGATTAAGTATGAAGTTAGGAGTATTTTGAGAGAGAAATGAGGGTGTAGGTATGAGAAAATGGAGTGAAGAAATGGTGTTCATTTATAAAAACGTTTTTAGTTTATAAAGAAAGAAAAGGATTCCTAATTTTGTTTTCCTACTAATAATTCATACTACTTGACAAATCCTAGTTACCTCATATCTAAGGCAGTAATAATGTTGATTAGGATGTTGATTTGATGTGTATATACCAATAGTAAATGCGTATAGAAGCTGGGTATGATACGGGTACATATACCCTAGATATACGTATAGAAATCTTGAGGAAACGGAACGAGAATTCAAATATAGCTATCTTTTGTGAATATAGTTATATTGTTTTATGTATTTAAGTCCTTAAAAAGTGATTAAATACATTATATATATGATACATGTATAAGCATTATAGATTATAAGTATATATATCAAAGAATGTTACGTATAGTTATCGTTTTGAAAACTTAAGTTAGTAGTTTCAAAATATACTTATAACTCATTGTCATTAGTACACAATGAGATGTTAAACCATCCTTAGATCATGTTAAATATATATAAATACATATATATAAACAAACGTATAATTATCGTATGTTATATAGTTCGTGATATCATCGGTCATATTGGACGGTCAAACGTTGTGTACTCTTTTCAAAAACACAAGTCTCAACAATTTGGATTGCTTATCATGTTGGTATGGTTTAATTTATGTAAATATTAATCTCATAAGTATAATTTGGTCGGAAAATTCCGGGTCATTATAATATCTAAACTCGAGCTTGAACGAGAAAATATTTTGATCAAATTACAAACCGATTTGTTTTCTGAAAGCCCATTTTTAATGCGTTCATTACCATTGAACGTAAAATTCTAAGAATTCACCAGAATTCATTAGGTCACCTGAACCAAATCGGGTGTCAACCGTAAGAACGGTGGTTGCATAGCATGGTCGAAGACAGGACCTTGTGCCAGACCGAAAAACTATATGGTGATCTTTACATTTGCTCCTACAAAGTATAGTAATTGCATCCGACACGATATAGAACATAATTAAAAGCATGTCACGGGACATTCCCCTAACACTTGCTTGTTCAACGCTTTCCTTTACAACCGGACGGTAGTTTACCGAAAGGTAATATACGGAGCAAGTATACTGGATGTGTTGCTTTCCTAATACAAGGTTAGCAAGTGGGTGACACAAAACCATAAGTTTTGAGCTAAAATTTTCAAATCTAAAACCCACAAAACCCACAAAAACATTTTGCAAACACCGGTGAAGGGTTATTCCGAAAAACTTATCTAGGGTAAAAGCTAGATTGAATTTTCAAAAGATCAAAAGTTTTCATAAAGATCCAATTTCCTTAAAGGATCTAAATTGTTATAGTCATGTGGGACTGTAAACCACATCGTTACTATCATTGTTCATACCGCCATATTAAAATCACTGATGTACAAAGTGTGAAGAATAAAGAAGTGATTCTAGTAAAGTTTTATTCAAGTTCTATATTGCTTGAGGACAAGCAAAGCTCAAGTGTGGGAATATTTGATAATGCTAAAAATGAACATATATTTCATAGCATTATCCTTCAAGAAAGACAAGCTTTTGGTTGCAATTATTCTATTTACAAGTGATATTCGTTTAAATAATAAAAGGTGAAGACAAAAGACAAATTCGACGATTTGAAGAAGCAAACGACCAAAAAGCTAAAAAGTACAAAGTACAATCCAAGTGGTTCAATTTATTGATGAGAAACGTCTAAAAGTTACAAGAGTACGAGCCGCAAAACGCAAAGTACAAGATATTAAATCGTACGAAAGGACGTTCGAAAATCTGAAACCGGGACATGAACCAACTATCAACGCGCGACGCAACGGAGCTAAAATTACAAATAAACTATACACATGAATATAATATAATATATAAATAATTCTATAAATTATATATATATTATATTTATATATTAAAATAAAAACCTTCGGCAAACAAGAAAACAAAAGATTGTGAGCTGTCCCAGGGGGCCATGCGATCGCATGGCATGGAAGCACAATTTCCATGCGATCGCATGGCAGCTAAATGCTGGTCAGGTCCTATAAATAGCCAACGAATTTGACGAGTAATATACACCAAAATTTTCTTTCTTCCTCTGTAAAGAATAAATATATTTATAATTTTAATTTTAATTTTAATTTTAATTTAAGTTTAATAATAATTGGGTTATTGTAAGGAATGTTTTTAAGTTTGTAAGTCGAAAATCTGTCCGTGTAACGCTACGCTATTAATACTCATTGTAAGTTATGTTCAATATTTTAAAATTAATTTCTCGTAGCTAAGTTATTATTATGCTTATTTAAATCAAAGTAATCATGATGTTGGGCTAAATATTAAAGACGGAGTAATTGGGCTTTGTACCATAATTGGGGTTTGGACAAAAGACCGACACTTGTAGAAATTGGACTATGGACTATTAATGGGCTTTATATTTGTTTAACTGAATGATAGTTCGTTAATTTAATATAGAGATTTACAATTTGACATATCTATAAATAACCATATACACTCGATCGGACACGATGGGCAGGATATTTATAAATACTAATAATCGTTCATTTAACCGGACACGGGAATGGATTAATAGTCAATGGACTCATTAAAACAGGGGTGGATTATATACAAGGACACTTGGTGTAATTGATAATAAAGTATTAAAACCTTGGATTGCACACAGTCGATAACCTGGTGTATTCATTAAACAAAGTATTAAGACCTTGTTACAGTTCGAATCCCCAATTAGTTGGAATATTTGACTTCGGGTATAAGGATAATTTGACGAGGACACTCGCACTTTATAATTATGACCGATGGACTATTATGGACAAAACCGTATGGACATATCAAATAATCCAGGACAAAGGACAATTAACCCATGGTAATAAACTAAAATCAACAGGTCGAACATCATGATTACGGAAGTTTAAATAAGCATAATTCCTTTATTTTATATCTCATCACACTTTTATTTACTGTCATTTTATTTATTGCACTTTTAATTATCGTACTATTAATTATCGCATTTTTATTTATCATCATTTACTTTACGCTTTAAATTAAGTTGTATTTACATTTAATATTTTACATTAGGTTTTAATTGTGACTTAAGACATAAAATCGACAAACCGGTCATTAAACGGTAAAAACCCCCTTTTTATAATAATAATATTATTATTTATATATATATATATATTTATACAAATATAGTTTTAAAAATATAGCATTAAACTTGGCTAGCTCCCTGCGGAATGAACCGGACTTACTAAAAACTACACTACTGTACGATTACGTACACTGCCTATAAGTGTTGTAGCAAGGTTTAGGTATATCCATTCTATAAATAAATAAATAACTTGTGTATAATTGTATCGTATTTAATAGTATTTTGTAGTAAATATATAACTATTTCATATACACCTCGCATAACATCAGCCTCCAGGCCATGCGATCGCATGGCCGCCTGTGACAGCTAACATCAGTTTGTTTTTTTCTTTGCCGACGTTTTATTAAAATATATATATAATATATATAATTTATATTAATTATATATATATTATATTATATTCTTGTGCATAGTTGACTTGTAATTTTTGGTCCGTTGAGTCGTACGTTTCTTCTCGGTTTATGTCCCGATTCTGGAGTTTCGAACGTCCTTTCGTACATTTAGATATCTTGTACTTTTCGTTCCACGGCTTGTACTCTTGTAATTTTTAGATGTTTCTCATCAATAATTTGAACCACTTGGATTATAACTTGTACGTTTTAGCTTTTTGGTCATTTGCATCTTCAAATCGTCGTTTTCTTCTTTTGTCTTCGCATTTATTTATTTAAACAATTATTACATAAAAATAGAACAATAGTAACTAAAAGCTTTACATATTGGAAGGATATTGATACTAAATATATGTTCATTTAGAGTACTATCAAAAGTATGAGGGGTTTGTTTGACAAATGGCTAGCTCTTCTGATTATATCCGAATCACATTTCGTTACTTAGAAACGCAGATCTAAAGCAAGTTCTGATTCCAAGCACAGACATCGGCACTCTCAACGGAAAATAGTGGAGCATTAAAGATGAATGCAGGTCTTATTTGGGTGCCTCACCATAATCAATTTAGGTCGATAATGCCTAGTCATGCAATGCTCTTTTAGAGACTCGGTTCGTCCTAACAAGATTTCCACTTTATTTAAGCCTTATTTTTATTTACAAACGTTCTAGGTTTTCAAAAATACTTTTTCAAAAAGGCTTTCTTTTGTTAAAAATTTGAAATTTGGCTTAAAAACTTGGAATCTTTGTAATGGGTTATTTTAATACAGCATAAAAAGGACTATACCAACATCCCACAATTAGACGAACATTGTCCTCAATGTTCCTAGTGTATCCCACACTTAGGAGTTTTAGTTGAAGATTTAGCAGTATTTGTCTAGTGTCTAATTGGGTTGGAATCCCACACTTAGTGATAAGCTTAGGATGCGGCATAAAAATTTGAGCTAGTAGCAGAAAGAAAGGGTACCCCCAGCAGACGTGGTTGCTTGTGAAGAAAGAAAGGGTACCCCCAGCAGACGTGGCTGCTTGTGAAGAGCTGGCTGGCTTGGAAGTTTCGTCCTTTATTCATCGGCTCACTTGTCATCCTTTATTCTTCTACTCTACTTTATTGCACGGGTTGCCACACGAGAAGCGCTTTTGTTTAAGGTCATTGGCTCGACCTTAGTGGGGCTCAGAAAGTAGTCATTCCCCTTTGGTAGTTGTGATCTTGGTCTTCTCAAGGAAATGCGAGTCTTGGTGGATAAATCCTGAGAAAGTGTCGGACCAAAAGTGGTAACAGGTCCGGTACTTCTCTTGAAGATCTTCTGAAAGAAAGATAATGCGCGGTTTTGGCTCGTGACAAATCTTGAAGTCCGATAAGAATATGATCCACTGCTCTGCTGATTGATCTATGGATGTCGATCATCGAGACAGTGCTGGTGGTGATTATTTATCTGATGGGATGCTCGTTTCGGAGATCTTCAAATAGTGTCAGAAATTGAATCTTTAGTATTTCAAAGTCTTCTGATCGGTGGTCTCCACGGTAGGAGTCCATAGCTTTGCACAAAGTAGGCAAAAAGTGAAGCTGAAAAGAAGTGAAGAGCAGCCCTGACCCAAGCATTAATGTCACCGTCTTTAAGTATATCTCCCTACAATCGGCTTTGAATGTGAAACTAGGGTCCGTGGATTCTTGGAAGATACGTGCTATCTGCTTCGTAACGTAGGTGGCAATGTTGACTCGGTCTGGTTCAAGATGAGAAAATGGGTTGTTGCGTCTTACTTCCTCTGTGACTGCATCTTGTAACTCTTTGATAATTAGATCGGCGTGGTGATCAATTGTTACATAAATTACTAGCCTCTCTGGTGTGCTTTCAAAATTATCTCTTTCCAAGAGGGTGAAAAAGCTGTGAATATCCTCGATCATTTGCAAATCAGAGTGATAAGTCAGGCGTCCGGTGGAAAGATCCATATACTTACGGATGAGAGTCAGTAGTGCTCGTTGGTTTGCTGAGAATGGAAGTGCAGATCCGGCTAAGGCGCTGTAAACCTTAGAGTAAATGATCTTCTGATCTCGACAAAATCTCGTCTCTAGAATAGTGCAAACTACTGAATCGTTCTCTCGTTGCCTTTCTTCGCGGTAGATATGATCGTGAAGGGTATTGATAAAGTCTTGAATGCGTTATTTTAAGGATTTCAGCATTATTGTCTTCTCTCTGGAGATAACGGTCGTATTCGTTCTTGATAGCCGTGATTCTTTCGGTTAAGCGTAGCGTAAAATCAATTGTTGATTTATGGATGGCTTCGAGAATCTCTTCAAATTCATCGGTGTCATTGATGAAGGGTATCATGACGATGTGAGTGGATATGATCGGAATTCGATCTGAAGACGAGTCCAGATCCTCCTGATCTGGTTCGGATGGAGAATATGAGTTATCCATAATGTCTTCGTGTAGCTCTTCCTCGTTATCATCGGTAGAATAATTGTCTGAAAATTCGTCTGATGAACGGGTTTCTTCAGTATTCTGGTTCTTCACCTTGACACTTTCGGGATCAATTGCTATGTTCTTAATGTCAACCTTATCAGTCTTCTTTTTGAAGTGAATGATTAAACTGTGATCTTTAGTCTCAAGCCTCATTAATTCCTAGTGATGCTCTTGAAAGGACCCGTTCATATACATTATAAACGATTCACAATAGTTGATTTCATCGCGAGGTATTTGACCTCTATATGATACATTTTACAAACATTGCATTCGTTTTTAAAAAGACAAACTTTCTTTACAACGAAAGTTGACGGCATGCATACCATTTCATAATACATCCAACTATAATTGACTTAATAATAATCTTGATGAACTCAATGACTCGAATGCAACGTCTTTCGAAATATGCCATGAATGACTCCAAGTAAGATCTCTAAAATGAGCTAATGCACAGCGGAAGATTTCTTTAATACCTGAGAATAAACATGCTTTAAAGTGTCAACCAAAAGGTTTGTGAGTTCATTAGTTTATCATAATCGATCATTTTCATCATTTTAATAGACCACATGAATTTCATTTCCATTTCTCATAAATATACGTCCCATGCATAGAGACAAAAATCATTCATATGGATTGAACACCTGGTAACAGACATTAACAAGATGCATATAAGAATATCCCCTATCATTTCGGGACATCCATCGGACATGATAAAACAAATTCGAAGTACTAAAGTATCCGGTACTTTGGATGGGGTTTGTTAGGCCCAATAAATATATCTTTAGGATTCGCGTCAATTAGTAGATCGGTTTATTAATTCTTAGGCTACCAAGCAAAAGGGGCATATTCGGCTTCGATCATTCAACCATATAATGTAGTTTCGATTACTTGTGTCTATTTCGTAAAACATTTATAAAAGCGCATGTATTCTCAGTCCCAAAAATATATATTGCAAAAGCATTTAAAAAGGGAGCAAATGAAACTCACTTAATGTATTTTGTAGTAAATATACATATGACGATATTAAACAATGCAGGGTTGGCCTCAGATTCACGAACCTATATCATTTGTATATATATTAACACATATAATCGTAATCAAACTGATTTATATATTATATCATAAATTATGTATTATATATATTTAATTTGTGTACATATTTAAAATGATTAATATTTATATAGTTATATCAATATATATATTAAAAATACCTAATTTGTTAAAAATGTTAATATGATTAGTACATACTTATATGTAATATTACTATAAGTATATTTTTATATCAATAATGGTAACAAATGTTGTATTCAATTATAATGATAATATTAACAATAATAGTACTGGTAAAAATATTAATTATAGTAATAATAATAATAATAGTGATAAAAATAATAATAATGTGTCCAAAAATAATACTAATAATAATAATGATAATAATAATAATCCTAATAGTAATAAAAATGATAATTTTACTAAAAAAATGCTATTTTTAATAATATTGATAATAATAAAAATAATACTTTTACTAAAATGATACTTTTCATAATAATGCTAATAAAGATAGCTTTAGAAATAATGATGTTTATTATAATAATGATAATAATCATAACAATATTGGTTTTAATCATAATGATACTACTAATAATGGTAATAATAATAATAATAATACTAATAATAATAATAATAACAATAATAATAATAATAATAATAATAATAATAATAATAATAATAATAATAATAATAATAATGCTAATAATAATAATAATAATAATAATAATAATAATAATAATAATAATAATAATAATAATACAAATAATAATCATAATAAAAATAAAATAGAATACAACCTTTGAAGAACAAGCTTTCTAAAAAAAATATCATAGCCCGGGCTCGAACTCGCAACCTCTAGTTAACCCAAAACACTCCAAACCACTCCACTGCCCATTCAATTCAGTTTAAATTCGTAACCTATTATATTTAACCGAATTATGCTCAACTGCTAGCCCAACAGAAATACTTGGATCATGGCCCAGCAGCAGTTTCTAAAACCCAACTTATCTCGGCCCAACAATTAAATTATCTAAATCCAGGATACACAAATCCAATAACGTTGTAATTTAATTTGCACGAGGGATTTTGTGGGGTTTATCTGGTGATAGAACACAACGCATTATCATCTCCATCATGATAATCATCATCATAATATCATACGCCATCATCACTTCACGATCATCATCATCATATGGTCGCCGTCACTATCGTTCTTTCGCTACAGCTCATTATCGTCATCATAATTCATCTTTGAATCATAATCTCTACATCACCATAACCTAATCATCATCATCTTTATCTAATTATTATTATAACCTTAACCATCATCATTATATCCATCATCATATGCATCATCTCCATTAACCTTAAACATCATCATTCGTTATTTTCATCCTTCGTTACGTTCAACAGGAATAAGCGAAACTGGATCTCAGTTTAGTGTAAACGTGGCCCAAAAATAAGATACAGCCCAACAGATTAAACATTGTGGTCCAATAACAAGCTCACGGCCCAACACTTTAAACTAAAGGTTCACGGCCTAATACCTATTACGTTCCAATACTGACTAATGTCCACAGTTTATTAGCTATCTGCGAACAGAACAGTAGGTGGGGACTTTGATTTATCATCAATCATAATAACCAACTATATTGTCATCACTTTAAATAAAGAAACTAGTGGGTGATTTCGACCCTACCATAGCTCAATACAACACAATTCAAAACTGTATTATTCAATTATTGAGCAAGTGGTTTTGTTTACTTTATTAGTTGTCGGTCCAGAAGGGAAACAAAATGTCTTTATCTTCAAAACTAATCATTGTTGTCATTATCTCAACATCACTACATAATTATCATTTTCATCGTGTAATTATCGCTTCACTCATCATCATCCTTAATTATCTAACAGAAATCAAGGAATAAGTCTTGATTCGTTTGAGTCGCTAGTTGATTAAAAAAAAAATATATCAACTGCAATAGAACATTAGCAGCGACGGTTGTGGGTGCTGTTTGTGGGTTTGGTTAGTTTTGCAAGTCAATTAGTAACCAGTAGCAGCAACAAGTAATGGTTCGAGCTACTTAACAATTTAAGGCTGGTTTATGGCTGCTCGACAGTAGGCTTAATAGTTGCAATTTGCAGCTGCTTGCTCGACAGGAAATTATAAAAGGAGGGGAAAATAAGTAATGAAAGGTGGTGGAGTATGATTGCACGTTTGAGTCAGAAACTGAGTAGCATCAACAATAGAGACAACCACGATGGTAGATTTGTTAGTGATCAATATGGATGTGTGTGTATATATATATATATATATATATATATATATATATATATATATATATATATAATATATATATATATAGTAATCTTACAAAAGAAGAAAACGTGTGGGAGAATGAAACTCACGATGATGATATGTTGGCCATTCACGATGGAAAGGAGAAATAAAATACCGAAGGTGGTGATTTGGTGTAATTGTGGGTTTGTGATGGTTGAAGTGGTGTTTTACAATGGTGAAGGTGGTGGCGGTTTTTGTAAACATAAACGAATAGTATAAATGGGTTTGTGTTGAAGGTGGTCATGGTTTGAGGATGATGGTTTCTATCTCTCTCTCTGGCATATGTGTAGTATGTATATAATTGAATTCGATAGAGTAGATAGAAAGTGATAGATAGAGATGAATAACAGAAAGGTTCAATCATCAATTAAACACAGTACATTTCATTTACTTTATATGTTGATTCGATTCAATTCACAGGTAATAATCAAGTTGATTGATACAGCATCATAACTTTATCAAGGATTGTTTTGTAGTGCAGATTGTGAACGACAAAGAATCATGAGCAGGTGGAAAGACATAATTAAAAATTAAATATGATGAGGATATAGTTTCATGCGTAAATATCTGATTCAAATATCATTATAATATTAAGAATTAAATTAAAAGATATATTAATATTAATACTAATTATAATAATAACAATAATAATAATAATAATAATAATAATAATAATAATACTAATACTAATAATCATAATCATAATAATACTAATAATAATTATAATATCAAATTAATAAAGAGAAATAATGATACTGATATGGTAATATTAATAAAAAGATAAGTTTAATAATAATTAATAATAATGATGCTAATAATAAGAAAAAAATAATGTTAATAATATTATAACAAATATATTTTTAAATTACAATTGTATATTATATGATAACATATGTTGAATATTTAATATTTATTCATTTTAACAATACTTAATTATTCTATTTAATATCTTATATTTTATTATTTCAAATTATTATATATACTTTTGTTTGTATTTATTTATATACATATATACATTTTTGCTTACACACAATTGTTCGTGAATCGTCAGTTGTTCGTGAATCGTCAAAAATAGTCAAAGGTTAAATGAATTCATGTAAACAGTTTCAAAATTTTGTAACTCAATATTATAGACTTTGCTTATCTTGTCGAAATCATATAAGATTTAAGTTTAAATTTGATCAGAAATTTCCGGGTCGTCAAAGTACCTACCCGTTAAAGAAATTTCGTCCCGAAATTTAAGTGTGGTGGTCATGGCTAACAATAAAAATGTTTTCATGACGCATATGAGTTGATAAATAGAGTTTTATCATCATTGAGTAATATAGATAAAACAATTCGATTATTCGAAGAGTATTAATGAAACTATCACAAAAGAGTGAAATAAATAAATGCAGATGTGTCTTGTCTGGTGACGTAGTCACGGTTGATTTTCGGAAATCAAGAAATTTAGAGGAAATCTTCGTAATAAGATTTGGTTCTTCGATAATTAAGGAAATTAGGATCATCTTTGGTTAGATGCGATAATCTGTTTTGATTGTTCTGTCGGATATTTCACTATTAATCCACTTCCTTTGTTTCCTTTATAGTTCGGAGTTCCATCCCTTTTGTTTCTTATTCCCGACTTTAAGTCAATCGAATAATGGTTCAGAATTCGTAGGTATGGAGTTTCGAATGAACATGACTACCGTTCTAAGAGAGAAATTGTAATAGCACGATCTTGATTGGTTAAATTACCAGAATTCAAAAGAAAAGATAGAACTATCAGGAAGATATGTTCTCGATATGTTGGGAGATTAGGTAGAATGTAAGAGTCATGTAACATGGTACATGATGACGTTATAGTCTGTGAATCATCATGTTTCATTAGAAACTCAGCATGACTTACTGTAATATAATCACGTTGATCAAGTGTCATTATATTATACTAACTCATGCTTCAGTTCCCAACACTACTTCAATATCATTCCTATTTTAAGTTTGAATTTCTCAGAATTTAGAAACTAAAACAGTTTCCTTTCTGATGTAACACTGATATCGCGAAGAGATAAATGATTCAGATAAGAATAGTTATGAAAATATCTTCAGAATATCGAGGATATTTATAATGAAACATATGATGATATCTTAGAATTCTTAATATCAATGGATGATGATCAAGATTTGTCCGCAAGAGTTTAGAGTCAGGAGTAAGGTATTCGTTAATGACTTCAGCAGATACTGAATCATTTAAATTCTTTGAAGGTAGGTATAGTCTTTGTGATTTGTCCACAGTCTCCTTCATGGTTTGCTCAATCCGTTTTCCAGTTTCAAATTTTCTGAGTTTTGCTAACATACTATTCTTCATCATCAAATTTTCGACGGTTAAGGTCGTTTACAGTTTTTGCTGCTTCATCAAAAAATTTCAAAACTTCAGAGAACTAAATCATAGATTGGGGTAATTTTCAGACTTCACATTTGAAGTATGTAAGTCTTGGAGGTAGACGTTATATCTATATATATAACTGTTGGCGTAGATATGCTACGAAATTCAAAATACTGATTGCTAATTCCCGGTAATTAGTACGTCAGTTTTTGTTACAAGATGCGGGTAAGTATACGGTCGGGTTTTAACGAACAAATATAATGGTTTTTCGGAGAGACTTAAACCATTGAGTAATGAAGTTGTTGGTAACATTACTGCTCATGTGGTGGAATATGAAAGCTTCTCCAGTAACGATGGCGAAAGGGCAACGTATCTATCGTGGTTATAATACGACTAGTCCGACTGAAAAGTCGAAGTTGACTTGCTGGAGCTGTGACAAAACTGGCTACTTTGAAAAGGAATTGAAAAGTTATTTTAGCTAATAAATGCCAAAGGGTCTGACATGGATACGTATTAAATTATGACTTTGGCTTTGAAAGTTTTTCAGGTGTATAACTGTGATTAACATGTGGTTGGATCATCAGCTCGATTGTTCATTGTTTGAAGTGTCTTCAGGAATTTCGGAGGGTTTGAACGCAGATTGTAATCGTTAATATACATATGAAGTTCTAACACGGTTTTGAAGTCAAAGTATAACTTGGAAAGATAGGAATCTAAGAGTGATGTCTTCTGTTAAATCATGACTTGGTTTTTGATTTGTCAAAATCAGAATACGTACTCAAATTTGGATGAGAATGGTTGTTTTGATTTCTATAAAAGAATGTATATTGTTGTGAAAGTAGTGAGTATAGTTAATGATTGCTGAATCAGATTCGAAGAATGTAACATATTAATTGTGAATTTATATATCTCTCGGGTATTACCTACCCGTTCAAAAAAAAATTCACAATTAATATTTTGTACAAAAGAATTTTTATTACAGTCTTGATGAAAATATATGTGTATATTTTCTTTAGATGTAACATAGATTTAATGAGTTAATATTAAATTAAACTCATTTAATTTACGGTTGAAACTAGAATTGTATAATCTCTAAAAACTTTAGAAATTACATAACTTTTACGGAATATTTATTCAATGAATTTGAAATTATGAATTAATACTTCGTTATTTGTTGATGCATGATGTTGGTGTTTGTGGAATTCTTGTGAACTTCACAAGGTACAAATAATGTTATTTGAAAAGTTTCGAGTACGTCGATGATGAAAGTGTAACATCAACATATATGTGAATAATACACTTGATTTATTATGAAGTGAAATTCATTGAATTAAAACAGAGGTTGTAGTTAACGATGGTTAAGTTGCTGACGAAGGATGCACATCATAGCATATTAGTAATATGAATTAACAGAGTAGTTAAGATTCTCACATAATAGTTTAGTACGGAACGATTTATGATGGTTTCAAAATTTATATATATATAAGATATACATATAATTTCTTCAGAGGGAATGAGTTAATTCTTCATAACTCGTTGATACAATATACGCGTTGTTGATTAGTGATGATGTCCATGGTGATTCTTGAACTGGCAGAGCTTGTGCTGTTATAGGTGTTGCTGATTCTGGTGATGCTGACGGCACTGACTGTGCTGGTGATGCTAACGGTACTGTTGATGATGTTGGTAAAACAAGTCTGGCTTGTAAATCGTACACCATTTCAGATCAAAGTTTCTACTTTACTGTCTTCGTTCACTCATCTGATTTATGGTCAGAATTAAATAATCTCTAAGACTTTGGAGATTACATAATCGCCGTAAAGATATCTCTTCGATGAAGTTATGAATTAATACTTCATCGTTTGTTGTTGTTGTTGTTGGTATTCCTTGATATTTACAGGGCATATGACGTTGATGTTTGAGGTACATATTGTGATGTTGCGGTGTGGGATGCGGATGTTGTTGTTGGTAGTGGTGATGGTACTATTGGTGTTGCTGATGGTGGTACTGTTTATGCTGCTGGTGCTGCTGCTGGTGTTTGTAACCTTTGCACCATATTCTCCAAGGCCACCACCCGAGCGCAAAGCTCGTTGACTTCTTCTATTACACCGGGGTGATTGCCGGTTCGGACTAGCGGATAAATAAAATCTAGAATTTGATGTAGTATATAATCGTAACGAGATACTCTGGAAATGAGAGAGAAAGTGGTGTTTCGAACAGGTTTGCTGATAAGTGCTTCAGGTTCTTCGCCAAGAGGGCAATGTGGTGGATGGAAAGGATCGCCTTCTTCTTGTCTTCAATGATTGAGGAGGCTACGAACCCATCCCCAATTCATCCAAAATAGATGATGGCTGATTGGTTGATCCATTCCAGTCACACTACTTTCAGAGCTTGAGTGGGATTCCATATCAGAATTCGAGGGACTTGAACAAATGCCGAATTCCATTTCGTACGATTGAGTAAAGGATTTTCGATATGAAATGATTTTCGAACATTGGATGATATTCTCACTACATAGAATATCTATATATATAGAGCAAAAGATTTTGTAGATTACAGAGGAATTTACGAAATATGTCAGGCAAAGTTTACAGTAACAGATACGCTAAGATATGAATTAGCAGATACGCTAAGAAATGAATTTTGTCTATACACTATTCATGCAATCAATGCAATAAGATGTGTCTAGACTAAGAATGATAAGTAGGTAATTTTCGACACAAAATGATAAGCAAAACTTTTGACATGCAGACACGGTCGAAGTCCAGACTCACTAATGCATCCTAACGAGTTATCAGTTAGACACACTAATGCAAACCTGGTTCGCTAAGACCACCGCTCTGATACCAACTGAAAGGACCCGTTCATATACATTATAAACGATTCACAATAGTTGATTTCATCGCGAGGTATTTGACCTCTATATGATACATTTTACAAACATTGCATTCGTTTTTAAAAAGACAAACTTTCTTTACAACGAAAGTTGATGGCATGCATACCATTTCATAATACATCCAACTATAATTGACTTAATAATAATCTTGATGAACTCAATGACTCGAATGCAACATCTTTCGAAATATGCCATGAATGACTCCAAGTAAGATCTCTAAAATGAGCTAATGCACAGCGGAAGATTTCTTTAATACCTGAGAATAAACATGCTTTAAAGTGTCAACCAAAAGGTTTGTGAGTTCATTAGT
This sequence comes from Rutidosis leptorrhynchoides, assembly GCF_046630445.1. Classification (NCBI taxonomy): domain Eukaryota; kingdom Viridiplantae; phylum Streptophyta; class Magnoliopsida; order Asterales; family Asteraceae; genus Rutidosis; species Rutidosis leptorrhynchoides. Next base: position 42,803,598 of record NC_092342.1, on the reverse strand, counting down.
TTATCATAATCAATCATTTTCATCATTTTAATAGACCACATGAATTTCATTTCCATTTCTCATAAATATACGTCCCATGCATAGAGACAAAAATCATTCATATGGATTGAACACCTGGTAACAGACATTAACAAGATGCATATAAGAATATCCCCTATCATTTCGGGACATCCATCGGACATGATAAAACAAATTCGAAGTACTAAAGCATCCGGTACTTTGGATGGGGTTTGTTAGGCCCAATAAATATATCTTTAGGATTCGCGTCAATTAGTAGATCGGTTTACTAATTCTTAGGCTACCAAGCAAAAGGGGCATATTCGGCTTCGATCATTCAACCATATAATGTAGTTTCGATTACTTGTGTCTATTTCGTAAAACATTTATAAAAGCGCATGTATTCTCAGTCCCAAAAATATATATTGCAAAAGCATTTAAAAAGGGAGCAAATGAAACTCACTTAATGTATTTTGTAGTAAATATACATATGACGATATTAAACAATGCAGGGTTGGCCTCAGATTCACGAACCTATATCATTTGTATATATATTAACACATATAATCGTAATCAAACAGATTTATATATTATATCATAAATTATGTATTATATATATTTAATTTGTGTACATATTTAAAATGATTAATATTTATATAGTTATATCAATATATATATTAAAAATACCTAATTTGTTAAAAATGTTAATATGATTAGTACATACTTATATGTAATATTACTATAAGTATATTTTTATATCAATAATGGTAACAAATGTTGTATTCAATTATAATGATAATATTAACAATAATAGTACTGATAAAAATATTAATTATAGTAATAATAATAATAATAGTAATAGTGATAAAAATAATAATAATGTGTCCAAAAATAATACTAATAATAATAATGATAATAATAATAATCTTAATAGTAATAAAAATGATAATTTTACTAAAAAAATGTTATTTTTAATAATATTGATAATAATAAAAATAATACTTTTACTAAAATGATACTTTTCATAATAATGCTAATAAAGATAGCTTTAGAAATAATGATGTTTATAATAATAATGATAATAATCATAACAATATTAGTTTTAATCATAATGATACTACTACTACTAATAATAATAATAATAATAATAATAATAATAATAATAATAATAATAATAATAATAATAATAATAATAATAATAATAATACAAATAATAATCATAATAAAAATAAAATAGAATACAACCTTTGAAGAACAAGCTTTCTAAAAAAAATGTCATCGCCCGGGCTCGAACTCCCAACCTCTAGTTAACCCAAAACACTCCAAACCACTCCACTGCCCATTCAATTCAGTTTAAATTCGTAACCAATTATATTTAACAGAATTATGCTCAACTGCAAGCCCAACAGAAATACTTGGATCATGGCCCAGCAGCAGTTTCTAAAACCCAAATTATCTCGACCCAACAATTAAATTATCTAAATCCAGGATACACAAATCCAATAACGTTGTAATTTAATTTGCACGAGGGATTTTGTGGGGTTTGTCTGGTGATAGAACACAACGCATTATCATCTCCATCATGATAATCATCATCATAATATCATACACCGTCATCAATTCACGATCATCATCATCATATGGTCGCCGTCACTATCGTTCTTTCACTACAGCTCATTATCGTCATCATAATTCATCTTTAAATCATAATCTCTACATGACCATAACCTAATCATCATCATCTTTATCTAATTATTATTATAACCTTAACCATCATCATTATTTCCATCATCATATGCATCATCTCCATTAACCTTAAACATCATCATTCGTTATTTTCATCCTTCGTTACGTTCAACAGGAATAAGCGAAACTGGATCTCAGTTTAGTGTAAACGTGGCCCAAAAATAAGATACAGCCCAACAGATTAAACATTATGGTCCAATAACAAGCTCACGGCCCAATACTTTAAACTAAAGGTTCACGGCCTAATACCTATTACGTTCTAATACTGACTTAATGTCCACAGTTTATTAGCTATCTGCGAACAGAACAGTAGGTGGGGACTTTGATTTATCATCAATCATAATAACCAACTATATTGTCATCACTTTAAATAAAGAAACTAGTGGGTGATTTCGACCCTACCATAGCTCAATACAACATAATTCAAAACTGTATTATTCGATTATTGAGCAAGTGGTTTTGTTTACTTTATTAGTTGTCGGTCCAGAAGGGAAACAAAACATCTTTATCTTCAAAACTAATCATTGTTGTCATTATCTCAACATCACTACATAATTATCATTTTCATCGTGTAATTATCACTTCACTCGTCATCATCCTTAATTATCTAACAGAAATCAAGGAATAAGTCTTGATTCGTTTGAGTCACTAGTTGATCAAAAAAAATATATATCAACTGCAATAGAACATTAGCAGCGACGGTTGTGGGTGCTGTTTGTGGGTTTGGTTAGTTTTGCAAGTCAATTAGTAACCAGTAGCAGCAACAAGTAATGGTTCGAGCTACATAACAATTTAAGGTTGGTTTATGGCTGCTCGACAGTAGGCTTAATAGTTGCAATTTGCAGTTGCTTGCTTTACAGGAAATTATAAAAGGAGGGGAAAATAAGTAAAGAAAGGTGGTGGAGTATGATTGCACGTTTGAGTCAGAAACTGAGTAGCAGCAACAATAGAGACAACCACGATGGTAGATTTGTTAGTGATCAATATGGATGTATATATATATATATATATATATATATCATATTATAGTAATCTTACAAAAGAAGAAAACGTGTGGGAGAATGAAACTCACGATGATGATATGTTGGCCATTCACGATGGAAAGGAGAAATAAAATACCGAAGGTGGTGATTTGGTGTAATCGTGGGTTTGTGATGGTTGAAGTGGTGTTTTACAATGGTGAAGGTGGTGGCGGTTTTTGTAAACATAAACGAATAGTATAAATGGGTTTGTGTTGAAGGTGGTCATGGTTTGAGGATGATGGTTTCTATCTCTCTCTCTCTGGCATATGTGTAGTATGTATATAATTGAATTCGATAGAATAGATAGAAAGTGATAGATAGAGATGAATAACAGAAAGGTTCAATCATCAATTAAACACAGTACATGTCATTTACTTTATATGTTGATTCAATTCAATTCACAGGTAATAATCAAGTTGATTGATACAGCATCATAACATTATCAAGGATTGTTTTGTAGTGCAGATTGTGAACGATAAAGAATCATGAGTAGGTGGAAAGACATAATTAAAAATTAAATATGATGGGGATATAGTTTCATGCGTAAATATCTGATTCAAATATCATTTTAATATTAATAATTAAATTAATAGATATATTAATATTAATACTATTTATAATAATAATAATAATAAAAATAATCATAATCATAATAATACTAATAATAATTATAATATCAAATTAATAAAGAGAAATAATGATACTGATATGGTAATATTAATAAAAGATAAGTTTAATAATAATTAATAATAATGATGCTAATAATAAGAAAAAAATAATGTTAATAATATTATAACAAATATATTTTTAAATTACAATTGTATATTATATGATAACATATGTTGAATATTTAATATTTATTCATTTTAACAATACTTAATTATTCTGTTTAATATCTTATATTTTATTATTTCAAATTATTATATATACTTTTGTTTGTATTTATTTATATACATATATACATTTTTACTTATACACAATTGTTCGTGAATCGTCGGAAATAGTCAAAGGTTAAATGAATTCATGTAAACAGTTTCAAAATTTTGTAACTCAATATTACAGACTTTACTTATCTTGTCGAAATGATATAAGATTTAAGTCTAAATTTGATCGGAAATTTTCGGGTCGTCACAGCTTTGGGTTTGGAGATGGTATTATCGCAGTTTCTTTTACGTCTTCTATTTCCTCTTCCTCTTCAAGTTCCTCCTCTTCCTCTATTTTTTCGTTAGGATCCTCTTCTTCCATTTCTGGGTCGTCAACAGACTGTGACTCGACAGCTATCTCGATGTCTTCGGTTGGTGGTGGAGACTCATCATCGGAAGTGATCCGTCTGATGGAAATAGCAAACATCTATGCATGTCCAGAAAGATCGGTAGGTCGATTTATTTTGAAGGTAATGCTCTCCCCATGTGATCGTAAGATCAGGGTTTGATTGTACACATCAATGACTGTCCTGGCCGTATTCATGAAAGGTCTTCCTAACACTATTGGTGTGTGTAGGTCTTCCTGAATGTCCATTACTACGAAATCCGTAGGATACAAGAATTTGTTGACTTTCACCAAGACGTTCTCCACTATGCCCTTAGGATATCGAATGGGGTGATCGGCAAGTTGGATTGTCATTTTGGTTGGTGATAAATCTCCTAACTCTAATCTCTTGTTGAGAGTAGGGGATTAGGTTGATACTTGCTCCTAGATCTGCTAGCGCATGAATGTTTCCAGATTAGTAGATTTAACACGGGAAAAAGAAACGGCCCGTATCTCCTAGCTTCTGTGGTAAAGAGTTTCTGAGTACTGCTGAGCAGTCTTCACTCAGTGGAATTCTGTTAGAATCTGGGATCTTCTCCTTTGTAGAAAGAAGCCTTCAGATATATCTCTTTTGATTAGGCACTTTGGACACGGTGTCCAGGAATCTTCCATCAAGTTTGAAAGAATCAAGCTTAGATGGTTCCTCCTGTAACCTTTCGGGGTAGGGTACACGAACCAGAGTTGCGGTGAACAACTGCTGAGTATACGTTGATTTGTTCTTGATTCTAGCTGACCTTCTCCGTGGTTCTTCTCCTAGAATTACTGAGTTTTGCTTTGCTTCTTCTATGTGGGGATTTTGGATAGTATTACTTGGTAACCTTCCATGGGGTCGGGTTTCAAGGCGTTGTGATAACTGTCCGAGCTGCGTTTCTAGACTTTTGAGAAAAGCCAGTTGATTTATCATTAGTATCTCTGTCTGGTCTTGTCTAGATGCAGTTCTCTAATTTAACTATTGTTGTCCTTGGATAAACTGTATCACCTGATCATCAGTTCCGAGAGTGGGGTTGGTTACTTTAGTAATTTGGGTGGTTGGGGAATTTTCCTCAGCTGGTGGACCAGTGAGTGGAAGTGGTTGATCGTAGGTCAATTGAGATTGTTGAGGTGGATAAGGTGGATAGCGATAGCGAAAAGGCTGATTGCTTCGCTGGAATTGATTAACCCTAGGTTGTTGATTGAATCCGAGATTTGGTGGACGAGCTGGGTATTGAACGTAACAGACAGAACCGTTAGGGTTTTCGTACTCAACTTGATATTCTTCAGTGGATTACGGGTTGGTAAAATTAACACAAGCCTGAGCTTGGTTGACCTGCTGTGGCTGCGTCTTCAATTCTCCGAGTTGTTTAGCGAGAGATTCCATCTTGTCCATGAGGGAATTGATGGCCTCCGTTTGATTGTTAAGTGCAGAGAGTGGGGCAGATGATGAAGTTGTTTCTCCACTGTTTCAGTCATGATGATGCATTGTTATGTTCTCGAGCAATTCCCATGCTTCATCTGTGGTTTGGTTCATCAGATTTCCTTGAGCTGCTACATCGATCGTCGTCCTATGATTTACCGTAAGACCATTGTAGAAGGTACAAATTTGGGCTGACCGTTCTAGCTGGTGATTAGGGCATTTCTTTTGCAGGGTTTTGAATTGCTCCCATGCAGTGTAAAGAGATTTATCATAACTTTGTTTGAAGTTAATGATATCATTCTTTAGTTTGGTTTGTTTAGAAGGAGGAAAATATTTGGTTAGGAATTTAGTAGCCATCTCCGTCCATGACGTGATGGAATCTTTTTCCAGTCCTTCGAACCAGGTTTGAGCATGATGAATGAGAGAATAGGGGAACAAGTATAACATGACTATATCTTGTCCTATCCCTGGCTGTTTGTAGGAGTTCGAAAGAGATATGAATTTATCAAGGTGAGAATTAGGAGAATTCGTCATTCGGTAATCCATGAAACTGACAGCTATTCTGAATGAGCTGGATGATATGATGTTTTAACTCGAACGAGTGTCCTGAAATCTCTGGAAATCTGATCATT